>NC_083281.1:84412567-84738281 GCF_963506605.1 Zootoca vivipara
TTTCCCCTTTTTTGGTACAAAGTAGGAGAGAGAGGGAAATAAAAAGGAATGAACAGAGTAGGGGGAAAGCACAATTGTGCCTTACTTACCATAGTCGGAGAGACGAAAGCCGAATTCACTTAAATAATCAACTTTCATAATACTTAATTAATACCTAATTGCAACTGATTGCTCCCCGAATAACAAGTTGGTTCAAAATACTGATGTCATTGCTGCTGACGGTCCTCCCTGGGAATCCACTTGGGCACCAGCTCAGTTCAGTGGCGGAGAGTAGGAAGGGGGAGCGGTCTGGTGTCAGAAGTGATGGTGATTGGCAGGAGAGCCCTGGCCCCGTGGCCACGCCCCACCCCCTCCGCTCACCCGACCTCCCCTCCTACTGGCTGGAGGGCAGGTGAAAGAGAGCAGGGGAGGGAGACAGCTCAGTCCCCTGCCTGGTTGCCTTTGAGGAAGGAGGATGCTCTCTGGGAGAGAGAGGGAACCCAGCTAGCTCAGAGACAGCCAGCCAGCCAGCCAGCTGTGCTTCAAGAAGGGAGGGGGGGGTAACGAAAGGGAAAGGAGCATTCTCAACACTCTCAGCGTGCGCACACACACTTCCCAAGCCTATTAGGGTTGCTTCCCAGGGGCTGCCTATATTGCTCTGGGCGCTTTACTCTTGTCCAGGAAAATAGAAAAGAAAGGGGCAAGGAGGTGGTGGGAATGAGTATATTAAAACTGGACTTTTTTTTTTTTAAAAAAAGAGGGTGGTGGTGGCAGGAAGCAGGCAGGCTGCTCAAGTTATCCCAAGCATCTTGAATTTAGAACTTGTTCCCACTTATATCATGATCCATTTGCTCCCCCCGTCCTGCGCCTGCTGCATACTGGACTCTCTAGCTGCTTGGTTGTGGCTGCGCCTTTCTGAAGGAACGTGTTCCTGTGGATTTCTGAGGTTTTGAATTCATGTTCAGAACTTTGCATATTGCATATAGTTTTAAGCCACTTTGAGACCCGGGTGGCAAAAAGCGGGATATACATTTATAAAATACAATGATGGCGGCAATGAAGCAAACTTTTCACTTAAGAAACATGTCCTGCCATCCTCCCCCCCCCCCCCCCCGAGGCTGGGTGCTCTCCCCCTTCTAGTAAAAACAAGCCCTGCTACATGGCCAGATTCCATCCATTCCTCCAGCCTTGCACATAAGCCCACCAGAGTTTCACCAGCTTGCTCACCATCCAACACCAATTTGTGACTTCAAAAAAAAGAGAGAGAAAAAGTGTTTATAAAGTTTCTCTGGCTGGTGGCCTGAGCCAAGCGGCACTTTAAAACACATTCAGGGCTCACTTAGGTAGATAGTTTGTGGGAAAATACCTTTTGGATTACACCCTTCAGAGTCTTGTTTTCAAACCCTCCCCCCAACAAAAAAACCCCTCCCATCCCTACCCATATCACCTAATTCAATATCGTCAGGATCTGCACCTTCTAGTTACAGATAACTGTTCCCCGTCACAACAGAAGACTTATTTCTGAATCTTAAGAACCTAAGAAAAGCACTGCTTGATCAGACTAGGAGACTCTCTAGCCCAACAGTTTGTTCCCTTCACTGGCCAGCCTTAGCCTTCAGAGAGCTGCTAAACAGACCTTGAATGAAACAGCCTTTCCCTGCTCTTGCTCTCCAGGAATTGCTATTCAGCAGGTACACTGCTGCTGAGCATGGAGTCTCCATTTAGCTTAATGGCTGCTGAAAGTCCTCTCCACAAATAAACGCCCCCCCAAAAGCACCATGATGAAATATTTCCAAATATGGACTGGGGGCCAGTTAGCACCATCTACCACCTCAGTGTTACTAGATATTGTTTTCACCACACTGCTGAGGCCTTGGAGTATTCTATTCTATTCTATTCTATTCTATTCTATTCTAATCTTACTTTTATTTCCTCCAAGGAGCTCAAGGAGGCATACCTGCTACTCTCCCCCTCTCCCTGATTTATTCTCACAACCACCCTGCGAGGTAGGTTAGGCTGAGAGACAGGGGGCTATATTCAGTGCTAGTCCTAGAGTAGACCCACTAAACCAGGGGTAGGCAACCTAAGGCCTGAGGGCTGGATGCGGCCCAATCGCCTTCTCAATCTGGCCCAAAGACGGTCCAGGAATCAGCGTGTTTTTACATGAGTAGAATGTGTGCTTTAATTTAAAATGCATCTCTGGGTTATTTGTGGGGCATAGGAATTTGTTCATCCCCCCCCCAAAATATAGTCCGGCCCACCACATGGTCTGAGGGACTGTGGACCGGCCCACGGCTGAAAAAGGTTGCTGACCCCTGCACTAAACAATGGGCATAGCTAACTTTAGTTCATTAACTTCAATGGGTCTACTCTGCATAGGATTTGGCTGGATACCACCTAGCAGATGGCCCAAAGGTATATCCAGTGAGCGTTGCAGCTGAGTGTGGATTTGAACTCTGGCTTCCAGTGTCCTAACCCAACACACACCCTGCTCTGGCCTAAGCAGAAAAAAGAGGCCCCACCCAAAGAGGTTAGCTCCAGATGCAAGTCCGTGTAAACAAGGGGAGAATTAAGCTCTGGCGCACAGGCACAGTGAGTAAACACGAAATAATGGATCTTGAACATTGCATTTATTAAAGGATCACTCAACAGCAGATTATTTTTTTAAATTTTTATTCTGTTTTAGAAAGTACTCTCAAGCTTGTGAGGTGTTTTGCAGTAAAAAGGGGGTGTTTTCCACCTCTGTTCTTTGTAGGAGGGAGGAGGAAGAGTTTCTGCTTTTCTTGCAGTTATGCAAAAATGTGTCCTTATTCCTCCTCCACCACCCAATACGCAAATGGCAGCTGGGGCTCCTGCACAGGCAAACCTCCTAAAGGTGTCTCAAGCTACTCCGTTGCCAACAAAGGGGAGTCAAGTCCTGGTTGGCATGACTCTCTTAGGAAAATGCTGGGTAAACATGGCCATGTTCCAGAACTGTTTTGTTCAGAAACTGTCAGAAGGACATGAGAATAGCTCCACTGGATGAGGCCAGGGGCCTGTCTAATCCAGTATGCTGTACCCAGGATAGCCCACAAAATATCTACCGTTTGATCTGTGTCCGATAATCAAAAGGTGCACCTGCTCTGTTCTTAGCTCTCGTGGCTAATAAACACTTCCCCTCCCCTTTCCCACACATTCATCTAAGCTCTTTTGATAACTACTTCTGCTCCTGAGCACCACAACAACATCCTGTGGCCGTGAATTCCACAGGTCAATTACATATTGCCTGAAGAATGTCCTTCCTTCAGCCCATACTGGGTGCACAGCCAATCGGTTTTGCCTGATAACCTGTACCCTTAAAATCAGCGAACAAACCTCTACCGTGTGTCCTCCCTCCTTAAATACCCACGTCTTACTAATCTCCCATGGATTTAAATCAATAGGATGAAGGGTTGGGCACAGAGTACATCTTGTGCCTCTTGAACTGGACTTGGTGCATGTTTGAGTGAATGCAGGCTTTGGAACAACACCCTTACTGCTCTGGAGTGAGAAAATAAAATAAAATAAAAGCCAGGCACTCCAAATAGACTCATTGAATTTAACGGACCTGATTTAGGCTCCATTTGTAGAGTGGCAGGGGCAACCCAATCAGATGGGTGGGGTACAAATAATAAATCATCACCATCATTACTATACACATAAAGCAGTACCACACAACTTTTAACACTCATGGCTTCCCTCTGCCAAAGAACTCTGGGAACTGTAGTTTGGGAAGGCGCTGAAAATTGCTAGGAGATTCCTATTCTCCTCACAGAGCTATAGTTCCGAGAGCATCTTGGGAAGAAAGATTGCCTGTTAAACTGCTAAACCACTCTGGGAACTGCAGCTCTGTGAGGGGGAACAGGGGTCTCCTAAGAACTCTCAGCACCCTTCACAAACTACAGTTCCCAGGATACGTTGGGGGAAGCTGTGACTGGTGTTGAAGTGCTATAGTGCTGCTTTAAATGTAGACTGCAGATGGGCCCGACACGATTCAGGACGGCCACACTCCCACAGGTTTCCCAGGCAAGCCAAACCAGTTAGCCATGAGGAGACCGCAGGCGTCAGGATAAAAACAGGCCTGAGCAGCCAATAACACCTGATGAATTCAGAGAGCGAGCCAAAGAGTGTCTGGTGTTTAAACAACTCCCTTATCAATCACAATTGCGACTTCATTCATTGGCTAAAATCACTGAGAGATGGAAGGAGCTATTGAAGAGAAATTACTATGAAGAGTACTTGTACATTGTGCTTCTTAGCTTCCCTTTTAGAAGGGCTGGCGACCCCCGCCCTAGCGGACTAGCATCCACTTACCGTATTTTTCTGTGTATAAGACTAGGTTTTCCCCCTAAAAAATAATGTCAAAAATTTGGGGGCATCTTATACACGGATAGTAAAATACACGATTTTTTTCTTAAATTGGAGTCCCCCAAAATAGGGGGCATCTTATACATGGGGGCGTATTATAGACGGAAAAATGCGGTACTTTAATTGGGGCGGAAGAGAAACAAGACAGCAAACTAAAACACTGATTGCAATGGCAAATCATTGTTTGTAATCATGTTTCAAAGGCACCCTTCTCAGTTAACAATACACACACAGGCAACTCCCTGTTTGCGCGGGGCTTGTGTTCTGGGTGCATCAGCGGTAGTGCGTACTTTTAGGATAACTTAGAGAGAGACTGAATGACCATTTGCCATGGGTGCTTTAGTTAAGGTTCCTGCAATGCAGGGGGTTGGACTAGATGACCCCCAGGATCATATCCAACTCTACTATTCTATGATTCGAAACAGCATCACCCAAGGGAGCTTGGCCCAAGGTCTGAAGAACAACACGAAATCCATATGGCGAAAAGCCCACCAAGCAGTGTAAGAACATAGCTGCCAAGTTCTCCCTTTTTTAAAGGGAAATTCCCTTATGCTGAATAGGCTTTCTCGCGAGAAAAGGGAAAACTTGGCAGCTATGGTGTAAGAAACCCCAAAAGAGTCCGATGTGGGCTGAGTGTGCTCAGCTGCTACAAAACGCTGATTGATGGTGGTGATGGGAGTGAGACGGAGTATTCAAGAAAAGGGCAGGGCTGCCTGGCAGGCACTTCTGAACCCCACATATTGCAACATTTTGTTGTAGGCCATACTTGTGCTTTATTAACACTCATCATGTAAGCAGCAGTCACATATGTGAAAAATCGTTCATAATCAGGGCTCTGTGTATGCCAAAACTGTGCCCCACAAGCAGATAATTTGTCAGCGGGCGTGGAACTCAGCCTTCTGAGAATCTCCACTTTCTTTATTAAATGTTTCTATACACTCTTGAGAGTCCCATGGACTGCAAGAAGATCAAACCTATCCATTCTTAAGGAAATCAGCCCTGAGTGCTCCCTGGAAGGACAGATCGTGAAGCTGAGGCTCCAATACTTTGGCCACCTCATGAGAAGAGAAGAATCCTTGGAAAAGACCCTGATGTTGGGAAAGATTGAGGGCACTAGGAGAAGGAGACGACAGAGAACGAGATGGTTGGACAGTGTTCTCGAAGCTACGAACATGAGTTTGACCAAACTGCGGGAGGCAGTGCAAGACAGGAGTGCCTGGCGTGCTATGGTCCATGGGGTCACGAAGAGTCGGACACGACTAAACGACTAAACAACAACAACAACAACATACACCACATACACCAAATACGATGGTGTATGTGGGGTTTAGGAGCAGGGTTTTAATCTCACCTGTGCTGCCCCGATGTTGTTGGACTACAACTTCCATCATCTCTGAGCACCGGCCATGCTGGCTGGGGCTGATGGGAGCTGGAGTCCAGCAACATCTGGAAGGCCACAGGATCCCCAGCCCCTGTTTTAACCAACCTTAAAAAACCAACAGAGTAGGCACTGATGCAGAGACACAGAAAAGAGCTTCCTTTCTGGGTGGTGTTCTCAGATCCTCAGAGCCTTTTTCCACGGATGGTGACCCTGTGATCTCCAAAGGCTGGTAGATCTACAACTCCCAGCATCCATATCTGTTGGCCATGATACCTAGGGCTGATGGGATAGGGCTGATGGGACCTGGAAGCCAGCAATGTCTGAACAGTCCCTGCCTCGTCCCTGCTTTCCTTACGAACAGGAGTAACGAAAACATTGTGGAAACACCTGGCAAATTGGCATAATCAGCTGTGGGTTAAACCACAGAGCCTAGGGCTTGCCGATCATAAGGTCGGTGGTTCGAATCCCCATGATGGGGTGAGCTCCCGTTGCTTGGTCCCTGCTCCTGCCAACCTAACAGTTCGGAAGCACGTCAAAGTGCAAGTAGATAAATAGGTACCGCTCCGGCGGGAAGGTAAACGGCGTTTCCGTGCACTGCTCTGTTTCCATGCACTGCTCAGTGTCTTACACTGAGTCAGATCACTAGTCCACCTTGCTTAGTATTGCCTACACAGACCGGCAGCAGCTCTCTCAAAATTTCAGAAAAGGAGTCTCTCCCAGCTTTACCTTGAGATGGTCTAACCACAGATATACATATTGCCCCCCTTTCCCTGTCCTACCACCACCCTGACCCAGAACCAACCTAACTCGCAGCAGAAAGTGCACTTTTAAAAATAGGGTTACTCTGTCTCTCCCCCTTTCCCCAGTTTTCCCTAGCCTCTTCCTCTTCTTAGAAAAAGACCTCTGAATGAAAAGGCCTTGAAAGTGGTGGCCCCCCAACTAGAGACCGACAAGCTGATAAATCTAGCTGCCTCTTTCCTCTGTGGCAGGCTGAGCAGAAATCTCTCTCTCTCCCCCCCCCCCCTCTCACACACAAGCTATTTGGAAAGCAAATACTTGCCCCCTGGTTTTAAGCCCAGCCCTTGCCGAATCCACCCAGCCAAGTACAGGATGTTTAAAGAGAAGCAGGAAAAAAACCCAACCTGCACAAAATACCTATTTAATCAGGTAAATAATCTGTCCATTTGTTTTAAAGAGAGAGGCTTAGGTCTATTTACCCAACACGCCTAGGAACTCTCCCCTCACATTCTTTCCTTCTTTTATAAAATAGCAACTTTTTTTTTAAAAAAACAACAACACAGAGAAAGGAAGACCTGCAGAGGAAAAGTACATTAGACGTGCAGGTGAGTACACGCATGTACACGCAAACAGTGTCCTGGGCTTCCTTCCTGCCCCCCAACTCCCGCCACCAGGTAAAAGGAAAAGTCCAGATTTATGCAGGGGAGTTAGGGCGGCATGTTTAATTAATGTTTCTGGATTGTGACAAGGCTGCGTAAGACCCTATAAAAATTCAGGGCGAGCCGCACAGCTCTGCCCCGGGCTTCCTTTGGCGCGGAGTGTGCGCCGTGCAGCTCGCACGTGGAACACACGTCGGAGGGAGAGAAATTCCCTCACGTGGACAAAGTTCAACCTCTTCTCAGCCACGCAAGCGTCTCCGCCGCTCACTGCAAATCCCCCGTGCTGCCTCCCTTCCGATGTCTGCTGTGCCTGACTCGCTACAACCTGTACAAACCAACCACTGGGCTGCTTCCCACTCCTGTACAGCCCCTGGCACGCTGGCATATTCATCCTGGTCCGCTTCCTGGCTCCTGGTCCCATTTGGAGAATGGCCATGGTTGAGCCTCAGAGGGAGTGGTTTGTTTCAGGGGTGTAGGACCCTGTCGGGCACTCTGGTTGTCTCCGGCACCAATGGTCAGAGGTGAACATTTAGGGGGCTAGGGGTGCCTCGTCCTTGCCCTCAGGAATAGTTATGGTACCCGCAAGTGTGTGTCTCAGTGGGCTTCCTTTCCCCATCTACACCCCTTCAAGTAGATGTACTTTGGGGGGGGAGGAGAAAAATGGGTAGCAAAACCATTCCCCCCCCCATAGGGTGTTGACTGCTTTTAATTATTCAAGGCCTGCCAAGTGTTCAGAAACTCAGATGAAAGGTGATCAGGGCAGACGAGGGATGATTATTAATGATTAATAATTATTATTGTTATGGAGGCACAATGATTCCAGAGGTGCTGCGGCATAAGCGGCGAGGGCAGTTGCATCGGCGGCATTCCCAAAAGCTACGAGTTCAAGCCGTGCTTGTAGCCGTACCAAACGTCCACCCCAGATCCCAACCCTTCCGTACACCATTATTTATTTAAATTGAAGAATACTGCTGAGTTCCTGGGATTCCAGGCAAGGTGCAAAGCAAACAAAAGAAACCAGTCATTAAATGAAAACTCAACCTTACCAATAAAAAGAAAAAACAGCAAGGATGTAAATCCTCTTGACATCCAGATTATCCATCAAAAGGGCCTCTCATGAGGAAGGATCTGTACCGTCTTGAAAAAGATTTGGAGGGCTTTGCACAGGCAGGTCTCATTGGACTCGGGAGAATGATGGTCCAGTGCTAAGAAGGATGAGAAGACTTGGCAGCAGGTTCAAAGGGCTTTAGCGGATTTGGGAATAGCAGATCACCTTCAGAGCATTCAGGACAGCCATCCTGGTGCCTGGAAGCTTATACAATGGTCCTAAACCAGGGGCAGCTAACCTGCACCCCCACAGATGTTGTTAGACTACAACTCCCATTATCCCCTGAATGCTGATGGGAGTTGGTGTCTAACAAAATATGGAGGGACAGCCACCCCTTGTCCTAGTCAATCAGGAAGCAAGGCTGGAAGAGAATCAGAGTTCAGGAATGAGCAGCAAGCTTGGCACATTGTAGGACAAAGCCCTGGGTTCTCCACCTTGCAGCCTCCAGGGCCAATGTAATGTCCGGAGGGAAGACACAGCACATGGCAACCATGAGCTCAGAGATGGAACAAGGCTCCAGAACAAGTTTTCAATCCATGCCTCCCCTCCACCACAATGTGTAGAGAGACACAGAGGGAACACACAGAACTTTCCTTCTTTTTAAGTTACGAAGCAGCCGTCATGTCTCAGGGTATGATCCTTACTGTATTGTCACACATTTCCTTGCCACTTACTCAGAGCTGCCTTCCCACTCTCTATGGGTTTTCCCTCCTTGCCCCAGATGACGCCTCTAAATAAGTTTGATTCCACAAATCTGGCTCCTGGGAGCACTGCACTCTCTTTCTGGCTCCTTCCCTAGATCGGGAAGTCTATTAGGCAAATCGAGTTGTCCTATTTTAAGTCAATTCCTTGTTTTGTTTGATTCATATTTCGTCAAGTGAGGCGCCTGGAGGCCTCCAGGCCTGGGCGTCGGGCACAGCAGGCAATCAGTGCTCTCTTTCCTGCCGATTCCACCTCTTTTCCCTCCTTGATACGGTTTCAGTTGCTTCACTGCCAGCATGACATGGCAGACGGATGTTGCCAAAGCCCGGCACTTTGAGTATCAGTGTACAGGGCAGGGCCCCCTAAAGCAAGTGGGCCGGCAGGATTGCAGGATCCTAGCTCACTGTGCCTACTCGTCACCTGCTACAGTCGTTTAACAACCTTTCTTTCCCCCCAGTTTCCAGCCCCTGTGATCCGAGAGGCAGCCTGCCTCTCCTTACCTGGCTCCAGCGCCCTCTGGACCTCCATCTCCCCAGCAGGGCAAAAGAAGCTAGAAAGGAAGTTTGTAGGCTGTGATTCCTATTGTAGCTTCGTTCAACACTCAAACAAAAAACAGAGTCTGTAGGGGCAGATGACCAAAATTAAAGCAACTGTCCAGAATCACTGGGAACAACAAGACATGACCAGGATACGAAGCCACAAGTTTCCCTCAGGAAGAGGTCAGTCCTATTTTAAGAGTGTGGCACCTACACAATGTGTTTCAAGAGACTTCCGCTGCCCACAGACACAAAAAAAGGGCAGAATGGTGGTCCTGGCAGAATCCAACCTTCTCCTTTCCCTCTGGACAAGGAATAGTATGGAGCATTTTCCAGAGCATGTCTGAATCCCCAGGGAAAGGGACCAAATATCTAGCTGAAAATAGAGTGTGATCCACCAGTGGCCAGATCAGGCAAGCCATGTGGCCTTACTGTCTTCACAGTACTGCCTTACTGTCTTGAACCCTGTGCAGGTATCATGGAGGGGATGGTCTGGTCCAGAGGAGGAGTGGAAGCAAATTGGGGAGTTGGACCTGGAGGGCTCAGAGACCTGGGAGGGGGGAGATTCAGACCCCAGGGAAGGACCAAAAGCACACCCCACCCTTACAACTACAGCCCTCCCACTCTGCGGAGGCGACTGAGTGCAACTCAGCCCCCAAGCCTGTTCTGTCGCCACCTCTGTCTCCACAGATGCTGAGATGCCAGCGCAGGTGTAAGCAAACCACACAGAGCCAACCTACCCCAAGGACTGCCTGTTGGCTTGCCCAGCCCCGGGACTCCAGCCGTTTGCCATGCAGCCAGCAGTGTCTGTCCTGCTCTTCAAAAGGAAGGCACAGTAAGTATGTTGCTTGTTAGATCAACATCTCAGCTTGTGCTCAGTCATGGGCCTTACCTCTGAGATACCTGCTGAACCCTGTAAATGGTAGCTTGTCTTATGTACACATCTGATTTGAGCAGCAAATCCTTTGGCAGAACCAAAGCTGGAAGTTTGGGTTCCTCGTCTGGCAGGGAGCGTCAGGACACTTATAATGAGAGTTGGGCCATTGGTCAACCTAGCTCAGTATTGTCTACACTGACTGGCAGTGGTTCTCCAGGGCTTCAGAGGGGGATCTCTCCCAGCTCTACCTCGAGATGCTGGGATTGAACCTGCGACATTCTGCAAGCAAAGCAGTGCTGTACTACTGGGCTACAGATCTAGGAAGGTCTCCTTGTAGCCTTCTGCAAAACATGGGCAGGAACAGCTTCTGGAGTGCGTTCGCATAATTGCTTTTGGCCCAAAGAATACACTTCCCCTGTCAGCTTGTCAGGAGCACTAGAACCCTTCTAGTTTGTGACCTGCTACATGTTGAGGAAGCGGAAAGACAGTGGATGAAGACCCAGGTTTCAGTTATGTTTCACACACTGCAGTGGCCAGTTGTTTTTTCTCAACCTAGTAGGACTATTTTAGCTTCTGGTTCAGCTTTGCCCTTTGCTTAAGTCTATGATTCGATTATCTATGATTCTATGTCTGCCAGGCTGCTAGACCTGGCTCTAAGATCACACCTTAATAATAATAATAATAATAATAATAATAATAATAATAATAATAATTTATTTATATGCCACCCATCTGACTTGCATTTAAAGCACATGGCTTCCCCCAAAGAATCCTGGGAACTGCAGTTCACCCCTCACAAAGCTGCAATTCACAGCACCAGGATTCTTTAGGGGAAGCCATGTGCTTTAAATGCATAGTATGGATGCAACCTAAAGCACATGAGAGTTTTCTCCACTGTCTACCTCCCTTCTGTTGTGCTGTCTGGTTTATCTTCTCTTCCCAGTTTTGAGGAACCACGCACAGCACCCTGGTATCTCTCCAGGATTTGAGGCCTAAGACACAGCTGCCCCTTAGGACTTCGTCAGAAGTTGGCAACCTTTAGGCTCACTCATCTACTGCTACATTTTGCAACTTTTCAGGGAGCATCCACTTCCTCCCTCCTTGCGCAGGCTTTCTTCCCAGTCCTTCCACCTAGGAGCTATGATACTGTACTTTAGGGGCAGCCTCAATAAATCTGAGATGCTTGAGAGAGCCGCTTCCCAACATGAAAAGGCCTGGCTTAGGGTAGGGTGGGATGTTAACTATTTGCTAAATGGGTGAAAAAGGAAGGAACACACACACACACACAAAACCCCCAACATTGGTGAGGCTGGATTACCAAAGGAGATATTCTTTACTGCCCAGTTACTCTTGCAACGAAAAGCAAGCAATGCATGTCTCCAGGCAAAGGAGCATGTGGAATTAAACTATTTTTGAGCTTCTGGAAAGATTCTGCCTCAGGTCTAGCCACGCCAGGATAGAAACTGCTGCCTGAAAACTGTTAACATGTGCACAAGTTAAAGCAGGTTACGCAAGAAAAGGGATCAAGGTTGGTTTTTTGTTGTAAGCTGAAAAACGAACAAACTTTTTTCTAAGGTGCGCCAGTGGCATAGCGTGGGTTACCGCTGCCCAGGGTGGGGCAAGTGCTGTGCCCCCTCTGGTGGAATGGGCAGCTTGGGTGGAGGCACACAGTGGGGGCGAGTGTGGAGCTAGCACGGAGAGAGAAGCAAGTCCACAATGTGCTTTCCCACCTTCTTCTTCCTCCTTCCTCGGGGGGGGGGGGGCACGGCATGGGTGGCAGTGGCAAGGCACCTGTGCTGGGAGAACAGAGGGGAAGAGAGGAGAGCGGCTGGACTTGGTGTGGAGGCAAGCAGGTGGACAGCAAGCGAGCGGCTGGGCTAGCTGCTTGTGCTCCGATAGCAGTTTCTGGCATGTCCATGGAGCTCCCGCCCTCCTGCTCTCCTTCCATCCCCACAGGCCCAGCACTTTGTGCAGTGTTCAAGAATAGCCAGACCAACCTCGCCTCTTGGCCAGCCCAGGTCAGGGCCTGCATGGCCACGAGGAGGAGGAGGCACTGCTCCAACCCCAAAGATCCAGCCTGGGCCTGGCTTGCCTCTCTGCAGCTCTGGAAAGTATCAGGAGCTCAGCCACACGGCATCAATGAGGGAGACTGCCATGGGGGCGCCTGGTTGCGCCCTTCAGAATTATGCAACCAGGGCAATCACCGCTGTGCCCCCCATTGTTACGCCACTGAGATGTGCACTTTAGAGCAAACTGTGCTACATGTCCTCCTGCTGTTTCCAACAACCAGTTCTGACCATTTCTGACTCTGGTCCCATCCATTACTGGCATATGGCCCTTGGAAGCTTGCCCAGGAAGGAATGTGGCCCTCTGATGGAAAAAGCCCCCCCCCCATCACTTCTGTTCTCGGACTAAAAGCACATGTGGATAACTAGCAAAATAAATGGAAATGAAGGAAGTAGGGTGGTGCCAGGGTGGTACCAAGGATATTGGGGTGTTTGGGGGGGGGAGGCAGAAGTGGAAGATTGGGGGGAGGAGAGTGTGAGGCAGACGTAGCGATTGCATTATTGAAGGAGGCTGGCTTGGCATCACCATGCAATCGCCTTGGTAATCCTGTTAGCCAGCAATCTCCATTCCGAAAGAGCTTCATTTCTTTGTGAATATTTGTAAACTAGATATCTAATGGAAAATTATAGGAAAATTATAGTGAAATTCATGACGAAGAAATCCGATTAGCCCTAATTCAATTACGCCATCTTAGCCCACACTGCACATTTCCCATTTTTTCCCCATAAATACCAATGCCAGGGGTCTGGGTAATCAAATAAAATTGAAAATCATCTTCCCATTAAATTCAATTAGCTGCAATTTCTAAAGCCTATCAGAGATTTTAATTACTAAATTATAAAATTCTCCAATGCTAAATTGAAACAAAAAAAATGACACATCCTTGAGTTTCAAAAAATAAAAAGAAAGGAGAAATTACAAGAAAAAGTCTTTTTGGTCCACAGCATATGTTAAATGAAAGAGCTTTGTTTTCTGCCGAAGGCTAAGAGCAAGGGATGATGCTTGAACAAAATCAATCCATTAAGACCTTGCAGGTTAGACATCAGGGTTTTGGTTTTTTGTTTACCTGCTGTGCAGCTGAGTCAGGGGGCCACTGGTCAGAGGAGGGTGGGAAATTCAGGTCCTTTTGAGTATAAACACGTCACAGACTAATATCCTCTTTCTCTTGGGAATCACAGAACACTAAAGAGCCAATCCAGTTCCACTGTCAGCTTATAAAGCCTCAAGATTTGCTGTGCTCCCTCAGTCCAGGCAAACCCGTTCTTGAGTTGTGTTGATTTCCCTCATCTGTTTGCTGGCCTTTGCCACAGTGCCGGGGTCCTTCCTGGGCAACCTTTTGGGGAGGCCCAGAGGCAAAAGTGGGCAGGTCAACAAGTGTTATATATATTTAAAAACCTTTGTGCAGTAGGCTGGCTTCTACGCACACTCTCGCCACACACCCCCTCCACACACCATTCAGACAAGCAAAAGACATGGTCAGGATTCAAGGGCGTATCAAAAAACACACAAGGTAAAGCAAAGCCACTGAGGGGTTTCTGGTGTGGGGAGATTTCCAAGGGCCAGACAGAGAGGTCTAGAGGGCCACAGTTGTCCCCCCCCCCCCCAGCCTGAAGTTTCACTGCTCTACCACTACCACCCTCTTCCTCCTCCACTGCTTGGAGCACTTTCCTGCTTCATCAGTTATCTCAGGCTGGACCTTGCCATCACTCAGACTTGTGTGCCTGATCCCACAACTAAAGGGAAGAACAGAAATACTGTATTTCATTTCTCCCCCCGCCACACTCCCCAGTGTGACTTTCCACACTGTAGATCAAGAATAATGAAACCATAGTGTTGGAGAGGGCTTTGCAAGTCACCTCGTCCAGCTCCCTCTAGGAACCCAGAGAACAAGAGCAGCCCCAAACCTCCCGCTTTAAGACCCCCATGAAGGGCTCACCCACCCCACCACCACTCTAGGAAACTGGTTCCATTAGGCTTCCCCTGATGTCAACCAAAACCTGCCCTCTTGTAATTTAAGACCTGCAAATCCATTTATCTAGAGCAGGGTTTCCCAAACTTGGGTCTCCAGCTGTTTTGGGACTCCAACTCCCATCATCCGCAGCTAGCAGGACCAGCGGTCAGGGAAGATGGGAATTGTAGTCCAAAACCATCTGCAGACCCAAGTTTGGGAAACCCTGGTCTAGAGTCAGATCCCCCTCCCTGCTCCAACATGGTGCCCTCCAGGTGTTATTGGACTCCAACTCCCATCACCCCTGACCTTTGGCCATGATTAATGGGTGTTGGACTCTAACAACATCTGCAGAGCATCACATTGGTTAGCCCTGTTCCAGAAAAACGGTGGGGAACCTGAAGGCTTCCAGATGTTTTTGAACTCCAGCACACATCTGCTCTAGCCAGCATGCCCAACAGTCAAGGATGTTGGAAATTGAAGTTTGTGGGGTTGGGGCACCAGTTCCCTACCCCTGATCTAGAGCAGCCTCCCCGTGGTCCTTTACAGATATTATCATCCCTGGCCATACTGGCTGTGGCTGATGGGAGACAGAGTTCAACAACATCTGGAGGGCACCAAGTTGGGAAAGGCTGGTATAAAAGCAATGAACCACTGTATCCCCTTTCTCAAGGAAAAGCAAAGGATAGGGAAACACTTTAGCTCCACTACGGAAATATCTACTCCTAGGCATATATGGGATGTGTACACAAGGAAGGGTGGAATCCCCAATGTCCCCAGCTGGAGCAGTTAATGCTGCTTGCTTTTCCCTAGTCCTGGTGACACCCAGCAAGGCTCAAACAGTTTTACGTTCTCAACTGGGATGGCTTCACTAAGACAAAGCTGGAACTCAAGGGGCTCCTTCTGATGTCAGGGATTCCCGATCCTTGCCTGCAATCTGGGAATCCTTCCTGGCCTCTTGAAACCAACAAACTCTGTCAGTTTCGAGCCAGTCACTAGGCAGATCCAGCTTGCTTTGTGCCACTCTGGCAGAGCTGATACCAAGCTCCATTTGCCAGGCGCCCTGGAGTTGCCAGTCTGGGGAGTCGCCCGCAAACAAAACAAAAAAAAAAGTTAATTATCTCAGCTTCCCCCCCCCCTTCTTTAATAAATAAGAGAAACTGGCTTAGCCGGATTCTTCGCAGGGCCCTTTCTCCCCCTTTATCATCCATCAGTTTCTGTGACACATTATTCAAAAGGATATATATAAAAAAAGTTTTGCAATGTTCAGGATTGTTACTAAATCCTTTTTTCTCGTTCCTGCCTTCCTCCTCCCTGCTCGCTTTGCTTCTTACAGTGCCAGGCAAGCGGGCGGGAGAAATAATAGTAAATAAATGAGTAAGAAAAAGCCCAAAGCCAGGAAGGGGGAGGCTTGGGGGTTGGTCGGCTGCTGCTCCCGCCTCTCCTGTGGGTCACACAGGAGAGTTGGCACTGGGCCCACCTGCACACCTTGCTTGCCGTCTCGCCCTGGAATGTTAACACGGGCACTGCGGAATTCCCAGATCCTTGCCACCAATTAATCATAGTCCCTTTTGGGAGCCAGTGTGGTGTCACAATTAAAGTGTCAGGCTTGGGCTGGCGTAGCTGAAATCCTTCCTTCAACTGCAAGGCTCACTGGGTGCTCTTGCTATCTCTCGGCCTAACCAGCACTGCAGGCTTGTTGTGAGGATATAGTTGCTAGGAGCGGGCAGGGAGTGGAAAGAGCCACATACGTTGCTTGCAGCTCCTTGGGGGAAATATAAGGGTATAAGCCTAAGGAATAAATGAAATTTTTTTTTTTTTGCTCCAGCCAGACTAAGGTCTTGCTTGCAAAGTCATCAGGTCTGTGCAACTTAGGCAAGAAGCAAGAAGCACAGATTTTGTTCAGGTAGGAGTCATGGAGCTCCAAGCAAGCATTGGCCAGCTTGTCTGTGCATCCATGTGGTGCAATGGGCCATCCATGGGGCGGCTGGCTGTACCCTGAAGGTTGGTGATTGGAGCCCACCCAGCAACGGCTGTGGGCAGGATTCCTGCATTGCATGGAGTTGGTTCAGATGACCCTCAGGGTCCCTCCCAACTCTACAATTATATGAATCTATGTACTTTATGGAACGTACATGTGAGTGGAGCACATTCAGCCCAAACTCTGCAAAACCGACGTAGCTGACATCTATGCACAGGTGCCAAAGCGGGGGGTGGGGGGAAGCACGCTGCCCCACAACTGCTGTCTCCCTGTGGTTGCTTGGTTTAAAGCCCTTTTCACATATGTATTATGACTGAATAATAAAATACTGTACGTGGAATTAAAACGAGGTGGCAGTCCTAAACTTGCTTAACTTGCATCATTAACTCCATCAAAATCAACAGGACTTCAGAGGAGACGATCCAAGTAGGTTTTGCTCTGAGTAGACCCTACTGAAATGGATGGCCTTAAGTTAGCTACATCCATTCATTTAAATGGGTCTGCTCTGAGCAGAAACAACCTATAGAAAAATGTTTCTCAGAAGTGAGCATTAATATGAAATATGCCAGAAATCTAACGTCTAATCTAATCTTTCAGAAACCTAACGTTGGGGACAAAGCGTGCCCCCTTTCCCCAAAATACACTTTGCTCCTACGGTAGCCCCCAACCCATTGTTTAAAGGGTTTCATGCACTTTGCAGCCACTCTGGAGAAAAACACACCTGCATTCCTGACGCCAATGAAAGGCTGTTTCATGCATTCTTCCTCCCCTCCCACAACTTGCCCCGATAGAATCCCCTTGCAGGGGAAACTCCCTACACCATCAGGTACAAAGTGTCACCCAATAATTTTATGTGGCCTCCAGCAGCAGCCCTGATCCATGTGTTCATAGCAGCGATAAAAGCCTCTTGTGGCTGTGCATCATATATACAAAGGTGTTGCATGGGCTTTCGCCTCTTTGTAAAATCTGTTTCTCCTTCCCTGCAAGGAGATTGCATCTGTGTAGGAGTAATGCCTGCAAACAGTTTTGCTTTGTTTATTTCCACAGTCTGCTTTCTTGGAAATTTCCTGGCAAAAAGGAAGGGCAGCACAGGTGAAAAGGCAGGCCTAGAGACTAAAGATGGGAGAATTTGTTAATTTCTGTTTTCTCTCACTTTCTCCACTTTTTTAAATCGTATTTGCTTCAAGTTCTCCACATCAACTTATGAGCCTGGTTTCCACTAATATAACACATTTTTCTAAATTATTTTCACTAAAATGTGAATTTCTAGACACATTTTACCCTAGTATGTGCATTTTTTGCACATTACTTGGCCAGAGAACCACACTGCAAAATTTGGAAAGTGCAAATTTGGCTGTGTTTTGGTTGGCATATTGTCTCAGAAAGCACAAACCTATAAATGCAAACTGAACCAAACAACGTCCTCCCCATCCCCACTGGAGATGTTTTCAAGCTGTTCTCCAGAAGCCTGAGAACTAGCAACTTGCTTCTTCTTCCTTCCTTCCTTTTTTAAATGAGGCTGATCAGATTTCTGAATTTCACTCCAGGCAAGGGAAAAATGTGCCACCCTGCTTACACAGCCGCCAGCAGACCCCTCTTGTCCTGATGCCCTGCCCTTGGCTATCCAGGCTTCCTCGGAAGCTTCTGCGCTGTTATTTCCTGCGCCACGCTGCCTGTCTAGAGAACTCTCATATTTTCAGTGCTCACCAGACCATGAATTCACCTTCATACCAGTTACAGGGTTATTTAGCTTTTCCTGACGCCAATAACCACCTCGTTTCAACTGCCGCTTCTGCCAGTCAAACAGTTTGCTCTTTTTTCGAAAACACACACACAACACACACGTACCGCAAATGTGCATCATACCCGCAGAACTGTAGCAGGAGCACCCCCAGGAAAACCCACTCTATTCTGGGATTGGGTGGGAAGATGATGTTTAGCACCAGACACTGCTCCAACTCACCGCTGCTACCACCAAACCTGAACCCATCAAGGTAACCCCCATTGGAGTTCATGCAACAGCTGAGTGGGAGAGGGTGGAAAAAAGGAATCACAGTATTGTAGAGTTGGGAGGGGACCCCGAGGGTCATCCAGTCCAACCCCCTGCAATAGAGGAATCTCAGCTAGATTGTGTGTGCGTGTGTGTTTTCCCTAGATTGTAGGACCTGATATCTAGAAGAACATATGATGAACAAGGGAAGGGGTAGGGCAGAAAAGGAGGAAAAGGAAGAAACATGGAACAGGAAATACTTTCAGAAGAAAGGAGAAGAGGAAGAACAAGGAATCCAGGGGATAAATGGGTTCCTCTCCATGCCATATTCCTCTCCGGCTTATAGGCACCAGTGTATTATGATCCAGACAAAAAAAATAAATGGTAGCTCCACTTTGGAGACCAATACTCCACAGTCAACCATGTGCTCTAAGGGTAGGGTCAGATTCATGGGGAGAGCAAGGTGAGATTTGTCTGTTGTCTACTTGATTCATTGTACGTCCATGAAATGGGAGATATGGATATAAGCCTCATGTCTTTCTGCTAATGTCCACTGGGTGGTCTTTGTTGTGGGAACCTTTTCTCACTCTCCATTCTACCATCCTGTAAAATGGGAACATTTAAAGACCTTTTCTTCACACACTGATCCAGGGTTTAATAAACTGTGGTGAACTGGGTGACCCTTGCCTTGTGCCTGAACTATGGTTTGTTTACTGCCAACAAACCATGATCTGAAGCCAAGTTTTTGTTGTTGCCTTATGAACCTTGGCTTGATTTATATGAGCAGCCTTCCTTAAGCATGGCTTGCTTGGCCAACCCACCATAGCCACTTGCCAAGCTCCAAAGGCAGAAGCAGCTTGAAAATGAAACCAAACTTTGGAGAATCAAGGCATGGTTTTGTTGAATCAGCTGAGTGACTGACAAATCATGGTTTGGCTAACCATGGCTTAGTGTCAAATGCTAACTGGGCCACCAAGTCACTGTGAAGTGAGAGCAAAGAACCCAAGACTGAAGAATGTTACCTCAGAAATCCCAGTGATTTTGCTCTCCTGACACACCATACTCTTTTATTCATGATGTGTCAGTAAGTTGTGTTACGTCTGCTTAGAGTGCCTTTTGGCAGGTTATTGGAATAAATGACTTCTCCTTCTAAAGAGTTAGGCTGCTCAGCTTCTTGTTGTCCCCAACCAGCGCTCGAAATCCCCCAAGCTCCAGGCGCATTTTGCAACTGGTGTGGGTCCAATTGCGACCATGGGGAGGTCTCTGGATGCCAGGTCGGCGACTGATATCTCCATTTGGTTGGTACAGTACCTCTAGCCTTCTTAAGCAGATCAGCAGAAGAGTTTATTTTTTCCATTTATATCCCTCCAAGAAGTACACGGTTCACCCCCCCCCCCAGTGAATCCCTACAACGACCTTGTGAGGTAAGTTAAGAGGCTGTGACTGGCTAAAGTTCACTCAGTGAGCTTCTTGGCTGAGTGGGGATTTGAACCCTGATCGCCCAGGTCCTAGTTCGACACTCTTAACCACTACTCCACACTGGCTTCCTAGAGTACTTCTGCAATGGGGCAGCTCTATAAATTAAGTCGGTAAGTAAATATGGAGAAAGCAAAATGTCACTTAGAGAAGGATCTGAAATATTTTCCTTGAAGCTTGCATTAGTTTTAGTCTGGATTCTTTTACTTGATGTTTTAATGTGTTGTAAACCACTCTGAGATTCCCCCCCCCTTTTACAATATAAAGCAGTATGTAAGTGAAATGAATCACCATCATCATCTCACTGCAAAAAAGGCACCTAGACAGTCCATTGTGGCGACTGTAACCTAGGCTTAAGGTGCAATTTGGCAATTAGCTTATAGATCTGAGTTTCCAACACTTTCAGTTGGTGGGGACAATGGAAAGGGTCTTATAAGCTGGCGTAGACTATATAACCTGGAAGCAGCAGTTGCTCTGGAACAATCTTTTAGACAGCACCTGGCACTCAGCTGGAAAATAAATACTGAATTATAAAATTAAAATTGTTCGGGAAAGGTTTTCTTTTAAAGAACATGTTTAATATTGCTTTCTTTTAATCCCCACCCATACAACTCCTGCCCTGGCAAAGAAAACAAGATGTTTTGGATCGCTAAGCTGAAATTTTGCATGGCTTCCATGAGGAAGATATGAATCAACTCCCAGTTTCAGTAACGCTCCTAATTCCCTCCCCGTGAGGTTAAGCAAGGAGATGACTTTTTTTTGTTTTTCACCTCTGCGGCCCATGTGACGAAACCAAGGTAACTTGAGGAAACAATCAACATTTCCACCCCCCTGCTTCCAGCCACCTCTGATTTTTTTTAAATAAAGAAAATGTTATTATGATTATTATTCTAAAAAAAAAGAAAAGAGAAAAAAACTAGAGCAAGAGTTTTGAGCAAACAACAGATCAATGGATCCCCGCCCCCTCAGAAGGAAAAACAAACACCCAGATCACCGCAAATTAGACAATGTCTCGCTTCACTTCATCCAAACAGGCTGACAATTTTGGGGGGTTGTTGCCACGGCGACAGAATAACACAGTGTTCCGCCTGTTGCAGAGCAATCAATTAACTTAATGCCGCCCAGCGCCTGTTTACTCTTCCATTCAGAGGTGCTGCCATCTTCTTTGAATCCCTCTTTTCCATTCTTCCCTCCTTTGCTTCATCTCAGTGAACTCTCATCTCTCTCTCAAACACACCAACACACACCACTTCTTTTGAACGCTCCTTGTCACCCACTTCCGGTAGGTAAGATGGTGTCAAGCTTTAATACCAACGCACACGCCAAAAATGTAGCGTGCAAGTGAAGGTTTTGCTTCTTCGCTGGAGAGAAGCCCTCTCCGAAATGAAATACTGTATGTAATATCTGAGGCAGTGTTGTGCACTGGTTAGAGTGCTGGACTACGATTTGGGAGACTATGGTTCAAATCCCCACTCAGCCATGGAGCTCTCACTGGGCCAGTCATGACCTCTCAGCCTATTGTTGTGTGGAACAAATGAAAGCGGGGGAAGAATCATGTATACTACCATGGAGAAAAAGGTGGGATATAAATGCAATGAATGAATGAATGAATGAATGAATGAATGAATGACACCACAAGCCTCCCGTGCTCCTCAAAATTTTGCCCATCACAGAGCTTTGCCCAGGGTAATGCTTCAAGGTGATCCCACCCACAGACTCCTCTTTCCAGAATGTCCCCTGCTCAGTCGAACATCCCATCCCAGGTTGGGGAAGAGACGTTTTATATATACGTAAAGAGAAAAGCTACCCTCTCATTTACGGGAGATCTTGGCAAATTTACCATCACATGGGCTTCCAGTTGCTCTTTTATACGTTTTAAAACATTGTCAATAAAATATCTATCTATTGGTGCCAGGAAACATTCTCATCCTCACCACCGTCGTGAGCTGTTAGGGCAGCCTCTAAAGACGAGCTTAGGCAGCCCTTGCAGACACAAGTGCAAGCACACTTTAGAGTCTCCACAGTACTAAAGGGGACCCGGATTTAATAGGGAGACAAACCACGTATCTGCTGCCCAAGTCCCTCCACGCCCCCCCCCCCCAGACCAAAAAAATGACAGAATTATCATCTTGGCTGCCTGCTTTTGCTCTGGTTTTGGTTTACGCTCTAGGCTCCACCTGCATTTTTTTTTAAAAAAAAAGCAACAGAAGTCAGCTCTGGGCAAGTTCCCGCAATTGGTTGCTTTGGTTTTAACAGACCCTTTCAAAAGAACAATTAGATGCTTAAGGCAAAGAAGAGCATCCAGAATCCTGCCATACAGTGACCCTCCTGAGTAAGAGCAGGAAGAGCAAGGCCTTTTCCTGTTGTTCATTCGCAGTATCCGGCTGTCAGAGGTACAGTGCTGCTGGACATGGAGGCTCTGCTCAGCAATTATATGTGAGCTGTCATGAATGGACCGATTGGTTTCTATGACCATTTAAAGTGTTGTGTGAGACTGGGGAAAGCCCCCCTGTCCCAGCCATGCTTCAACACCATGCATAATTTTCTATGTTTATAAATATGCCCGTATACACGTTTATAAATATGCCTGCTGAAAATTTTGCTCATGAAGACCTGGCTGTATAAATGAGGTGGACTCAGCAGTCATAATACTCAGCACTTCCACGGCTGCTTTGCATTTATACACCAATTCCCCCCCCCCAAAAAAACAGACCCAGAGGTGCAAATGATACTTATGTCATGCCCTTTCCATCGTGTCTCAAACCAACCCCCCACCCCCACCGGCCACTCGTTTTCGGAAAGCCAATCTGTCAGGGAACCTGTTGGCAAAGGGGGTTTGTCGACTGCTCCCTGTCCATTACGGCCCAGATTATAAGCATATTGCACAGATCTCTCTGCATGATGCCGGAGAAATCCAATACGCTGAAAGGTTAATGCAATCAATTAGGGTGACAGGGAAGTAAAGGAAGGCTTCCGAGTAGATGAAAAAGAAAGAGAGGGAGAGAGGGAGACTCAACGGGCTCTCCAGTTGAGGGCAGGGGAAATATCTGGCATAGCTTCGTTGGCAGAGCACTAGACTCTTAATCTCAGGGCTGTGGGTTTGAGCCCCACATTGGGGAAAAGATTCTGGTGTTGCAGGGAGTTGGACTATTCTACAATTCACTACGCAACACCTTTGCATTTCGCTCTTGGTGTTAAGACTTGCGCTATTGTTGGTTCAGTGTCAGTGCAAAAAGGTGCCATTTTGGCAAAACATTCTCTGTATGCTGCTGTCAAATAAGACCCAGGAGGAGTACGTGGAAGAAACGGGGGATCAGAGCCTTCAGAGGACAAGTGAATAATAAGATAGAAGGCCAACGAAAAGGGCGGCGGAATGATTGTGGTGCTCATTCACTTGTGTTCATTCTTCAAAAGCTATGCAGGCACTCCTGCATTTCTTCAAAAGCTACACTAGCACTCTTGCATGCATGAGGCACTTCTTGGGCTCCACAGAAGTCAGGGCGGAGGGAGAGGAACAAATGACTCTTGAAGATAAAACCCAGGAACGAGTTCAGAAATTGTTGGGAAACAGAGGCGTCTTGCCCTCCCTAATGAGGCCGCAGGTACAAGTCAGCAGTTGGCCAGGACCTTCATGAAGGCTATGAGAAAACAAAAATGTAACCAATTATGACTGGGGGGTGAGGAGATATCCCCCTGCACACAATCGCACGCTTAAGGTGAAGTACCTTAAGAAACTGCCTAGAGACTGCAACAAGGAGGTTGCTCTGAATGTATTGTGAAGAATCATAGAATCATAGAGTTGGAAGAGACCACAAGGGCCACCCAGTCCAACCCCCTGCCAAGCAAGAAGCCAATGAAAACATAGAGGGGTGGTTGGCTGGGAAGGGAAGGGAAGGGAAGGGAAGGGAAGGGAAGGGAAGGGAAGGGAAGGGAAGGGAAGGGAAGGGAAGGGGAGAAGGCTAATTTCCTGATGAGCTTTTTCTGCCACGGGAGAGAGAGGCTGAGGAATCCTGACCACATCCTTAGAGAGGGGCTCAAACGGCCCCTGGAGATCTGAAATGGCTTTCCCAACTCTGAACAGGGCTGAGGAGTTTGCACTTGACACCCAACACAAAGTCCAAGGCATCTTTTACTCCACCCACCCACTGCCGCTGCTCTGGGCTGCTCATGGGCTGAGGCCAGGGAGGTTGCAACACTGACCCCTCAGGACAAACTACGGCTCCAAAACTCCCCGCTGCACATAGCAGCCAAGTCTCCCGTTTTTCATGGGAAACCCCTGTATTTAAACCCGTTTCCCGCTGTTATCCTGAATAGAGAAAAATCCCGTAAATCCCCCGGATTTCCTACCTGCCAGGGAGGCTCCTTCTGTGCATGTCTGGACATGCGCAGAACCTATTTCGGGTGCCACTCTGCCCATGTTGGGGCACCGGAAATCGGGCAGCGCCGGCACCGGAGGTCGCTTCTACACATGTCCAGACATGCGTAGAAG
Source organism: Zootoca vivipara (assembly GCF_963506605.1). Lineage (NCBI taxonomy): Eukaryota > Metazoa > Chordata > Lepidosauria > Squamata > Lacertidae > Zootoca > Zootoca vivipara. Next base: position 84,436,885 of record NC_083281.1, read on the forward strand.
TGACTTCCGGTGCTGCGCCGCTGCTGATCCCGGATTTTTCTTACCAGGAGTTGGAGAGTATGCCGCTGCACCCTTCCTTGCACTCCCTACTCAGTTGTAGACAAGCTCTCCGGAGCTCCTTGGCAGTGGCAGACCTACATTTTGAGGGCCCTGGAGCTTGAACTATTATAGGGTCCCCTTTGCAACCAACAACAAGGTATGGGTAACCCTTTTTATCTTCTCCAATGGAGTTGTTCCATGACAGATCACCACAATTTTATTTTTTAAGAAAAATAACTACTACAACTCAAGATTTTGATTAAAATTGCTGTGCTGGATTATCTCATATGTCAAAGTCACTGGTGTGAATAAATATTTCCTACGCCTTATAGTTTCCAAGATGTGCAACTCAGATTGGGTCTACTGACCTAAAAAAAAATTAAGCAATGTGGACTAAAGTCACTTCTGGGGCCCCTCTGGGATTAGGGGCCCTGAAGCTCAAACTTCATTCGTTTCATGGTAGATCCATTCCTGCTCCTCAGTCCTAGCAGAGACATCTCAAATCACCTGAGACGCCAAGTGTGGAGATCATGGTTCACTGGAGGCTGGGGGGAGGGGGGGGAGAGAAGAACCAACAAGAGGTGGGGGCTGGAAAAACGGGGCAGAACACAACCTCCCACCTGTTCATTGTGGAGTGCCACCTCCTTCACATCCAGTTTAGTGCCAAACTGTGCTACTGGCAGGGCCAGGAGGCCGACGTCCCCAAGCAGGGCAAGAGAGAGCAGAGGAAGCTACTGTATCCTGAGTCAAACCTTTGGTGCAGCTAGCCATGTGGACTCCCAGCCCCTCTTGGGGACACCAAGGATGGAACCTGAGACCTTCCGCATGCAAACCTACCACTGACCTACACCCCTTCCCCAAATGGTACGTCCCACCTGCAAAATGGTATGTCCCTCAGTCTGGTCTATAAACATAGGAAGTTGCCTTGTCCCGAGTTGAATCCCTTAGTCCACTGAGCTCAGCACTGTCTACAATGACTGGGAGCAGCTCTCCAGGATTTCAGACTGGGGTCTCTCCTAGCCGAAGGGGACCTTCTGCACGCAAAGCAGATGCTCTGAGAACTGAGCTGTGGTGACAGAGCGATGTAGCAAGGGGGGCATAGAGGCCAGAGAGGGAGGGAGGGAGGAGGAAAGAGCTGTAACCAGGGTTGTGAAGCATGCAAAGGGAAGCATCTGCCCATCCCTTTGAAGGCTCGAGGCAGGGTGCTCAGGGGGTGACCTACACCGTGCCTGGCTGTGATCGCGTTTCAGGGCCACTGCCTGCCGATTCCAAGACAATGAAGGGGCACCTTTGAAGTTGGAAAGAGAGAAGCCGAAATGCAAAAAAACCTGGAAAGATCTTATTTGAGAGGGAGAAGTGGGGGGGGGGGTTGCGTGTAGAGCGAAGGGCCAAGCGGGTGGGTGGAGAGGTTGTGCAGACAAAGCAGAGAGTCGGGTGCCCAGTGGGGTGCCCCAAACCAAAAGGGACAAAAAGGAAAACAAACAGTTTGTGAGCGGGGGCACTTGCTGCCTCTGTCTGTGTCCCCCCATCCCCCTGCCAGCCACTTCCATACAAACCCCGCTGGCTCCAGAGAGGCCCATCCCGTCAATGATGGATGGATGTGTAAGGCTGGCTCTCATTCCTCGCCATGTTGCAGCAGAAATATTTACATAACATTGGCCTTCCACCGGTCACCTCTGACACTGCGGGGCCCAGCTCTCCTGAGATGCTCAGCTTGGGGAGCAGTGGGGGGAGGCACTCGCTCTGCTGGCACCTGGCTAGAGTAGAGGGCAGACTGAGAAGGTAATGCCATCTGGGAAAACCTCAGTACCCTCAGTTGCCTTGTGTGTCATTTTAAGGATGTGTTGCAACTAAAGTTTGCAGAGTGATTACAGAGTTGGCAGTTCTTGCAAATAGGGACGTCAGAGCATTCTGCCGAAAACGGGAATGGGAATTGCAGAGTTCGCTTATTCGTCCCGGGAATGAAAATTAATTCAACGAATACAATTGATATTCACTTATTGTTGCTGCGTTCCGCCCCCCAAAACCGTAACTGATTACGTCCCCTCAGCTCCCAAATTTTCAACGTGTTTCCTTTGCACTGATATGAATGGGGTGGAACAATGTAAAGAAAATGAAACTTAGGCCAGCTACATAACTAATTACATAAATTACTTAAATTACATAATCTTGCCACAACAGACTACAAGACAAATGTTGTTTTTGGTGGAAGACAAACTGCAGCAGAAAAGAAACAGTGCTGCATGCGACGGCTACAGGGTGGAATGGAAAGCGATGCCATATTCACATTTCTTCGCCTTTCCCCAAAACATTTTTGTGTGAATGTGCATCATTTTGCCCCCTTCCTGTGCAGGAATATTTGACGATGCAAGCTGCTTCCCACCACCAGCAGAACCGAAAGTGCCACTGTCTAGTCTCACATTTACTAGCTCACTTTATGAGAACCAAGTGTGAAATTTGGCATTGGCCACTTTTAGAAAATAGAACTTGGGGAAGGGCCGAGGGAGGGAAGAGTGACAAAAGGGGGACAAGTGATTATTTGGACAGGTGACAATTCCAAAAAAGCACCCAGGTTTCCACACTGCCGTTCCCTGACAATTTGTTAGGACTAATGTTTCAGTGACAAATGTTTTGACCTCATGTATGACACGCCCCCCTACACAGTGTTTTTCTTGACCTGGATGGTGATTGTGCAGATGGTATTTCTCACATTTACCTTCCTGTGAGAAAGCTCACTTTGGGATGGATGCGGAGCATGAGCAGAAGCATATTATGCTACCGCTGAACTACGGATGGTTGTTCTGCCACATTGAGCTACCTGTAAACAGAAGAAGCTGCCTTGTCCTGATTTAGACCTTTGACCTGTCTACCATTCAGACCATTGGTCTACCATCCATTTAGGCTGGAGAAGGTGGAGGCAACACACCTTGTAGGGGGTGCGCCAGCGCCTCACACTTCCCTGTGTCGCTAGCTGTGACTCTTTTGCTGACAAACTAGGCATAAAACACACAGACTAGATCAACCGCATGGACAGGAGCAACAAATTGCCACAGAGACACAGAAAGGTAGGGAAAAAAGAACCCGCGTGGGCGGACATACCCATTTGTGGTCTTGGCGGTCTCTCCTACCTTTCGATGACCAGGAATCAGATTGGGTTTATTTTAAAGCTGTGAAGTCACTTCATCCTGAGGAGGGAAAAATGAGTTAAGAGGTTACTACTGCTAGCATTATATACAATGAGGCAAAGGAAAATGGGTGGGTTTACCAATGCAGTAGGTGTCCCCCTCCCCACTCTGGGCTTTGACTTGACCAGTGGCACCTTGGTGTTAATATTATTATTGCTGGGAGATCCACAGGAAGTTCACAGTCAATTCATCTGGCATGCACAGAATTTGAGTAGCTTTTTAAAAAGTTAAAATCTTTTAGGTTCTGCCATTTTTTTGTTCTGTTGACCCTCCGTCATTGTATTTTAAGGTTGTATCATTGTGCTTTTAAAAGACCCCCCCTCCCTGTTATATGCTGTCTTGAATCTGCTTTGCAGAGAAAGGTGAGATAATATGCATATTTATTATAAATAAGGTATGAATACAGCGGTTCTCCTGGGCAGAAGGAGCTGGGCAGAATGCCCACTTCAGATGTTCTTGCTGGAGCAGCACACAGTCTTTATTCTGGTTCTTATTTGAAAGCTGCGTTTGGGGCAAACAAGCAGAGAAGACAGAAGGGCAAAGAAACTCTACCCTTGCATCTCTATTGCCTGCCGGTGGCCTCAACCCCAAAGGCATCCTTCAATCAGAAACAGGATGCACCCATCAAAGTTCATAGGGACTAGAAACTGGAGGGCAGGGGATTCACCTAACCAACCCCATCAGCGGAAGCCAGGCATAAGGATTGGCACTTGCATGGCAGGGTGTCCCCCACTTTGCAGCCCTCGCAATTGGCTCCCACAACAGTGAATGGGGGCAGGAGAGGGAGGAATGAATGGAATAGCAGCTGGAGGAAGAGGAGAGGACAAAGGGTAAAGGAAGAGCTGTGAGCGGAGGTGGAACCCTTTCTCTTTCTCTAGACCCATTGCATCTGGAACATGGTGTAGAGAGTGCTGCTGAATGGGGGGAACACAGCTGTGGAAAGCCCGAGGAAGTACCAGCCACTTTGGGCCTACTCAAGTGAGAGACTAGGGTGATATCAACAGTTTCCGGGAACTCTTGCATTATTCTCCTTAACCTGCTGTCGGTTCTTTTTTGTACACTGCTCAGAGATATTTTTAAATATATTAAGCTGCACAGAAGTAGAAAAAACAAAACAAAACTCGCACAACTTTGATATCCACCCTTTGGGTTGTATCCAATGCAAGTCCTGCTTGGAGTTGCGTCGTGGAAGTTAGTAAGCATGGCTAACTTAGGTCTGTTAATTTCAACGGCTCTGGTCTGAGTGGAACTCAGTAGCACACAACCCTTTGCTTTTAAAAGGCACCATGTCCCACACTGACCCCCTAGGTGGTGCAAGGGAATAATGGGATAGCCACTAGGGTTGTTGCACCAAGAGGAAGAGCTGTAGCGTACTCACCACTGACATGGGAGCACAAGTGGTGTGCAATAGGAGCACTGACTCCTGAGCTTAATGTGGGGTAAGTTGCCACAGTTTTAAAATACAGTTCTGGCCACCTCCTCCCTTTTCCACTCCGCTTTGCATCCATCATTGCTGTAGGACCTGCACAACATGGGGAAGAGCTGTAGCTCAGCGGCTAGAGAATCTGCTTTGCATGCAGATGCTCTCAGGTTCAATCCCCAATGGCATCTCCATGTAGGTCTAGGACAGCCTCCCTGCCTGAAGCCCTGGAGAACTTCTGCCAGTTAGTGTAGGCAAGTCTGAGTGACTGGGGCAACCCAGTCAGATGGGTGGCATGTAAATAAAATACTACTACTGATAATAATTACTGAGCAAGATGGACCAACGGTCTGATTCAGTATGAGGCAGCTTCCTATCTTCTCTGTTCCAAGCAACGTAGGGATTGAGTGTGATTCCCCCTTCTGGCATGGGCTAAACTTGGGCATACTCAAGTAAAAACTGGAGGGAGAGGGGAGGGCGAAGAAATATGTAGAAAAACAACAACAGTTGCAGGGGAGGGGGGAAACCAAACAAAAGCACCATGCAAAGTAAATTGAATTATTTAAAGCCATATGTTCCAAAAGTGTGACAGAGCTGAAGGAAGGGGGGGGAAGGCAATATTGTGAGACTTCCGGATGGGGGTCTCCCTATACTTGGCAGGGGGTGGGGGAGAGACAGAGATGGTAGAACCAGCTGGTAAAGAAAGCAGCTGGTAGCAGGTTTCCTACTCCCATCGACAGCGGGAAGCTATGTGCTTTCCCCCCTCCCTGTTCCATATTGTATCCTCCAACCAGCTCATTTGACGTGGCTTGGGATGACTCTGCCCTGGCAGACAACAGTGTGTGGGTTGGCTTGGCGTGGGCCTGCCACACTCCTTTTGCAGGGCAAAGCTCTATATTCTGCACAGCAGGTTAGAATCATAGAACTGTAGAGTCAGAAGGGACTCCAAGGATCATCTAGTCCAGCCCCCTGTTTGCTCAACATGGGGCTTTAGCCTATTTCCCTGAGATTAAGAGTCTCATGCTGTACCAGCTGAGCTTGGACCAAGAAAGGCCCAAACTCATCCCTCTCACCTAGGTGGCAAAATAATTTGGGGCAAGAATGGTGGGGAGGTACAGGGAGGAGAGGCTGAGGGTGGTGGTCTCTCTACTACCGGTATTTTGGGAGGTGGGGTAGTTTTTAGTGGACACTCAACACACCTCTGTGCCAGAAAAGCAGGGCTGACCAAAGACATTTTGATGGCAAGAAGCAAGGTGCCTCGTACTGAGTCGGGCTATTGGCTCTAACTGCTGAGCCATGGCTGCTCTGATCATTGCTGCCTGGGTTAAAGAATAAGATGATCACACACACCACCCTGGGCGCCAAGCTGAGGGGGTGCAAAATTGAGAAGATCAAATTGGGGTGCTCAGTTTTGGCCTTGCTCATTACGAAAGCGGATGTGAAAGGGTTTATTGTTTGGGGAAGGGGATGGGGCAGGGGGTCCCATCTAGTCCAGCATCCTGTCCTCACAGTGACCACCCAGATGCCTGTGGGGAACCTTCCTGCCGTTTCCGGAAACTGGCATTCAAAAGGATTACCAACCCTGAGGCAGAGCGCAGCCATCAAGGCCAGTTAGCCTTTCCCTCCAGGAAAAGCATTCCCCAGCCCCAAAAGTGTTGCCTTGTAAACTCAGCTAAAACATCAGAGAGCAGGTGGCAAAGCAAGTAAGAGGTAAGGGGAAAGTACTCTGCACGTGAGCAGAGGTACCATCACCACCTGCTTCACAACTTCACGTCTTCGAGGGAAAAGCCCCAACCCTTTGGAAAGCGAATTCTGGTGCTGGTGAAGCTGCCTTTAGATCTCTTTCTTTTCTTCCCTTCCTCTCCCCTCTGCTCTGCCTTTGACTCTCGCCTCTTCCCCCTCTATCCCTGCCTGCAAGCAGCCGTCTTTCTCCCCGCAACCGCCCACCCCATGCTAGACTGGGTGGGTGGTTGTTTTTTTTTTTAATGGCCCAGCAGCCCCCTTCTCCCCCCTCCCACCCCTCCATTATTTTGGCCGCGGCTTATCAATGATGCAAGAGGAATAACGCCAATTTACTTAGAATGTGTAATCCCCCCAAATCAGATTGGGGGATTGCATGAGGCGGTCTGACCTTGCATATGTCTCCATTAAAGCCACCCAGGCCTACGCTTGTATTCTGTGTTCCCAGCACATATTTAGACAGATAACGCTAATTGTACTTGACATGTCCTCTTAAGGATGGACTCTCCTCCTCCTCCCCCAGCTCTGCCTGACAATGAGACAGCCTCGGAAGCCAGGATCTGCTCCGTATCTGCAGGGCAGGGCACAGCTCAGAAGCCGGGGTGGGCAGCAGGGCGAACAAAAAACAACAACACACACAAACCAAAACCGCTCCACGCAACAAGGGCTCCCAGCCAAACCTCCTCTGCCAACGCACAACCGGGCACCCTCAATTAATGTTTCGGAAAGGGGGAAGCTGCAACAACTCCCACCCCCACCCCAAAACAGAAAAAAGAACCCAGAGGAGGGATGGCTGGGTGGGTGGGTGGGAGAGAGAGAGAAACGGATGTGTGTGTCCCTTTCTGGGGCAATGTTAATCGGGGATTAAAAACTGCTATTGTGGCAGACTTAAGTTCTCTTAAGGAAATGCGTCCCGTGCTCCTTTGGAAAGGGAGAAATGTTAAAGTCTGGGGGTGTCGTACCGTATGGTGGGCACAAAAGCGATGGGATGGGGCCCCCAGAGAAGACACAGTTTAAGCTACCTAAGAGAGAGTGAGAGAATGTGCAGGAAAGTTGTGTATATAACTTCTGGGGCAGTTAAAACTTAAAAGTCAGTTTAGGGGTCACCTGCCTTTAATGCAGCCTGTTGTTCTGCCCCACACACTTCTCTGCCGCTTCAGGTCTTTCCTCCCCTGACTACTCACTCACTGGAATCGGGTGGTGGAGCGATTGTTTTGTTTCTGTGCCCGTTTTTATTACGTATTTTGTGTTTGTAACTTGCATATTTATTTATTTATTTTGCTGTGAATTGCCCTGAGATCTTCGGATGAAGGGTGGCATACAAATTTAATAGATAACAATAAATAATAATAATAATAATACTTTGTTGGATACTTCAATGTGTTCCCTTCAGGCAACAACCTGTGAGGTAGGTAGGCCCACTGTTACACACATTTTGCAGGTAGAATTCAACACTCAAGCTCCAGGAACCCCTTCCAACGCTAAGCCTCAAACACTCATCCCCCTCTTGCCCCACCCAAAAGGGGATGGAACCACAATAAGAAAATTGGAGGCAAAAGAAATCCAACCCTCAAAAATATACAGAGAAGCTAATAACTGTAATAATGAAAACTGTAATGTTGCATTTCCCCAATTATATTGTGACAATACATTACTGCTTTTGCTATTACGGTTATTACCTCCCTAGTACTTGTGCCTCCAAGTTTAGGCCTCAGATGTGGAATGCTCAAAGCAGCAATACTAGGAAGGAGTGCCTCTGAGCATATGCACAAAGCACCCTGCCACCACCAGTGCGTAAGCAAGGCCAACTCCTCGCCATGTCAGGGGGCGGGCGGAGGGAGATATCTTCCACATCAATGCTCAAACTCTGTTTTTTAAAAAAGAAAGAAGTAACAGAACCAGCTTTTAGCCTGGCTTCTGTTATTGCTGCAAACTCCGTGATTTTATGAAGCTGATGAAAGAGTCTTAAGAGAGGAAGAAAATAGCTTTGATAGGAAAAGGAAGGTATTACAACCACAGGGCTATGTCTGCCCTAAGAAAAACACTTTCAAATTTCTCTCTGCAGTCTTAGGGACTAGAAACTTGGTCTTCTTTTAAGCAAGCTCTAGAACAGGGGTGTCAAACTCAAATTCATCGGGGGCCGCATCAGCAGTTTGGTCACCCTCAAAGGGCCGGTTGTGTCTGTAGGACTATGTGTCCACTCTTTATTATCATAAATTATTGTCACTGCATTCAATTATTACTGTTTTTTGTAATAATGTAAGCTCATTCCCGCCCCCACGCGGATCACATTCCTGCGTCGTGGCGCGTGTGTGGGAGGGGATGTAAACGAGGGAAATTTGAACAAAAGGTGGGGATCGACAACTTGGGGGGGGGGCTCAACTAAACCTTCGGCAGGAAGGAGAAAGCCACTGCTGGGATTAAAAACCTGCAGATGCAAAGAGGGCTTCCCTCTCCCGCCCTGCGCACACCCAAACCCCGCTAGGCAGGATGCCACACGCTGCAACCCACCCCATGCTTTGGAGAGGGGCAGGAACATGTGGTGCAGCACCAACTCCCTGCTTTGCTTTTGCATCCTCCCTCTTCAGCGCCAGAGTCCCTTCCCCTCGCGCTGAGGGAGGGCAGCGGATTTCCCGAGGAGGAAGGCAGCGGCAGCCCCAGCGGAAGTGCATCTTCGCCTCAGAGCTGCTCTTCCCCCCATCCGCGCTGTTGTCGTCTTCGCCGCCGCCTCTCCCTACCGGGACTGCAGGCAGAGGAGGCTTGAAAACCTCCCCCCCCCCAAAAAAAATTCCCCTCCCACCTACTCAAACCGCGAGGCGACTCCATCTGGAGCCCTACATCACGAGGGGCTGAGAGGAGGCGGCGGCAGAGCGGGAAGAGCAGGAACCCGTGCCGTCGTCGCCTCCCTCCCGGCCGCCCCCCGGGGAGCATCTCCGCCGGAACTGAGAAGCCAAAGGGTGGCTCAGGGGTGGGGGGCAGAGCAAAAGCCAGGCACCCTCCCGAGTGTCTATGAGGAGAAAACGGGGGAAGAGGGAAGAGAAACCCGGCTCCATCAAGAGAGCGGCTGTTGCGCTTCGCCTACTTCCCCCTCAGGCTCACTCCGCGTCCCTTTCGCCCGCTCGCTCGCCCACCTCCCGGATGCAGCCGAGGAGAGGAAGGGAAGCGGCGGGCGGTGGCTCCCCAGTGCCGCCTCACTCGCTCTCGGAGACAACAGCAAAGCCTGCCAAAAAAAAATCCAGCGCTGCTCCGTCCCGGCACCAACTTTGCCGGCGGCGCCTGTAGGGCTTTCCTACCTCCTCGGCGGGCTTCCTCCTCCTCCTCCTGCATCTCACTTCCCTGTCTGGCCGCTGTGCCACCGCCTCCCTCAGCCTCATTCGAAATTGAAATTCCCTGGCCAAGGCCGTCAGCGCGGCTCCAGCGCCTGGCCTCCGCCTGCAGCCCCGCCCCTGGTTTTGACCCTCGGTCAATCGCAGGCTCCAGAACTACTGTCAGCGGCTACTGTCGGCAGCGGCTACGCGGGCCACATGACGAGGTCTGGCGGGCCGGATTAGGCCCCCGGGCCTTGGGTTTGACACCCATGCTCTAGAATATTCCGGATGCTGGGTTTCTGTGCTCTGAACCAGAACCACGCCCCGTGTATCTTCTGAAACCACCTCGAAAGGCAAGGTGCATTGCAAAACCGCAGTTGTGAATTCCTCCCTCTTGACTCCAGAAGCCAGCATGGACTGGAAGCAGAGTCCTTTCTGCATAAATATTTATTTCTTCTCTGGAACCCAGCTCCAGCTCACCAGACCCTTGTCAGAGCCAAGTCACTTCCCTGGTCTCAGCTGCATTGCTCAGAACAGCCTTGACGAGGAGTACAAAACTTTTATTTTTGCCTAAGTGGACTTTCGGCCTTCCTCTCACCCCTCTTCCAATCCTGCCACCTCCTAATTTGACTTTTTCCAGTATCTTTTCTCCAACAACCTTCTCCCCCCCACCCCCCACTCTTCTTCCTCCCCAGCAACTGCGCATTTATTAATTCATGAGGCACTAATTAGTTCTTTGTTTAATTTTGTGTTAAACAGACTGACCGGAATGATAACGACTTTCAGCGTTGCATTACGGTCCCCAACCGCCCCTGTTTTCTGACAACAAGGGAGTAGAGAGAGACTGGCGTGATGAACCCCAATTCCCTCTTCAGTTGCACTTCATTAAGTCAAAATGTGACAAGAAGCTTAGAGAGTAACTTTCAGATCGGATCACACATAACAATTCGGCAGGAAACTTTCTGAAGGGGGTGGGGTGGGGAGGAGGCAGCGGCGGCGCTTCTGAATGAAAGCTGGCACCGGTGCACAGCACCCTCGCCACTCTCGCCTTAAAGGAACAGCAGGCACAAGCACACATGTGCACGCAGAGGCAGATTTCTCCCCAATCACAGCCGGCAAAACTCTATCCCCCACCCTGGTCCCAATTTCAGATGATTTTGTTGGCTTGGCTGGTCATCTTTGGAAACTCGAGCCAGAGAAGTTCCTGACCTTGCTTTCAAGAGGCGCCAGGTGCTCTTAGGAGAGGCGCTCACATGCCTGAAGGTCTGTGGAAGCACAAGTGCAGAAACACATGTGAATCCTGCACTGCAGGGCATCCAGATCCCACACTGAAGGGGAAAGGTCATAACAGACAGATGTTTGAGCCAATCCAAAACATCCAAAGGCCAGGTACTTGGCCAAACCGCCTTCTCCTTGCGTGCTCAAATGCCCGCCTTTCTTTCCTGGTTTAAGCAAACCACCGTTTGCTGTGGCGCCCTAAATCAGCTCTGCACAAACCATAGTTTACCATGGCACAAGAGAGGAGGGGAGGAGGAGGAGAGGGCTGAAGCCCAAGTCTCGTTGCACAAGGGCTCAACAAGGGATTGGCTCTTGTGCCTGACCCTAGGGACGTCTACTCAGAACTACACTTCTCTGACTTCAGTTGGACTTACGCCCAAAGAGGCAGGTGTATGCCTGGATCTTTGGGTTGTTCTGCAATAAACACACACATACAGTCAGATTCCAGCACCATGGCTTCAGAATCTGTTCAAGTTATGCTGGTGCCTGAGATGGCAAATCCAACACACAGATCCAACCCAGCAGTTTGAATTTTTTGCTTCTTTTTGCTGTCCCAAATCTGTCCCCTTGAGGCAGATGCCTCTATTTGCCTCATGAAAGTGTCGGACCTCCGTCTCATTGCAGAGCTGTAGTTCTTATGAGCCTACCTTGTTCAGAATCTCCTTCTCAGGGCACTTGGCTTGTTAAAAGAGTTCTAAAACTGATTTTATGTTCGTAGTCCCAGCATGTCCTTGGGTGGCATTTGACAACCTGGAGCTCTCCACATGTTCCAAACCACAACTCCCACCAGCCAGCACGGCTACTGTGATTCAATCCTATTGTGATTGATCCTATTTCTGCAGTTTTCCAGTTTTCTGCAGCGGCGGTCAAACTATTTTTTTTCCTGCTGAATTTTTCCCTGTCATGCAGGACACGGGAGGGGGCTGGGGAGAGAAGACGCTGGCAATCTTTGTCAAAGCACTTCACTGTCATTAAGCAGAGTGCATTTCCCCCTCACTTCATGTGAAACAAAAAGTTGTTTTTGTGGGTCAAAGCCCTACTTTATCAGATGCACAAGGCATTATGGCAACCCACATTTCCGAGGGTGGGGGGTGGGAAAGATACATCCAGCAAACAACATGTTCAAAGCTGCAGAAGTCAACACATCTTTTGTTTCCGGGAGTTTCTCGGAAGCAGGGCCCAATCCAAAGCTCTTAGCACACATAGCTGAAGGAAGAATACGTCCAGCATCTACAGAGCACAGGGCCTTGGTTCACTCTGGGGGAGCAGGCCCCTAACACCTTTCCCCTAACTGTTCTCAGAAACAGTGCCTTGTCTAGACCCAATGGTCGGAAGGATGACAGGCTCCATAAAACTGCTCCCCACCTTTCCCTGGAGCAGGTGGAGCCAAGGTGCCAGAGGAAACTCTTCCGCATCCCAAGTTGGTCTCAACAAAACTCACTGCCTCCCTTTCTGCGAGTAGGATTTAGTTTCACACAAGCCACATAAAGGAAGGCAGGTACCCGGAATTATAGCATTTGAGAGAGCCAGGCCTGTGGGCCTCTCAGGAATATGTCATATGTGTGTGTGTGTGCAGATACTCAAGGAACAAGGAAAATATACCGGTATGATTTGGTTCACCTTTCCATGAGAAACTACCTAATTTACACTTCTTACTTGGACTGATACTTGAACTGAAACTCAGCAGTCCTCTGAAATTCGCACTCCTCTGAATCTTGTAATGCAGCTCTCCAATCGAATAGTATGGACAAAAACATATACTTTAGGGGAAATAATGCATAAACAAGCATACATTACTGGAAAGAACATGCAAAAATGCTTTCTACTAGGGGGGAAAACTGCTTGCAAAAGTGCATACATCCATCAAAAATGCATGCAAAAATGCAATTATTAGGGGTATTATTATTTTTAATTGCATGTTGCTGCGGAAAGGTAAACTTAATTTAAGTCTTGTGGGGGGGGGGGAGAAATTGGCAGATACCAAAATGGACTAATTCATCCATCCTTATTAACATAAAAACACACACAGGTTAGTTTGACAAGGTCAAAGACTTGATATCTAGGCAGCAGGAAAACAACAACAACAATAATAATTTATTATTTATACCCCGCCCATCTGGCTGGGCTTCCCCTGCCACTCTGGGCAGCTTCCAACAAACATTAAAATACATCAAATACCACAGATTAAAAACTTCCCTAAACAGGTCTGCCTTTAGGTATTTTCTAAATGTCAGGTACGCTAGTTGTTTATCTCTCTGACCTCTGGGAGGGTGTTCCACAGGACGGGTGCCACTACCGAGAATGTATTGGGAGCAAAAGTTTCCCTAACCCCCCTCCCCCACTTTAACATAAATACATTATTACAATTTCTGAACATCAAGGTCCCATCTGGGACAAGGAGGTGGGTGGGAGGAATGGGATACTTGTTGTTTATTGTTGCATGACTAATAAAATAAAAACAACAACAGCAACAACCAACTTTTATAGTTTAATCGGACAACAGGTGGAGCATGCATCTCTTTTTCTTTCACCTTTCACTCAAGACCAGCTGTACCCAGACTGTAATAGGAAAAAACAGACATAATGTATGCCTACACACACACACACACACACACACACACACACACACACACACACACAATATCACTGCCCATTGGGGCAAAGAAAAACAAAAATGGTCAAAGAAGATGGTTCTTTTTGCTAAGAGGCAGGCTGGCCACTTTGCAGGGTGTCCACACTGAGTCAGAGAGAATACGAGTGAAGCACCGATGACACTGCTGCAACTTGCCTCCAACTGGAACATCAGCCAGCCACACAACACTCAAACACAGTTACAAACAGTACGGAGGCCAGGGAGAGACAGAAATAAATAGGACCCTCAAACGTCCCTTTGCCCTGGTCAAACATGCACCGTAACCACTCCCCAAACAATCTGGCAACCTTGCTCCTGCTAATATGCTCTTGGGCTGTTTTAGCAAACCAATTAAGCATAATCATTAATTATAAGGGGGGGAGCTTGAGAGAGAAAAAGGATACGAAAGACGTATAGAAAGGTGAGAGAAAGGCAAGAGTCTGACAGCGGAAGGGAGGCCAGGACGAGATGTGGGGGCTCTGTCCAGTCCACTCCACCCAAGACAGAAAAGCCCCATCGCCCCGTATCCAGGTGGGTGGTGCTTTTCAAGCCAAAGAAAGACCCTCCCATATAAATCCAGTTTAGACTCCAAACTGAAGGGTCTCCCTCTCCCCACAAAACTCCGCCAAGCGTTCTGTTGGTATCGGTTTAGGTCCAAAACAAGAAGCCCATCGACAGGCCCACTTAACCGAAAGGCAGCTCCGACAGATTGAACAGAGTGAGATGGAGAGACAAGAAAGGCGGTCAAAGAACAGAGGTGCATACCAGAGCTCAGGAACGCTCTCCCTCCGTGACAGGGTAGCCAGCTCTCCTGGAGAAAATGCCTTGAGAGGAGATGAAAAATTGACTTTTTTAAAAAAAGAAAGACCCTTGATTATGCACACTTGGAAAACTGACTAAATTACTGTCTATCCCATCGGCTCCCCAATGGGCCTGGCACCCCCTGAGAGCTGGGGGCAGCTGTCAATGCATCCCATACTTCCTCGCCCCTCTGCTTCCAACCTCCATTTCACATATATCTCTTTTGTTTTGTTTTGGGGGGGTGGGTGGGTTTGTTTCGCTATCCTTCTTGAACACACGCATGCTCCCCCCCTCCTTGCGTTCCTCCTCTCCCCCCCCTTAAAAAGTCTCAGGTCTGTGTCAGCCCAACGGACAGTGCGCCAGAGTGGGGGGGGGTGAGAGCGTCATGGAAACCGCCCCTTCCCTGGGCAAACATTCTGTTTGGCCTCCGCGTCCCGAGACCCTCTTTTAAGGAGCTGTCAGGACCCCAGGAGAGTGTCACACGACCCAAAGACCAGGCGTGACGGAGCCTATTTTCTGCCCGAAATTTGATTGATTAAAAAACTTTTTAGGAAAACCATGTTAAAGGACTAAAAAAAAGAGAAGAGGAGGAGGAGGAGGGCGAGGAAAGGCGGGGGAGATGCATAAAACAGAAAGGACCACGGGAAGCAAGGATTGAATGGGGGGGCAGGCAGGGAGAGAGGGGAAGCCTAACTGGTGGGTTTCCTAGGTAATAGCGCCAGGGGACGAGTGTCAGTTGTAGTTAAAACAGCATAACCAGGCCGAAAAGAAAGGTCAAAGGAAGCATGAAACTTTACCACAACAGTGACTAAGATAATGAAGTAGTGGGGATGCCCGGGAAGAAAGGAGAAGGCGGGGGACCCGAAACACACTCTGCGCACTCCAGGTGACTGGCTCTGGGTAAGTCTTGCTAACTGCCAGGGCTGCCTGGGAAGATGCAAGGGAATCTCTGTAGGTGCTCATCTCGCTTTACTGGCCGAGGGAGCTGACGTTTGTCCGCAGACAGTTTTTCCGGGTCATGTGGCCAGCATGACTATGCCACTTCTGGCGAAACCAGAGCAGCGCACGGAAACACCATTTACCTTCCCGTCGGAGCGGTACCTATTTATCTACTTGTACTTGGACATGCTTTCAAACTGCTAGGTTGGCAGGAGCTAGAACCGAACAACGGGCGCTCACCCCGTCGTGGGGATTCGAACCGCCAACCTTTAGATCATCAAGCCCTAGGTTCAGTGGTTTAGACCACAGCGCCATTGACTTTTACCAATCAGAAAGGCCACAAAATGTCACAGTGTGGAATGGTGCTTCTCAGGGTTCTAGCTGGCCATGCCCTTTCCCATGATACTCCATCCCATTCCCTGTTAGCCAGCCAGCATTCCACACCCACTGAGCATGTTTGGCCATTGCTGAGCTGTTCTTCATCCCTAAAAGTATTAAGGTAGTAGCCTCTGCGAATCCTACTTGGAGAAGACCCGTTGAAAGATGTGAAGAAACTTAGGTCCTACACAGAGAAGGACTTTTCTGGATATAATCCTTTGGGCATAGTTCAGGTGGAAACAGAGTAGCCCGAAAGCTAGTGATTTGATCCAAAACAGACACAACTCTCAGGTGGAGTGGTCCTAAGTTCTACAGCTAACCAATGACTGGTCTCACCATAGTGACACATGCCTGAGTTACCTCTTCTTCAGATTACTGTAACATGCTCTGTATGGGGCTGCCTTTGAAAAGTGCTCAGAAATTTCAACTGGCTCAAAGAGCTGCAGCCAAATTGTAGACCAGGGCTGGTTATAGGTAGCATATGAATTCCCTTATTAGAATAGCTTCATTGGCTATCAGTCTGTTTCCAGGCACAATTCAAAGTGCTGGTTATGACCTATAAAGACCTATATGACTTAGGTCCAGGCTATCTGAAAGAATGTATCCCATACGAACTTGCCCAGGCTCTGAAGTCATTGGGGGCAATCCTTCTCTCAGTCCCACCTCCCGCGCAGGCACACTTCTCGGTGGCTGCCCCCAGACTCTGGAACTCCCTCCCTGCAGAAACCAGACGTGTCCCCTCCTAGTTCTCCTTCTGATGGCAGTTGAAGACTGTTTTACTCCTGCAGGCTTCAGGGAACTGGCTTTTAATAGTGCTGTGCTGTTTTTACTATCTATATTTTAATAATTTGTTTTTTATATATTTTAGTTCTATAATAGTTTAATTACTTTGTAATTACTTTCTGTATTTATTTGTGTTTGTTTTAATTTTTGCGAGCTGACTTGGGTCTCAGTTTTGGGAGTGAGTGAGTGAGTGAGTGAGTAAGTAAATATGTAAGTATTGACAGTAGTTTGAAATCTGGAACAAATTCCTTAGAGGGGAGTTATTCCAGCAGAAGCTGGGCGGCTACCTGTTGGGGATGCTCTAGAGCAGGTTTTCCCAAACTTGGGTCTCCAGCTGTTGTTGGACTACAACTCCCATCATCCCTAGCTAGTGGGACAAGTTGTCAGGGATGATTGGAATTGTAGTCCAAAACCAGCTGCAGATCCAAGTTTGGGAAACCCTGCTTACAACTTCAGATTACCTCCAAGGGGTTGGACTAGATGAGGATTAGCTCAGTTGGTAGAGCATGAGACTCTTAATCTCAGGGTCGTGGGTTCAAGTCCTGAATTAGGTTAAAGTTTCTTCATTTAAGGGGGTTGGACTAGATGATCCTCACAGTGTCTTCCAACTCTACAATTTTATGTTTCTGTGATCTCAAACAACCATTCCAACCCTATGGATAGTATTCAACTAGGTTTTATTCAGAGCACAGTCACTGAAATGAATGGACCTACGTAACTTAGTTATGTTGGTTGTTTTCAATGGATCTACTCTGAATAAAGCTCAGCTGAATACCACCCTTTGATTCTACATCCAAATAAACCGTGGCAAGCTGTGCAGCCACTTTCTCACATATACAGAAGCCAACTCCTAGGGGCTGTGAGGGCTTCAGCCTTCACAATAAAATATTTAAGGGGGTCGAGCCTCCACAAAGTTAAAGGGTAGTCCCATTCAATTGGTGTGGGTGCACTGCATCATGTGATCAATTATGCGGGGTGGAGCTTCCCTGGGCTCTCACAATTTATTATTCAGGTTGGCACCTCTGTTCAAACAGAAGCCCTTGGGGAGGTTTGCATGTCAACAGATGACAGTAAGGGCAGGACTGGGGATTTGCAAAGCAGATAATTCAATCTCTTAATCTTCCTCACATTCAAATGAAATAGCTTTCCAATAACTCCAGAACAGAAAGTTCTGTACTAGACAAGGAAGGGACCGTACTGGAATCAGAGGCTTTACAAAATGCTCCTATACGAAACTTGCTTAATTTCATGGGTGCAATCCAGAGAAAATGGTGTGCTACTGCTTGAAATGTATAGTGCAGATGGGGCTCAGGTAACAGGCAAGCAGGGTGCAGTAGAGGGCAAGCAGGCAGGGTAAGGTCAATTAGGCAAAGTGTGTGTTGAAAAGGAGGGCAGCCAAGGGATTAATCTGGTTTACTTTTGATGTCTTACCTGATGATAAATTGATGTGAACTGTATATTCATTTTCTTTTGAGATAGGAGCTCTCTAGTAAAAGTTTATAATCTCGGTATGCCTTGGAAGGAATCATGTAATCCCCACCAAAATGAGTAACTCCTAAATGGAAATTATCTGGGGTTGGAATCTGAGAGCCTAAGAGTGAGCTACCAGCTCCAATTCAAGAATGCCTTCCCGAGTATTTTCCATCTCGGGCCCTACAACCAGCAGGGGAAGACCTGTTGCTGGTGGTTCCCCATATGAGGAATGCCCTCCCTGGTGAGGTGCATCAGCCCCCCCCCCCCATTACTGACTTTCAGATCAAATTTTTAAACATTGCTCTTCACCCAGGCATTTGATGGTTGAAAGATAACTGCTCCAGGCTACCTTAAAATTGTTATAGTATGTGAGTGTTTCTTATTGCTTTTAAATCATAGAATCATAGAACTGTGGAGTTGCAATGGACCCCGAGGGTCGTCTAGTCCAACCTCCAGCAATGCAGGAATCTCAACTAAATCATACAAGACAGATGGTCACCCAACCTCTGCTTAAAACCCAGCAAGGAAGGAGAGCCTGCAACCTCTAATGGGAGTCTGTTCCACTGTGGAACAGCTCTTACCCTCCATATTTCATGTGACAGCCCTTCAGGTTATCATATCTTCTCTCAGTCTCCTCTTTACCAGTTTAAACATACCCAGCTCTCTCAACCGTTCTTCATAAGACTTAGTTTCCAGACCCTTGATCACCTTAGTCACCCTCTTCTGCACATGTTCCAGCTTGTCAATATCCTTCTAGAATTGTGGTGCCCAGAACTAGACACGGCATTCCAGGTGTGCTCTGACCAAGGCAGAATAGAGTGGGACTATTACTTCCCTTGGTCAGGACACTAGAATGCAGCCTAGAATACCATTAACTTTTTTTTTGCTGCTGGATCAAACTGTTGGCACATATTAAGGTTGTGGTCTCATAAGACACCTAGATCCATTTTCACATGTTTGATTTATTATTTATTATATTGTTTTGCCGCCTCATTGTTTCACGGCCTGTGCTACTTCGGGAGGGAGAGCAGGACAGAAATTTCATAAACAAACTAACAAATAATATACTTTTGACTCAAAGCAAAACTCTGTTGTTCCTTGTGCATTTGGGAGAGAAAAACCATTTTGGCTTGATAAAATTTTGAAAGGGAAGCTGCCCTCACCCTCACCATCACACCACAATCCCAAGAGAGAATAAGATTATTTTGGCTAAAACACTTCCTTTTCACTCTTCCTGTATCACTACTTCAATCTAATATTCAAAAAGCAGAAAAAGACTGATGCAAACTTGCAAGGTGGTGTGGGGCAGGGGGAACGCAGCTAACAGCCGTTTCAGCTAACAAAAACCTGGTCAGATCATGCTGACCTGCTATGTTCTCTTGCTACTTAGGGAATGAAACACAATGCAGCCGTTTATACAAAGCCGCATTTGAAAAGAGATCTTTCCTTGCTGCTACTGTGGGAAGCTGGCATGTTTCAATATATATTTGTTAAACTTTCCCTCTCCCTAAGGCGAAGGCTCAGACTCACACAAGTAAACACGCCTGCTCTAAGGCTGCAGCACAGAGGCTTCTCAGGCAACTGTAGAGCTCACATCTTTGAAAACAGCAATGCCATACAAGGTACTAGTCCACTTTAGTTTAATGTATCAGCCGCTTGTCAGGAAGGGAACCAAAGGCCTTCAAGTCAGAGTTGGCTTTGTCGGACACAGGGGCGGCATCTTCAGCCGTGCCGCCCCCTGCCCTCCCTCGCTGGCACACATTACCACTTCTGCAGCTGCCAGAACGCCCCTGTCTCACTGAAACCTGGGGAGACAGGAAGCATTCTTTCATGGCCTTGCCATGTGTGGTCTCTGCAGGCTGGAATGCCCCCCTCTCACCGAACTCAAATCCCCAAAAAATCCCAGGGACTGTGGTTGGTTCAGGGTGCGGGGAACTGTAGCTCTGTGAGCAGCAAACTGCAGTTCCCTGGGGTGCTTTGGAGAGGGGGAGTTATGACTGTTAAAGTGTGATAAATATGCTTTAAATGTATGGTGCAGATGTGGCCTCTCCCTCTGAAGTGGGTGCTGATTTCAGGGTGAGGCGGACAAATGGAGATCACTCAGGGATGGGGGCCCACTGCAAGGATCTTGACCAAGCTCCACCCCCCACCCCACCCAAAAAGGGGTCTGGACTTAACAGTACTTCTTCCACTGCCCAGTTGCTAGGAAAGGGTTGCAATTCAGCGGCAGAGAAGGTGCCAGGTTCAATCTCCATTTAGGAAAGTTTCCTTGCCTGAAATCCTGGAAAGTTATTACTTAAAGGTTTAAAAACTTGCCAGATCTGCTACTTCCTCCCATTCTGAGTCATTTTTGCAAATCTATTCAGTCAGGGCTCATAAAAATATGTTTCTAGTTGTGAAGAATTCATATCTGCTATTATTTTTGTGACTGGGCAACATTTAGCTGGTTAAGTCTACGTTTGATCAAGAAGCACATAAACTGTTTTCGGAAAACCAAAGAATTTTAATTTTACCTGAAAATATCGGGTAACACTAAACAAATTAATAGCAGCAGCAGCAACAACAGCAACATCAAAGCAGCAGCAGCAGCAGCAACAACAACAACAACAACAACAAAATATAATATACCTGCAAGTCCTCGGCAATCATTTTTAATTCTTTCTCTGCAATTTTACACACATTTTACAGGCAACCCCCCAGTTTGCGAGGGGGTTGCGTTCCTTGACCCTGCACGCATCAGCAGTGTACAATAAGCCTGCCCCGCCCCTTTACACCCGTGTTAAGCCCTGTCCCTATTATGCCCCCATTCTGTCGTCTTCCAGGTCCAAAACGACCCATGTGTCGGCAGTCGCATGGCAACTGAAAGCGCTCAAAATGTTTGCAACCTGTACTTACCGAGCAAAACTGAATTATATTAACAACCAAAATATATTTTGAATTCCCAAGTCATGCTATAAGTTTTTAGCACCCTTCATTTTGGGAATTTGATAGCTGAGAAAGTCAACACGCCCTGGTATAGGCTTTTGCGGCATGGTGGTTTGTTCCATGAACTGCCCAGCAAGATGCCCCACCCACCCAGCTCCTGATCCTCCAAGGTTCGTGACTGGCGCTCGTTGCAAGCCTAGGCGGGTGCCTTGCGGGGGGAACGTGTGTGCACCCCACGGAGCACATGCAAAAGCTCACACGCACCGAACCCTCTTTCCCCACCGCTGCCACCACCACAGTCCGGGAACTGTCAAGAGAACATGAGCAAAAGCTGTTTCTTGACAGCGAGTCATTTATATTTTAGCTTCGTTCCATTATCCTAACGAAGCCTTCATCAGCAGATGCAATATTAACAGCAGAAAAACCAGCTCATTACGTCTGGGGGGAATTCATCAAGACGACAATCATGCATGCTATGCGAGCCCCTCCGCCCCGAAAGGGGGGAAAAAAGCCTTGGAAGAGGCCACTGGTGCAGTTATTTATTTATTTTTCTGCCTTCCTCCACTATCCAATTGCAAGCAGAAAAGACAAAAAAAGGAACATATCCAGATGCTTCAGACTACAAGTCCCATCCAAACCAGCCAGTGCTGGCTGGGGCCAATGGGAGTTGTAGTCCAAAGCAACTGGTTTAGGCTTTAGAAGAAAATACAGCTTCAGATATGGTGAGGAGCCTGGAGTGCACATTCCTTAGGGGAGGGGGATTCTTGGGCAGCACGTTGGTGGTAGGCGGGGTTAAATGTAGGCAGTCAAATGTAGTCAAATGTAGGCAGGGCCAGGAACAAAAGTGGGAGGAGCAACATGGCTCATACCTTTCAACCACGCAAAAGCAAGTGGCTTCTACCTTTCCATCTTCCAACCAGGCAAGCAAGAGGTAATGTCGCAGCTCAAGGATGAGTCCCTGAGAGCCAGTGGGGCATAATGGTTAGAGTGCTGGACTATGACCTGGGAGACCATGGTTCGAATCCCCACCCAGCCATGAAGCTCACTGGGTGACCTTGGGACAGTCACTGCCTCTCAGCCTAATCTACCTCACAGGGTTGTTGTGAAAATGAAATGGGGAGGAGGAGAACCATGTGCACTGCTTTGAGCTCCTTGGGAGAAAAGGTGGCATATAAATTTAATTATTATGATGATGAAGTCTGGCAAAAGCATTCAAGGAGGGCCGAGAGCTTGGCTGGTGAAGGGGTGTGACCTGGGAAGAGTCCCGAGGGCCTGACAGAGGTAATTGGGAGGCCACATTCAGACTGGAGGTTTTCAACCCTTGTGATAAGGAGTCATGCCAAACTGTTTACAGGCACATTCAGAAAACACATTTTTATTTTACTCGGAGGTGGGGGTGGCAACGCGCAGAGCCCTCCAGACAGATGGGGGCGTAACCCTGTCAGCCAAGCTGAGCGATGAAGAACGGCACGGGCCTTGCTGCTAGACCCAAAATCTCCGCTGCAGCATTTCATTTTCTGCTAGCCACAGCCTGCTGCTCTGGAGCTACTTCCCCCAAGTGCCTGGGCCCACCCACGTGTTCCCAAACTCCCTCCCAAGCTTAGCAGCTTCAATGAGGGCCAACCACCCCACCCCCACCCCCGGAAGCTAGAAGTGGGCTTTGACAAGCCTCGTTTGAACGATTATTTCCATCCCCGGCAGGGACGGGATTTATTTATTTGCTCAAAAAGAGGGGAATTGGGTTCCTGGGATGTCAAGTCTGATCTCGCTTGCGCTCTGGTGGAATTAAGGAAGACCCCCGTTTTGTCTGACAACATCCCTAAAGTCTAAGGAATTGGGCGGGCAAGCTCTCTAATCACGCGGCCTGCAGGGACAAAAGCTCTGGCTGACCCTGTCAGCTCCGTTTACCCTTGCTGCCTGTCTGGCTCCCACGCCCCCTTTCGCCACCCCCCTCCCTGCCACATCTGGGCTAATTCCAACTCTTCCAAGCGTCCAGCACACAAATCCTCCTCCAGAGTAAAAACTGCCCTAGGAATTTTTATATTATTTTATATTATTTATTTTACTATTATAATTATCATCATCATCATCATCATCAGAGAATGGCAAACTCAGGGCTGCTCGAATTAATCCTAATCAGGAGATTGATACCTATTAGTGAGCTTCATCAAAGTTGCTGAACTGACCCAAGGACCCATTTTTCCTCTGGTCCTCCCCTACTCATCCTACTTTCATACACAGGTAGCAAAGGAAAAGAGTTCCTGGTTTTGAAACAGTTCAACTGTAGACAAGAACCCCAATGCTGAATCAGCACTGGGCAGGGCTGTGTTTTCAGCTTCTACTTATTTTATTTTAAAAATAAGCAAGCGTCTAGTCCCTATTGTTGTAAGATTTGTTTTATTTTTATATGTAGTTCCTATTGTTATAGGGTTATTTTACTCTTTTTTCACCCACCCGGTTATTTTAGAGCTGGGAAAGTTGCATAGAAAAGGGCAAATAACACTGAGCAAAGAGTTTGGGTACCTTCACAAAGGAAAGACTAAAGTGCAGGGGTCAGCAAACTTTTTCAGCAGGGGGGCCGGTTCACTGTCCCTCAGACCTTGTGGGGGGTGGGGGGAGGACTATATTTTGAAGGAAAAAAATGAACTAATTTCTATGCCCCACAGATAACCCAGAGATGCATTTTAAATAAAAGCACACATTCCACACATGTAAAAACATGCAGATTCCAGAACTGTCTGTGGGCCGGATTTAGAAGGCGATTGGGCCGGATCTGGCCCCCGGGCCTTAGTTTGCCTACCCATGCTAAAGTGGGTAATATTTGGCCCAAGAAAATAAAAGATGACATTGGGGGAGTATGCATGATGCAGCTATTGGTCTCCTTCTGGATCCTGCCTCGGGTGGCAGGATCCAAAACGGCAGCAGATCCGGCCTGCAGGGAACGCAACTCCTGCTGCTGCAGCCACAGCAGCAACCACAGCTTCAGCGTACTCCTTGGAGGTAGGATCTGCTGCCTCCTTGGGAGCCCCCCTCCCCATGCCACCTCTACAGCAGCCTCTTGGAGAAAAGGAGGCGCTGCTGATCTCATTCCTAGGGAGGAAATTGCAGAGGCTACCCTCTGGGGTTTCCTGGGCTCTGCACTCACCCAGCATGAATCAGAGTATGCCCCTTCCCCCACTGCATGATGACCTCTGATTCCCACTTCAACTGTCAGGTAAGGTTGATTTGATTCCTCCCCTTGTTCCTAATGTATATCTCTATTCCTCGCTTGCTCCTGGTGTAGATCTTCACTCACCCTTTCTTCCCTGGTGGTGGGGAGCTTTTTGTGGTTTGTCTCAGTTG
The DNA here is from genome assembly GCF_963506605.1 of Zootoca vivipara. NCBI lineage: Eukaryota > Metazoa > Chordata > Lepidosauria > Squamata > Lacertidae > Zootoca > Zootoca vivipara. Next base: position 84,461,128 of record NC_083281.1, read on the forward strand.
CCAAAATGTATTGGGCAGGACCTGGCTAGGCGTGTTGGTCCATTTGGTTGGGAGCCGACTAAACTTTCCGAGAGTTTGCTCACACCTTGTGACATTTTGGTTGATCCGAACAAAGGTTTTACCCAACCATAGCATAGCTTTTGGGTTTTGCTCATAGAAACCTGAATTCAGGATGTTCCACTGAGGCAGACAGGAGAGACTCAGGAGAGACAAAAGGAAGCAGTGACTTCAGATGCTGCGTTTACAGATGCGCAAGGCACAAGGGTATCTGCTGCTAGCTTAGACAGCAGTCCTATATGTACCTGGGAGCAAGTCCCAATGAACTTAGTGAAGCTTGCCTCTGAGTAAATATCCATAGGACTATGCTATGCTCTTTTAAAAGGGTGTTAAGATGGTCAGCTATGCCTGTTCTCTCTGAGCAACTTTTGCACTGGAGTTTAATGGTAATTGAGAGGGCAACAAGTTCCAAACCTCTAGGGCATAGGATCACAGGCCTACCCTGAAACCCACATTTGGATTTTGGATGCCAACAAACTGAAGAGAACCCCTCCCCAACAAAACAGGTGGAATCTGTGTCACTCTCCACCTGTCCTTGCATGACACTTTCTTAAATAAATAAACAAGGACTGGTCAAAACTGAGAGCGAGAGAGACAGACAGAGGGGAGAGAAATTTCTCCACTGTGAATAAAAATAGGAAACGCTGAACGGCGAGCAAATCCTTGTTATCAGTTGTCTCAAAGTGCAAGCGCAATCGGGGAAGGTGGGGGAAACTGCCTGCCTGCACCAGTTTCCTACCCCCCTCTTTCCTTTCTTTTGCCATTTATCAACAGATTGCATGGAGCCAAATGGGCACCCGCCTCACCCTGCTAAATAAGGCATTGGTATTTCTGATAAAGCCCTCAAATTCCTTATCAAGCTGACACAAGAAGAATATGCAAAGAGAAAGAGAGGGAGCTGCACAGTCTTCATGGGTCCCACCACCTCGTCCTGCCATTCCCAGCCACCCCAAGGGAGCAATTCTGAGCTTTAAAAACACAGAAAAGATGTTGGGTGTGTTAGTTAATGGCCTGTTTTAAGCTCAGAGGCACAGACAGGAGTGCCTGGCGTGCTCTGGTCCATGGGGTCACGAAGAGTCGGACACGACTAAACGACTAAACAACAACAAAAAGCTCAGAGGCAAGGCTTAAGTCAGCCAGGGACCAGGAAAAAAAGTCATGTGGGTGGAAAGGCTTTACGGTGGTCTCCCAACTAAATCCTACTCAGATAAGACCCACTGAAATTAATAGACCTAAGTTAGACGTGCCCATTAACTTCAGTTGGAACAATTGAGGGATTTGGGAAGAGGAGACTGAGAGGATATGAGTTAACACTCTTCAAATATCTAAAGGGCTATCCCATGGAAGATGGAGCAAGTTTGCTTTCTCTTGCTCCAGAGGGTAGGACCAGCACCAAAGGATTCAAGTTACAAGAAAGGAGATTTGGACTAAACATCAGGAAGAACTTTCTGACAGTAAAAGCTGTTCAACAGTGGAACCAACTTCTTCAGAAGGTGCTGGACACTCCTTCCTTGGAGGCTTTTAAGCAGAGGTTGGATGGACATCTGCCAGGGATGTTTTAGGGCATTGCAGAGGGTTGGACTAAATGACCCTTGGGGTCCCTTCCAACTCTACAATTCTATGACTCTAGGATTCTATTGCACACTGTAGCCTCTGGCCCTGCCTGCCGCTGGCCTGTGGCCCCCAGGAGGTTGCCTGGTGCAACTGGAGCATGGAGTGCTGGGGAAAAGCTGTTCAAAGCAGGGGAGCAAGGCAGGCTGTTGTGCCAGGACACTGGAGCCACAGCAAGCACCCAAGGGTGTCGTCTGCTGACTGCAGCCCACTGCTAGATATATGCACAAAACAGTCTCTGCTCTTCAGCTCCCACTTTGGTCAACTCTTCACTGTCCTCTCCACACACACCCTGCCCTGCATGTCATGACAAAACGAAAGCCTTTCCAACTCCGAAGTGGCATTCCTGCATGTCTGCCTCCTCCAGCAGGCCTCCTCTCCCAGCCACCGCGCAAGCTGTTGTTTAACCTTCAAATTTATTATTTTTAATTATTTTGATTTATAAAAGCATGAGGCAGTTAAACCCACATTAAATAAACTCTGCATTACGGTGCTTAACAAAACACTGCAGAACTCCGGACGTCCGAGGACTCCATAAAATAACGGGCAAGATGGATGGATGGCACCGGGACAGCTCGTTACCCACTGCCTTTGGCAGAACACAGATTCACTCCACTTGCCCTTCCTCCACCCGCCTCCTCCCTCCAATGGGCGACTAATTAAAATGACAAGACAGACACCATCTCCAGCGAGTGGCCCACCGATTTACAGTATCCCAAATCTTTCCAACAACGGACGTCTTCCTCCTTTTCTCGGTGGGTTTCAACCTAAACACGGCCGTCTGCCGCCGTCTCCCGTGTAAGCCTGAAACGATGACGGATACGCTTTTGGATATTTGTGCAAAATTAAACTGGGATCGGCTGTCAGGGCTTTTGCACTGACGTGAATGTCAAACATGAACCAAACGGAGTATTGCGTGCTGTAACCATGAGGACTGCCAGCTTGGGGTTTTGGAGAAGATCCTCGAGCGCTTGAGGATTCTAACAAAACTTTGAAGGAGACACACTCCACAGCTCCCTAACTCTGCACACACTGCCACCTCTTCATCATTTGGTTTCAAGCCAGCAACTTGCTTGTGATTCCATCAACAGCCTGGGTTTTTTAGGGATAGGCAGGGATCAATATAACAGTATAATAGCCCCTTCCACCTTATGACAAATTCAGCCTGGACTCAGAGAGGGCTTCATTTCCACTTTTTATAGTCAAATCTCCAGCAGATCAGCAAGGATGTTGACACCCAATTGATAACCCAACAAAATGCTTATCCCCCTCAAACACCCCTGACTAAATTATACAGCTGAAATGAAGAAAACCGGAGGGCGGGGGCAGGACTTGCTTGCTGAACTTCAGAAACATAACTAAGACTTTCCAGTCCTAGCAGGCATTTTAAGGCACAGTTCGGGGTTGTTGTTGTTGTTGTTGTTTTAAAAAAAATGCTCACTGTTTTTATTGCACCATTTTCTGTGGATTGTTTTTATGTACATTGCTTAGAAACACAAATAATTAAGCAGTATATAAATGCATTAAACAAACCAACAAACAAACCCAGAGTGGATCTTTGTGGTGGACGACACTTAGCTCAGTTTTGCCCTGGTACTCAGAACATACTCCTGGGATTGGAATTCTTTGATCTTAAATTCACATATTCATAGCTGCCAAGTTATCCCTTTTTTACAGGGATTTTCCCTTATGCTGAATAGGCTTCCTCGCGAGAAAAGGGAAAACTTGGCAGCTATGCATATTTTGCACCAGACTGTCTAGTGAATCTTGGGGTTCCAGTAAAATTTTTTTTAAAGTAGATCCAATGAAGTCCCCCACTCCCAGCTTATGGGGTATGATGTACTTGTGCCTCTCATCTGCTTTTAGGACAAGGCACGGTCCATGGGGTCACGAAGAGTCGGACATGACTAAACGACTAAACAACAACACTCTGGTTATTTGGGTTAATCTGGGAAGGGGTGATGTGTGGAGGCTCCCTGCCTTTCAATGGGGCAGAGGACTTGAACCCCATGAGCTTCAGTAGCCCTATGGCAGAGGGAGTTGAGCGATCTATGGCAGAGAGGGTTGAGCAAGGGATGTCTCCACTCCCTCATTTCCTCTTGCATTTCCCACTTGGGGAAGGAAAAACTTAAGTGATTTACACAGGAAATAGGTAAAGAGCAATTATAATTGATTGGGAATCATTTCCTGATGGTGCTGGTGGATGATTGATAGTGCCAGCTGGCTGCTAAGTGAACTGTGTGTTCATGAAAGCCATTTTTAGCTTCTACCTATCCAAAGCCAGGCAGGCCACAAATCACCACATCTGCCCTCTCTTGCTAGGGAACCTGGCTTGTGGCTAAGTGGGTCTCCACAAACAGGTTCAGTCATGAATGGAAGGACGGAGGGAAGAAAGGAAGGAGCCTTTCCCAATGTTTTGGATTACAATTCCTATCAGCCCCTTCCAGCACAGTCGTGTTTTGGAAGGCAAGTCCCATTAACCCATGGCCAGTATGGTCATGTTTTGGACAACCACTTCCATCAACTGGAAGTGCACCTGAACGACGACAGGTTGGTGAAGGCTTCCACAAGCCACAATGAAGCTAGGAAAAAGGACGAGGCTATAATACTGAAAAAAAAGCAGCCGGGGGGGGGGGAGAACCGCACACACAACAGAACCACCAGGTGCCAAGGGTGACGGTGAAATGCTGGAAGGAGCCCTCTGAATACGGGGACGCAAATCCCATGTAAACACTAAGCGGCCAAGGCAAGGGTACCTTGAAACGTGGCACAATTTAAAGTCTCTTTCCCATTCCAGAGATGGTTTCTGGGCTTCTGTTATTACCAGCCAAAAGGAGGGGAGGGCGAGAGATGTTCACACCAGCCTGTCAATAAATTGTGCCTTCCCATTCCTCTCCGACGGGGATTCATTCCCTAATAAGGGATTGGCAGCTTTCTGGGTTATTTCGAGTGTGTGTGATAATGTTCCCTGGATACCAATGGCTTCCAAGGATCAGATAGAAAGGGGGGGGAATGTTATATCTCATGAGGTAAAACATGGAATGGAGAGAGAGATTGCAGGCTGAAAGTGCATAGAATGGGACACCACAGTAATATTGAGGGGTGGATTTGCGTTTTTTAAAGATGACTCTGGCACGAGTCTTTTAAAGAGCATAAAAGGTCCTTTCGTTGCAGAGAATCTCCTCTGGAGATTACATGCCAAGAACGCAGCACTGTCAGCAGCTGCCTTTGGTCACAGACAACTTTGCTGTTATTTGGACTCCTGTAGACCCAAAATGGAAGCCAAATTTCCATTGCGTTACAGAGGCAAGGTCTGCACAGGAGCTGTGTGTGGCCGGCGCACAAACAAAACCGCAAATAGCAAAAGCCTGTGCTGTGGGCTACTGATGCTCAGCGCAAGTTGTGCAAAGTGAGTGTTTTTCTGCTTGCTCAGGACTGCCCAGTAAGTGCGAGCACCAAATTTAAGAATATAGGAAGCTGCCTCATACTGAGTCACAATGGGTTCATCTAGCTCAGCTTTGTCTACTCTGACTGGCAGCAGCTCTCCAGGATACCAGACTGCGGACATTCCCAGCCCTGCATGGACATGCTGGGGATTGAGCATGGGACCTTCTGCATGCCAAGCAGGTGCTCTGCTATTGAGCTATGGTCCTAAGCTTCCTAAGAGGTTTATCCTAATGTTCAGCTGAAACCTCCTTGTCTAGTCCGGCTCTCTGGGGCAGCCGGCAGTGGCTGGCCATTAGGGCAAGTGGAGCACTGCCCCACAACCCACGCTCTGCCCCCACCTGCTTGTCTTCTTACTTGCATGCACTCCGGGTGGGTGGCCTTGCATGTCCACTTACTTTTCCTGAGTCTCATTATTGCCCCTGTCGAATTCTGCAGGCAGTAAGATGGGGACAAAACTGGATTGAGTTGGCTCTGCCTATCGTTGGTTCTGGCTCCACCTATCACTGTCTCCGGCTGTTGGGTTCTGGGCCTTCCACCTCACCAATCCATACAGACACCCGCCACCTCACAGAACAAGGCTTTGGAGAGCACTATCACATCCTTTCTTGCTCTTCCCATGCTCCTATCCTTCAGCTTTTCCTCACCGGAAGCTTTCCACACCCCATATTCCTGCATTGCAGGGGATTGGACTAGATGATCCTCAGGGTCCCTTCCAACTCTTTGATTCAATGATTTTATTATTCTAAGCCCTGCGAGGAATGGCTGAAAGATCTGGGCATGTTCAGCCCAGAGTATAGAAGCTTAAGGCTGCATTCAGACAGCACTTTATTCTGTCTTCCTGACTTTTCCTTGGCTGATCATTTCCACATTTTATCTGTTTTTTCACATGACATAAAATCCGCTTTTGGAAATCTAGCGGACGTTTGATGCTCATTCTTGTGTTGTTTCCTGAAGAAAATATTTTTAACTTGGGAAATCACAGGAATTTTGCACAGTAGTTTCTCGTGATGAAATCTGGAGCAGTATCCCATCACTCAGTTCTTTCCTGCCGTTTACAATAAGCGCAACATGGCTGCATATTGACCAACAAGCCACAGCTCTGCAACGCAACAGGTACCGCAGTGTAAAAGGAATGTTAGAAACCAGGAGGCATTGCAACCAGTGAAACTAATGCAGTAAACCTCACATGTGAATGTAGCCTGAGGAGAGACATGACCGTCTTTCAGCTTACCCGGGCGCTGTCATGAATGAAGATGGAGCTGACTCATTCATTTCTGCTCCAGGGGGCAGAATTAGAACCAGTAAGTGGAAATCGCAGGGTCTGGCTAAACTGGAAGTTCAGCTCAACAGTGGAACTGTCTTGTCTCAGGACATGGGTTTTCTGCCCTGGTCCTCACTGTTGGATGAAGAACTCAAACTCCCAGTTCTGCTTCTGCCGAAGTCTTCATTGAGTAAATCAGATTGATACACAGGCAAAGCACCAGGTACAAAGTGCAGCAGGTACAAGAAAGGTTTAGATGCATGTTTGGCGCAAGCAAAAAGGTTGATCCAACAAGCAAAGCACACCCTGCACCTTCCTTTTGAAGAGAAGGGCAGATGCAGTGCTTAGTGTGGCAAATGGCCAGAGTTCCTGGACTGGACAAGCAAATGGACACTACTTTGAATGGGTTGGGCCTGCATAGCTTGCTCACCTTGGTGTTTCTGTGTCCGTGGAGGTGATGTTGGCACCAGCTCAACATCCAAATCACTCTCAGCCACCTCCCCAGAAGGAGGAGACGCGTCACCAACAGGAGAAGGTGGCAGAGGTGGCTGCACAATAGGAGATGTCTGATTAGAGGTGACCAATGTCTCAGGGGCAGGACTCTGTGCACTCTCTAGTTCGCTGCCCCCCTCTTTCGGTTCTGACTTTTTTGGGGGGCATTTCATCTCCCCTAAACCACAGGAACCCTCTCCCAGGTCAACAAACTCTTCTAGCTCCTCCCATTCTTCCTCTGGATTGGACCATACCTTCCATGACACGTCCACGGGACCCATGACACTTCTGCAGAGGCTGGAGGGGCAACCCATCAGGGGTGCTGGCACTGCAAGCTATCTGCCCCGGGTAAAGGGGCCAAGCTAGGTGAGTGCCAATGGCCCTTACAACGCTGTGAGCCTATGAATCCCTGTGGGTTACCCCAATGATCTATTTGGGATGATCCAGGAGAGCCTACAGAGAGCTGGGGTTATCATTAGGGGAAACCCATCTCTTGGCATGTTGCAAAGGAAAATATGGCTGGCTTTATTTATTTATTTATTTATTTATTTGCTCCCTTACCCAGCGGCAGATTTGTGCCGAGCCACAAGGGGTTAAGCCCACCAAGCTGCTTCCCCCCCCCTGCCTTCACTCTACCTCAATTTCACTGCTCCCATCACCTTCCTCCCCCACCCCCTGATCTTACGGGCGGGGGGGGAGGGGGGAGAAAACCCATCAAAATAACTATTTTATGTCTCCAAATATGCAGATCATTTTCTTTAATGAAAGATGCTTGACGTCTCCGATCCAATTAATATGCAAATGCAGGCGAGGATTTATTTGTGACATTCTGTCTGGGTGAGAGAAAACAAAAAAGGCCTGTTAACCAAAACACTAATTGCTGTGACTGATTGTCACATATCATCATTTTCATAGGGTCTCCTCCATCCCCGGCACTCGGGAAGCCGTGATCCAGGACTCTGAGATTAACAGACAACCAAGGAGAAACAGGGCAACCAGGCTCTACCTGCCTGGCATGCTCGGATGAGCCTGCGTGCCCGTCCGAAACAGCTGCCAAACCCTGGTGCGGGGGGAGCATTCGTCTCCCCAGCCCAGACTGGTGACCCTTCTGCTGTGGCAACGAGCAGAGAAATGCCACCACCTTTGCGGGAAGCTCCCTCCTCCCTCTTTGCATTGGGAGCCATTTCCTAGGCAAATCAGGTCGGATGGATCCTTTCCAGAAAGGACCCGATGTATCAGGCAGGTAGCCCATCTCATCCAGCATCCTGTTCTTGCTGTGGACAGCCAAATGCCTCTGATAAGCCTGCATGCAGGACCCGAGAGCCACAGCAACTCTCTTCTCTGGCACACTACCTTCCCTTTAGAAGACAGCCATTAGGGTTAGTAGCCACCGATCGCTTGCCCTGTGCATTTGTCCCCCAGCCAAGCTAGCAGGCCAAAGTTCCTCAAAAGCCCAAGGAAGTAAGCAACGTAACTTCCCAATGGGCTCCCAGCCAGCTCAAACATTCAACCATCTTGCCTTTTCTTTCAAGTTTGCCGGCTGCGGCAGCTGTTGGTCCCCCTTGCTCCTGATCTCTTCCGTTTGCAGAGAGAAAGCAAGTGCAGCAAGTACAACCAAGGAGGAGAGAGAGAGAGAAAGTTTTTTTTTGGGGGGGGGCAAGTCCAGGAAATCAGTGTCGGTTAGAGGGGCCATGTGTCCTGCTTAAAAGAGGACAGACCTCGGTTTGAAGGCATTTCCAATTTAAAGGCCTGTCTAGTGCATGTTCGGCTTAAAGACAAAGGAGGTCTAAAGAGGGGTGCAGCCAGAAGCTTTGAAGTTGCCCATCCACAGTTAGCCCTTGGACAACAGTCTGAGCAGGCGGGCGCACTGCTCACCTGGTCATGGTCTTGCCCCTTTTGATGGTGAGGTGTATTTAATAAAGAAATAAATCTATTCTATTTCTAAACGTGGAGGGGGGGGGTGTTTGGCAAATCCTTGGCCACCCTTTGCAGACTAAGCTGAAAGCCTCTGCTGCATTCAATGAGGTATGCAGTCAACTGTAATTTACTTGGGTGCTCTGGTTTGCTGAGTGCAATAAAATTATGGGAGTGTGCGGTTCTATTCTTCAGGGTTCCAGCTCCCCTTTTAAAACCACCTAAGCCAGCAACGATATTGTGGCAGGAAGTTCCGCAAGCTAATTTTGCATGCTGTGAAGAACTACCCACCTGTGTGTATGAGCTTCACAGTGCTTAGTTCATTTTTTGGTTGCTATTTTGTTAATGTTGTTTTATAGATTATGTATGCTGTAGTACTTTGTGGATCCTATACCATGACTTTTATTATATTTGTGCTGTTTAGCTTTTTAAAAAAGTTGCTTTGTTAATAGTGTTTTGTAGATTGTAATCGTTTCACCAATGATTTGTTAATTATTCTATATGATATATGCTGTGTTTTTGGTGTTCTATTATGTGATTGTTATTTATTGTTCATAAGCCACTTGGCGATTCATTCGAATGAAAAGCGGCAGAGAAATATAATAAATCAAATCACATGCATTTCTGCATGAGGCTCTCTGACAGCTGAGGCTGTTTGGATCAGTTGATCACACAGAGAAGCAGCGGGCACCCTCTTCTGAGCCAACCAAAGCCTCCTGACATATAATTTGAGAATTCCTGTTACGGGGCTCAGAATCATTATTTCCTCTGAACAGGTTTCACAGACGAAACATCCTTGTTTCAGGTCAGACTATTTATCCATCTAGCCCAATAGAGCCTGCTCTGACTGACAACAACTCTCCACGTATCCGGCAGGGAAAGGGTCTTCCTCGCAGCCCGAAACTACCCGGAGGTGTCAGGGAGGGACATTCTGCTTGCAGTGCAGGAGCTGCTCCCGCGTTCCACCTGACGGCCAGCACTTCTCACCGCCTGCAACACTTGGCAAGTCCTCAGGGCAGATGTGGAACCAGGCAGCTATGGGGCCTGCCAAACGCTCCCCCCCCCCCATTCCCAGCACTTTGAAGAACCGTGTGTTTTGAATTTCATCTCGGGAGTTTTTTTTTCTTTCTCCGAGACTTCAGCAGATTAAAGTTGAAATAACCTACAAATTACTTAATGTGTTGTAAATCTTCTGAAATTAAGGTCTAATGGGGAACACATGTCAGCAGGCAGAAGACAGTGCAAGGAAGTCGGGTTTTTCTCACAGCGAGGGAGGAACACCAGAGAGAGAGAGAGAGAGAGAGAGAGAGAGAGAGAGAGAGAGAGAGAGAGAGAGAGAGAGAGAGAGGCAGGCGGGAGGGGGGTGGGAATGGAGCAGTATTGGCTCCTGGCGCCCTGCCGCATCCTGGGGAACGGGTGGCGGTGGCTGGAAACCAAGAAGCCTCCATCACAATTGCGCTTCCAGGTTGGTGCCCTGGGGCCGCTGATTTTACCACCCCCTGTGTCCGCAGCGGTCAATGAGGTTAAACAGCTGAGTAAACCAAAGGCATCAGTCCCTGGGTGGCCGAACAGTAGTGGTGTATGGCAGGGAATAGCCACAGCTTAGCTGGGAAAGCACCTGCCTCATATGCAGATGTCCTATGGTTCAATCCCCAGCATCTCCAGGAAAGGCTGGGGCTCCTGCCTAGAACCCTGGAGAGCCACGGCCAGTTAGTGTGGGCAAATGATCTCCATCCTCGGGTCCCCAGGTGTTTTTTGGGACTACAACTCCCATCATTCCCAGCTAGCTTAGCCAGTGGGACAAGGATGATGGGAGATGTAACCTAACAACATCTAGGCGCCCAAGGTTGAAGAAGAATGAGGTGGAGAATTTGGAGCTGGACAGGCCGTTGATCCAACTCAGCTTTCCATGGGGAATTTGTAACTCTCCAGATGCTGGACTCCCAACTCAGACAGCAAGGAATCACTCAAGTGGACAAGTTCATGTGTGAGCTGGCATTGAGTCTTACAAGGGGCTTATCCCTCAGGAAGCCAGCGGTAAACCGCCAGGGAGCAATCAACCATACAAAACCAAGGCACCTCTATTTCAGCCAACTTCAGAGCGTGACAACAGCCTTACATTTTTATGTATATAGGGGTGTGCGTGTGTACTCAACTTCTGTTGTCTCTATTTTGTTGTGCTCCTTGCAGAACCTGTTAGAGGCAAGAGGATGGCAGTATGAAAATGTGGCTCACACAGGTAAGGGCAGCTGCCATGCCACCTTCTCCTCTCTAGCCTGCATCTGGCTGCAAGTAGGGGTGAGGGGAAAACCCATTTCCCAAGCCGCTACACGAATCGAAACCCAGATACCCCTCAAAATTATCTGCATTCCTCAATGCCGCTCTCTGACCCAATAAACATGCACAAAAATGCGTAAAACATGGGTGGACATGCAAAAAATGTGTTGCATTAGGTAAAGTGTGCACAGAAAATGTGTAAATCAAGAGAAACTTGCCCAACAGAGAATAATGGATTTTCTTGTGGACTTCTTTTTTAAATGCAAACTGATGCAGAAATGGGGTAAACTGAACTGGAAAAGCGAGAAACTGGGAGAAAGCCAAATGAATGGATGTTTCGAACCCTTTCCTTCCAGGGGAGGCTCATCACTAGGGCAAGGTGGGGCACAGCACTACCCTTATTTTTGTTTTGCACCCCAAAATCCAAAGCTGTAGCTTAGCAGTCCTGGTCATGTGTGTCCCACTCACCCCACCCTATCCCCAGAGTCATAGTCATAGATTTATTAGCACCCAGAGGCTACCCGGAGTTCTTTCTGTCTCCCTTTGTGGATACAAGCAGAACTGGGGAAAAGCAACAGGGAGCAACATAGGTACATCTAGGGAGCTGACTCCTGCCCAGTGCTTTTGTCTTGAGAATTGCACAAGTGTCTGTTGTATTTTTTGCAAGGAATGACAAAGATGAGAAGGAAACCAGAATATGTTGGCTCTGCCTCTCAGTCACTACAGCTTCCTTCCCACACGCTCAGGACATGTACCTGTCCTGCTCTAAACAAGTATCTTTCCTTCCTCCTTTCCCAAACTACGCGGAGCAAGCTTGCCTGTTGCCTCTGCCTGGCACACAGTCCCCCCTTCCTCCCTCCCTCTCCCCTCCTCTCCTTTTCAGCAGATTTCTCTCAAGTGCGCTGCCATATGGTTCCAGTTAAGGCCCATATTTTTTCCCCTCACCAATTGAAAAGACACACTTTCCTCTGTGCCAGACAGTTTTGCAGATCGCTCTGCTGGCTGAAGTTCTTATTGGATTTCTCAAGGAAAAGAAAAGAGAAAACACACACACACACACAGAAACCAAACCAAACCAAAACCCAAAACCCTGACATTTTAAATTAATGCACAGCCACAACAACCACCTCAAATAAAATAAAATAAAAGAGCTCAGAATTTTAATGGTGTTGTAAGTAATTTTTAACTAATCCAATCCAGATTTTCATATTAACCTTTGAGACGGAGTTCATCTGGCTACTATGTTACTGGGATATATATATATATATATATATATATATATATATATATATATATATGTTGGGCTGGCCTGGGCAAGGAAAATTAAAGGGTAAATAAAGAGAGACATGAAGGGCAGGTGGCAAACTGTCGCAGAGATGCCTAGAAGCCAGGGAGCTGGAAAAAGTGTGAATTATACAGGCTAGGGTTCTTATCAGAGACAAGGCTTACTCTGAAGCAAAGCTCAACATTTTGCACCCCACCGTTCAGCCTTCCAGTGCACAAAGTAACAGGAGTACCTTTGAGCACAGAGTAAGCGCATTTCCTCTCCCTCCCCAAAGTGGTCACATGGTGCCTAACAGTCCCTGTTTACAAACTAGTTTGCCAGAGACACACCTGATTATTTGGTGCTGGTAAAAGAGCGGAAGAGCCTTTAGTAGCTGTCGGGGTGGGGGCGAGGCATAGGGGTCTCCTCACAACTCTCAGTACCCTTGACAAACTATCGTTCCCAAGATTCTTTGGGGGAAGCTGTTTAAAGTGGCATGGTAATGCTTTAAATGCATAGTGCAGACGGGGTCTTTCCCTGCCGATAACTTGCAGTCCGGTCTATTAACGTGCTCAGCAGAATGGTGGTACAAATGGCCGAGTGGGCAATAAATCATTTTCTGAACACTGGCCAACATTTTTAAAAATAGGAAACCAGCACTCAGAAGAAGAAAAAGCTGTATGCCAGAACCTTTTGTCCTGAAGTACTAGTGTTCTATTTGCAGGGATTAAAATAAATAAATACAGAAACATGGGAAGCCTGCAGAAATAGTACTCCTCACCTGTAACTCAAAGTCCATTCTATCACCTCATTATCTGCGTAGTCCTCTGCCAATGTAAACTAATACAAGAATATTGCGTGAGATGGATCTCAGTCGGGGGTGCCAAATTGAATAAAATATTGTGGGGGGCCACAATATGACCTGACGCTATTAGGTCATCTACCCCTTCCCCACATTTATGTATTATTATTATTATTATTATTATTATTAATACTACTACTACTACTGTAATGAGCAGCCACATTGAGCTAATTAAGTAGTTAGAGTAACCAATTCAAAAATAAAACTTTTAATCAATTGAAAAAGTCCCCTTCAAATTAATCGGGCAGCAGGGGTGTGTGTGTGAATCTGTGTGTGAATCTCTTGCAGCAAAAATAATCAAGAGTCTTTAGGCACCTTGTTGTTGTTGTTGTTTAGTCGTGTCCGACTCTTTGTGACCCCGTGGACCAGAGCACACCAGGCACTCCTGTCTTCCACTGCCTCCCACAGTTTGTTCAAACTCATGTTGGTAGCTTCGAGAACACTGTCCAACCATCTCGTCCTCTGTCGTCCCCTTCTCCTTGTGCCCTCCATCTTTCCCAGCATCAGGGTCTTTTCCAGGGAGTTGAGTTTTCTCATGAGGTGGCCAAAGTACTGGAGCCTCAGCTTCAGGATCTGTCCTTCCAGAGCTGATTTTCCTGAAGAATGGAGAGGTTTGATCTTCTTGCAGTCCACGGGACTCTCAAGAGTCTCCTCCAGTACCATAATTCAAAAGCATCAATTCTTCGGCGATCAGCCTTCTTTATGGTCCAGCTCCCACTTCCACTACTTCACTTTTCTCACTACTGGGAAAACCATAGCTTTAACTATACGGACCTTTGTCGGCAAGGTGATGTCTCTGCTTTTTAAGATGCTGTCTAGGTTTGTCATTGCTTTTCTCCCAAGAAGCAGGCGTCTTTTAATTTCGTGACTGCTGTCACCATCTGCAGTGATCATGGAACCCAAGAAAGTAAAATCTCTCACTGCCTCCATTTCTTCCCCTTCTATTAGCCAGGAGGTGATGGGACCAGTGGCCATGATCTTAGTTTTTTTGATGTTGAGCTTCAGACAATATTTTGCGCTCTCCTCTTTCACCCTCATTAAAAGGTTCTTTAATTCCTCTCAGTTTCTGCCATCAAGGTTGTGTCATCAGCATATCTGAGCATATCTTTAGGCACCTTAAAGGTGAAGGTAAAGGGACCCCTAACCATTAGGTCCAGTCGCAGACGACTCTGGGGTTGTGGCGCTCATCTCGCTTTACTGGCCGAGGGAGCCTGCATACAGCTTCCGGGTCATGTGGCAAGCATGACTAAGCCACTTCTGGCGAACCAGAGCAGCACACAGAAATGCCGTTTACCTTCCCGCCGGAGCGGTACCTATTTATCTACTTGCACTTTGATGTGCTTTCGAACTACTAGGTTGGCAGGAGTAGGGACCGAGCAACAGGAACTCACTCCGTCGCGGGGATTCGAACCGCCGACCTTCTGATCAGCAAGCCCTAGGCTCTGTGGTTTAGACCACAGAGCCAGAAATTGCCAAATATAATAGGGCATATGCTTTCATGAGCCCAAGCCCACTTCTGAGGGAGTCCCTTCCACTGCTGAACAGCTATTACCACCAGAAAGTTATTCCTGATGCTTCATAGTAATCTCTTTTCTTGTAACTTAAAAAACAATTCCGACAAAACCTCAAGAAGCACTTTCTGATGACAAGAGCTGTTCAACAGTGGAATGGACTACATCGGGAGTGCACTCTCCTTCCTTGGAGGCTTTTAAGCAGAGTTTGTATGGCCATCTGTCATAGATGCTTTAGTTGAGATTCCTGCATTTATAGGGGTTAGACTAGATGATCCTTGGGGGTACCTTCCAACTCTACGATTCTATGAACCACCATGTCATGTAGGTCAGTATTATTCTCTTCATATTGCAGATAGAAAATTAAGCCGAAAGTCTCTTAGCATGCATATATGCATGCAACAACAACAACAACAACAACAACAACAACAACAACACACACACACACACACACACACTCCTTGCAGATCAATGACTTCAGAAGAACCACAACTCTTGCCATCTCCCCACCCATCTATATCCTCCTGAACTCAACTATGGCAGTCATTTAAGCTCTCAACACGCCCCTAAATTCCTTGTCTCTCTTTCTGGGCAGCATTCCTTCTGTGCCCCTCTGGACATGCATGCTGGCAACCCACGGTAAACAAGGGGGAGGAAGGGGGTGGCGGGAGGCACAGGGAGCCTTGCCAACAACTTTGTTAAGCATTGGCACTGCAAACAGAAGGTGGATGGGTGCAGTGCCAGCTCTGTACATGACCACATTCTTAACATTCTCGCCCTCCAAGAGCTTTTCCTCTCAGTCGCCTGGAGGAAAGATGGAGAGGCACATGGGCAAAGAAGCAATAAGCACCACCTGAGAAAGACCTGTTGGTAGATAATCCACAGCAGGAACAGGGGAACCCTTGGCTGGCGTTGCTTCCAAGTACAGAAGTGGAACAGCAGGATAAACCGGGTATATAGAGTATTGGGAGTGGAGTCAAGAACCCCCCCCCCAAATGATGAAGCATATGTCATATGCAATATTTTGCTGCACACATTTAAAGAGAGTGTGTGTAACTCACTGATGGGATCCAATGAAAGTGAATGCTGGAGGATTCGGGCCAGGCAAAAGGGAGGACTTCTTCACACACTGCATAAACTATGGAAATCTCTCTGAATACCAGTAGCTGGAAATCACAACTGGGGAAAACTACTCTTGTGCTCAGGTCCTGCCTGCAGGCTTCCTATTAAGGCATCTGGCTGGCCACTATGAGAACAGGATGCTGGGCTAGAAGGGCCATTGGCCTGATCCAGAAGGCTCTTTTTTTTTTAAAACATACTTTTTATTAATTTTACAGAATACAAAAAAACAACAAAAAAACGGTACATACATAAACACCTTTTCCACCTCCTTCCTACCCACCCACATGGGTCCTCCCCTGCCACAGAAGTATCCCATGTATGTGAACAGTCAGAGATGGTCCATTTTATACTTGGATTTCTGTCCTCCTCCCCCTCCCCTGACCCCAAAGCCCCCCCGATCCAGAAGGCTCTTATGTTGCGGGGAACCATGGGTATCTGGTGGGACCATTTAAAAATATAGTATTGTATCCAATGTTAATCCTTCTCAGAGCAGACCCCTTGAAATTAACGGCCATGACTGTTTTAGGTTAATTATTTTCAAAGAGTATAACTTAGTATAACTTAGTTGGATGCAAATGGTCGAGAGAGAGAGAGAAGATCATCCACAGAATGCTAAACCCATCACAACATTATTCTGTTCAAAGATATTTGGATTCCATTTGGAGTCTTGAGACACTTTTACTAAGGAGTAAGCTCCACTAAACATAGCAGGTAGGTAGCTGTGTTGGTCTGACGTAGTCGGAACAAAACAAAGAAACCTGCACCTTAGAGACCAACTAAGTTTGTCATAGGTATGAGCTTTCGTGTGCATGCACACATCTTCAGATATCTGAAGACGTGTGCATGCACACAAAAGCTCATACCTATGACAAACTTAGTTGGTCTCTAAGGTGCTACTGGAAGCGATTTTTTAAAAACATAGCAGGGTTTGCTACTGAGCAAATATGCTTGGCAACAAAGAAAGAATGCAAACAAAATACAATCTCCTTTGAAAGAGGTTCATTACCACCCCCCTTAGTAACAACTGGCCTTCAATGGTAGCATTTGAGGGCATACAAATGTTGTTCGTCTTTCAGAATGTTAAAACTTCCAACCAGCATAAAGCTTTTTATGTTTAATTTGCTAACTGTTTACCACAGTGTTGGATACTTTCTTTAAATGCTTTACCATATACCTACCTAAATTACTACCATGTATGCAAACACAAGAAACTCTCTGCCAACCGCTGATCAGGGGGAGGAACGTGGTTCAGTAGCAGAGCACATTATGTATATGTGGAAGGCCCAATGCTCAATCCTTGGCATCTTCAGGTAGGGCTGGGAATATTCCCTCACTGACAACCCAGAGAGCTGCTGCTAGGCAGTGTTGACAATATTGATCTAGATGGGGAAATGGTCTGCCTCAATATAAGGCAGCTTGCTCTGTTCCTCTTGGGAAAGAACACACATGCAGTGAAGAGGGTGAAGTACATGGGGTTTGTTTCACAGACAATTAGGATGATGTACATGGAATTATTGTCCTACAGCTTTGCCAGCATAGGGGAAAGTCATGCATGAGGTGGCTATGGATCAGTATTTGAAACCCAAAGCAAACCACCACCTCTCAGCCTCAGTTCCCAGTCATAAAATGAGTGTACCAATCACATAGCCCAGTAGGGCATTGTGAAACGGAGGTAAGAATGAGGAAGACCACTGGATATGCCAGAACTATAACCACAACGGAAAGGTGAATGATAACCACCAATGCATGTTTAACCCTTTCACCAAGATGCAGAAAACTGTAGCCGACCTGGGAGATGGTAGGGGAGAGAGCCCGAAGCAGCTCCCCACACAGCCTTGAAGCATGCAGGAAGTTTTTTTTCCCCGGAAAGCAAGGCCTGCCTCTCGCAGTTTCAAAAGGGGAGGATACACCTTGCCAAGCAGAATGAAAGGAAGACTGTAGATCAGCAGAAGAGCACCTGCTCTGCATGCAGAAGGTCCCAGGTTCCCTCCTTTCCATCTTCAGTTTGGGATGGGAACGTTCCCTGCCTGAAACCCTGGAGAGTCGCTGCCAATCAGTGTAGACAATACTGAGGAACGTGGAACATTGACCTGGCTTTGTGCAGGGCAGATTTCTCGTTTCCTAAGGTAAAGGTAAAGGGACCCCTGACCGTTAGGTCCAGTCATGGACGATTCTGGGTTTGCGGCGTGCATCTCGCTTTATTGGCCGAGGGAGCCAGCGTACAACTTCTGGGTCACGTGGCCAGCATGACTAAGCCACTTCTGGCGAACCAGAGCAGGGCACGGAAAAGGCGTTTACCTTCCCGCTGGAGCGGTACCTAGTTATCTACTTGCACTTTGATGTGCTTTTGAACTGCTAGGTTGGCAGGAGCAGGAACCGAGCAACGGGAGCTCACCCCGTCGCAGGGATTTGAACTGCTGACCTTCCGTTCGGCAAGCCCAAGAGGCTCAGTGGTTTAACACACAGCACCACCCACGTCCCATCTCGTTTCCTAAACCTAGCACAAATCATGGCCTCATCTCCCCAGGGTGGCTGCCAACCAGGTATTGAACAAGGTTGCCAGGGACAACAACTAGGTGTTGCTGCCACGGCAGAGAGAGAGAGAGGCTGTACATTGCACCCTGCACCACTGGCTTCAGATAACCCACAGGCACTGAGCCAAGCAGCATGAAGGAAGTTGAACCCCCCCCTGGGCACCCTGCCCAGCAAGAGGGAGGGGTTGGAGGCTCAGGAGGCCTCTGGACGCCCATGCCAGGCACTGACATGGAATTGAGATACACACCTCCCCACCCGCCCCCACGGGCACGGTTCCAGTTTGCTTGGCGAATCCAACCCACCAGAAACTGAAAAGTAAAAGCGCCAAGCCAAGCACCGAGAGAATACAATGTGTGCCCCATGGGCAGAGGGCCAAGGTGGCACACGGTGGAATTCAGGGGGAACATGCCAGCTGCTTTGAAGGGGCAAA
Organism: Zootoca vivipara; assembly: GCF_963506605.1. Classification (NCBI taxonomy): domain Eukaryota; kingdom Metazoa; phylum Chordata; class Lepidosauria; order Squamata; family Lacertidae; genus Zootoca; species Zootoca vivipara. Next base: position 84,479,911 of record NC_083281.1, read on the forward strand.
GGTTAAGAAGGCCCAGGGTGGCACTCCCTGGACTTCTGCCAAGAGTTAAAGGGTTGTCAGTGCTGGTGACCTGCAGTTTTGGTTGCCAACTTGGGGAGTACAGGTGAAAAAGAGGCGTTTTTCTCCCTGCACCCGTCCCTGATCTGGCTCAAAGAGAAACAAGGAACAAAAAGAAGCAAATTGAGTAGTGGTTTAGATTTTTTATGTATTTAAAAGGAGACTCCTGGGAAATCCTGAACCCAAGCGGGTGATATGGGTGGCTGCAATTCATAAATACACGTGCTGCCCCCCCCCTATTTTGCTCCGAATAAGTGATTGACTAAGTTGCCATGGGGACCACCGGGTTTTTTGCCAGGATGCAAACTATGTCCGTAGTCCTTCCAACAGTGGGTAGGGCTGCATGAGCAGGAGGCGGCTGGAGGCCACAGCAATGGCAGTGGTGGCGGCAGGGGGAGAGGGAAAGAGAGAGAGAGAAAGCGCAGCCGGCACAAAAGCCAAATGGCTTTTTAATGGAGTGCCCTGCCAGGGCTTGAAGACTCAATAAGGAGCAGCGGAAGGCTCTGTGTGCGGGGCTGGAGGGGGGTCCCCTTTGAAGTGCCGCAGGCCCGTCCAGGCTGGGAAAGTTTGGAAGCGGTCAAAAGGAAAGCTCCAGGCCTCCACGCGCCCCACGTCCCGCTCTGCTTGACGGCCTGCCATTGAGAACGGCTGGCTCCATCGGCTGAGGAGGCCGGCAGAAGTGAAGCCCACAGGGCAAAGATGATATGAAAGCTTTTCTGCCTGTGCTGCTCCCAATCTTAGCACCAACAAGGCACACGAGTGACAAAGCAGCCCAAGCTTGGTGGAGGCGGTGAGGGGAAAGCATGACTTGCTGGATAACTGTCTGCAAAAACAGGCTGCTATTAAAAAGCCTGAGAAGCTGGGCCAGGAAGGACATTGGCAACCTAAGGGAGCAGGGCTGGGGCAACACAGATAGGAACAAAGGAAATTCCTCAATATTGTCTACACTGACTTGCAGCAACTCTCTGGAGTTTCAGACGGGAGGAAAATGCCAGGCCGACATGGAGATGCCCTTTGGGATTGAACCTGGGACCTTCTGCAAGCAAAGCAGGCACCCTTCCCGATCCACGATGCCATCAGATTTTGCAAATGTCTGATGAGCTTTAACAGCTTTCTCCCTCACAGGAAAGCATGAAGTGAGAAAGCTAAAGGGATCTGAACACGTCTCCTGAACTGTTTCTAGAGATGCCCTTGCCCCGCAGGATTCCTGTGCTTTTAGCAGTGGGCAGCTGAAGCAGACATTCAACTGGTCAAAGCTTCCTGCTATACAACACTACAGCTCATAAGAACCCAATACGAGCATGCTGGATCAGGCCAAAAGCCCATCTAGTCCAGCATCCTGTTCTCACAGTGGCCAACCAGATGCCCATTACGGGGAGCCCACAAACCAGATTCAGGCACCAGAGCACCCTCCCCAGCAACTGATATTCAGGAGCAAACTGCCTCTGATTGTGGTAGAAGAACCACAGGTTTAGTAGCCACTGATAGCCTTATCATCAATGAATTTCTCTAATCCTCTTTTAAAGCCATCCAAGCTAGTGGCTATCACAGCGGGGGAAGAAGTCCTTCCTTTTGTCTGTCCTGAATCCTGAATAGCCTTCTGAAGTGCTGAGTTGCTTGCACAGTAATCTTTAATCTTGCAGATCTTATTATACCACCATGCATCCAACTCTTCCCCCACCTCTGAGCCTTGGCACTCATGCGAGAGATGTGGAATTTCCCAAGAAAACTTTAAAATCGTCACCAGGGAGGGAAGAAATATTTCGGCTCAGCCTCAATGTGAGGAAAAACACACAAATGGGCGGTGGCGGGGATGGGTGAGAGGGCACGCCCCCTATTTTTAACTACCTGTTGCTGGAGGAAGGAGGGGTAGAACAGGGAGAGAGGCTAGTGGAGTCTGGAGAGGCTGTAGTGCAAGGTGCTCTATGCTAGGTTTCCCTTGCACTCGATCCATGGAGGCTAGCTTATTTCACCTCAGGCAAGGCCTTGCCACCCCAACACATGGCATGTACAACTTCTGAGGCGATGGGATAAGGGCAACTGCCGGCTTAATGCCTGTGACAGCCAGAAGTGAGGTGCAGGCTGCAAGGGCTGCAAGTCAGGTTTTGAGATGTTCTAAGTATCAGGTGTTGAAGAGGCCAAGGCAGAGATGACCCACCATCACAGTCTGTTCAATAATTGTGAATGGGGAGGAGGAGTGGAGTGGAAGCACCTATAGGTGGGGCTCCAATGCATTTTGGCCCTTTCTACCTTGAGCAAAAGAAATTGTGCAAAGAATACATTACGGGAGCCTCTGGGGAAAAGGGTGGGATAGAAATTTAATAAATAAATACATAAAATTAATACCTAAAAGAAAAATGGGCCAGAATGGGCTTAGTTAGCATAATATATATAAGCCGCGGAATGCTGATGTCTCTATATACACAGACATAGATAGCTATACCTCATTCATTCATTCATTCATTCATGGCGGTACCCAGTGCTAGACCTGCTCAGAGACCCACTGGAGTTAACGATCATGGCTAACTTAGGTTCATCATTTTTGATGGGTCTACCCTGAGTAAGACTAAGTTGTATGCAACCCAGAATATATTAAGAAAGTTGTTATAATATTGCATGCATGATACATTTAACAAATGGTATTACTGTGCCATTATATGAGTGCATACATTCTGGTGTTGTACAGAGTATAATGTTTCCAATTAAAATGACTTAAGAACACGGGAAGCTGGCTTTTTAGAAAAACAAGAAAGTAAAAGGTGTTAATGGTATAAACAAATAAATTGGGGAGATGTAGGAGAAGCAGGAGATCAAGGGGGAGATAAAGAGTCAAATTAACATGAGTCAACAGTGTGATGCAGCAGCAAAAAAAGCTGGTGCTATTCTAGGTTACATCCATATAAGTATACAGTGGTACCTCGGGTTAAGAACTTACCTATTCCGGCATATAAGACGACTGGGCGCATAAGACGACTCCCAACTTTTCCAGTTAAAATATAGAGTTTGGGATATACTTGCCATATAAGAAATACAACTCGGCGTATAAGACAAGCCCCGACTTTTGAGAAGATTTTCCTGGGTTAAAAAGTAGTCTTATACGCAGGAATATCCACTCTTAACCTGAAACTGTTCTTAACCTGAGGTATCACTTTAGCTAATGGGGCCTCCCACTGCCACCGCGCTGCCGCCACACGATTTCTGTTCTCATCCTGAAGTAAAGTTCTTAACCCAAGGTACTATTACTGGGTTAGCGAAGTCTGTGACCTGAAGCGTCTGTAACCTGACGCGTCTGTAACCCGAGGTACCACCGCAGTTGCCAGATCAAAGGAAGTAATAGTTCCGTTCTATTCTGCTTAGTCAGACCATACCGGGGGTACTGTGTCCAATTCTGGGTTTCACAATTTAAAGAGGATATTGACAAGCTGGAATGTGTGCAGAGGAGGGCACCCAAGATGATCAAGGATCTGGAAACCAAGCCTTATGAGGAATGGTTGAAGGAGCTGGGTATATTTAGTAGGGAAAAGAGGAAACTGAGGAGATATGATAGCCATCTTCAAATATCTAAAGGACCATCACATGGAAGATGGAACAAGCTTGTTTTCTCCTGCTCCAGAGGGTAGGACCCGAACCAATGGCTTCAAGTTACAAGAAAGGAGATTCCAATTAAACATAAGAAAGGACTTTCTGATGGTAAGAGCCATTTGATAGTGTACTCCCTCGGCTGGTGGTGGGCTCTTCTTCACTGGTTTTAAAACAGGGGCTGGGTGGCCATCTATCATGGATGTTTTAGTTAAGACTGCTGCATTGCAAGGGGTTGGATTAGATAACCCCCTTCCAGCTCTACTGGAAGAGTACGGGAAGAACATCAGAGCCCTGCTGGATCAGGCCAGCCAGTGCCCCATCTGCTCCAGTGTCCTGATCTCACAGTGGCATCCAGACACCCAAGGAGAAGCCCACATCAGTGCCAGATTTATGGCGGTGCGGACTGTTCCTCTGCACAGGGCATTGAGCTGAGGAGGCGCAAATTGAGAAGGCCCATAATTGAGAAGATCCACTTGGAGGCGGCAAATTTTGGCCTCGCTCAGGGCGCCATATTGCCAAAGATTACCAAAGTCCACTCCTCCCTGCCTGTTGGACCTGAGCGCAGCAGAGCTCTCCCACCCTGCAGTTTCCAGCAGCTAGCATTCAGAAGCACATTCGCTTAGAAAGCGGAGGTTGAACATCCTGCTATGGGCGTCTGCAGCCCCAAACAGGCTTTGTTTTGATACTTTTGATACCTTTTAAGCCTCTGATCTTCACCCCAGTACTCATCCATTGAAGACGCTTGGCCTTCTCGTTTATAAACATGTAACAAAAGTTTTGGAAATCATCATCATCATTATTATTATTATTTTAAATCTGCAGAAATGGGAGCTGGTGCCAGTTTTCACTGTTTTGACAAGACAAATAAATTATTTAAGCAGCACCACTAATTGAGCAATGCTTTCCAGGAAAGCGCGGGAAAAATACATACCTATCACACACACACAGACGCAGGCACACACACTTTTAAATATATATATGTTTTTCCCCTTTCTTTTTTTAGAAAAAAAATATATCTCTAGGAAAACATAACGCACTGACATCGTTTTATTTTGTTTTTTTCGGTAATTATACTAAAGATGAAAAACTCATAATAAACATCTCCCAGTCCCCACCTGCTAACAGTAATTATAATAGACTCAACAATAAATGGTAAAGCAGAGCAGAGCTGCATCTCGGGAATTCTCCAGGGTCTGTGGATTAGCTCGGAAAGCCTGAATGATTAAAATACACTAATTAAAATTTTGTGTTCCTTAGTAACTCGTCTGCCTGGGCCCCTGGTGTTGGCAAAATGGGAATTAACGTGACAAAAGCAACACAGAGGGTTTTTGTTTTAAATAAAGAAGGGGGGCAGGAAAGAGGAAAAAAAATCTATATAAACAAGTTCTAGATCTGTGAGCGGAAGAAAGAAAACGGGAGTTTGAGGGGAGGGGTGTTAAAATGTATTATATAAAAGATTCGGAGGGATGCAGTCGCTGGACGGGTCAGGACAGGTTATTTCTTGAGGTTGCGGAGCAAAAGTCTTAAAGTCAAACATTTCAATGAGAAGGAGCAAGTGTGGCTGGGACAAATGGTGGGTCACATACACATTCAATGGGGAAGAAAGCATTTAAAAACAATTACAGAAGCCAGCAAGCTAGGAGGGAGGAGAGGAGAGAGCAAGCGGGGGATCCAGGGAGAGGGCCCTCTCTCTCTGTGTCGCCGCACACTTCCCTCCGAGATGGAGACTCTTGCAGCGCGCTCCGGCTCCCTTTCCCAAAGAAAAGAAAACAGGACTTTGGGATAACGGCACCAGAAAAAGCCTTCTGCCCCACTGCAGCTACACAAAAGAAATTGGAAGACTTTTGGGTTGCCCTGAGCAACCTAATTGCATCAGTACATTGCACACAGGAGCCAAACTAACTGAATTTTGATGAAAAGACGGTGGTAATTTACGGCATCACGAAATTAGTTGTCATAGCGACGGGTTAATTACATCTCAAATTAACAATGCAAGTGTGGTGAAATTAAATATAAATCATATTTTCTGCATAAATTATAGGGGTTGATTAGACCGGGGCTCGGGGAGAGGAAAAGGTTGAGCCGCCGTGGGCCTACACAGCTTTTCAAGCCGACAAGAGTCTCTTGGAAACACCAGGAGAAAGATAGGGAGGGGGGCGCAGGAGAAGCAGGAGAAGGAGAAAGTATCAAAGACAGCACAGCGCACAGTGCCGTCTCCTCGGCGCTCGTTTTGCGTATTTTCTTGACCTCACCACCTTGGGGCTCCTGAAGTTTCTACTTCCAGAGAATTTAATGGCAGCGCCGAAAAATAGGCACTGTTTGGTCCGGTGTAGGAGGTCAGAGGCCTAGCTCTTCTCCAAAGCAAGGCCATCACCCTCGGTCTTGGTGTGGAAGCGTCCGTCACAGGAACAGTCCCTTACAGCAGGTGTGGGGAACCTTTGGCTTTCCAGGTAGTGCTGAACTGCAACTCCCAGCACTCCTGAGCATGTTTTCTCAGTTCAGCAACATCTGCAGGGCCAACAGAGACCTTCAGCCCACATTCCTCCAATATACCAGACCCTGAAGTGGCCTTTGCGGCACTGGAAATTAGGACAGAGCAGGCCAAGCTTCCCTGCCAAATAGCCACATTTTGGTGGCAACACCATTTGTCCTTGATAAGAGATGGTGCTGAAGTGGCAACTCTGCACTTGCTTACCTGGGAGTAAGCACCACTGAACACAGTAGGACTCCCTTCTGAGAGAACATGCACCAGACTGTAGGTCATTGTGCATTTGCATCAAATTCCTCACCGGCACTACATTACATTCATGCTCAAAAAGCAGCACTGGTTGCTAGCAGTTGGGGTCTGGGCACAGTTCAAAGTGGTGGTTTAAACCTGGAAAGCTGGATCCTGCCTGCATAAAGGGTCACCCCCTCCCCCCATTAACCCCTCCCTGTGCTGTAAGACCCCCCCCCCCAAAGTCTTAAGGTCCTGCAGTCTCATAAATGCCTAAATCAGGATTTTGAGATTACTGCGAAAATTCAGTACGTTTAAATGTTTCAAACAACTGCTTTGGAAAGCCCAACAGGTAGCACTGAGATCTAAGGCCTTCTCAGTGCGCAGAGAGGACCTGCTAACCACAGCCCTCTTAGCCTTTAGAATAGTCTCTAAGCTTTTCTTGAGGAATTTGCCATGTCAAAGCTTTAAGCCATGCTTTATTGCAATTACCTAAAACAAGTGCCTTCTCCTGCATGAACCTAGCCATGGTGCATGAGCCCTTTGCATGCAAAAGGCCACAGGTTCAATTTCCAATGGCATCTCCAGGTAGGGCTGAAACCCGGTAGAGCTGCTGCCAGTCAGTGTTGGCAATACTTAACTAGGTGGACCAATAGCAGCTTTCTATGTTCCTCCCTGTCTGTTGAGATCCGCCTAAAAGGCCTTCTCTGAGCACTTTCATTTTCTGAGGTCTGGGAACTGGCTCCTGAAGAGAGAGCTTTTTCTGGGGTGGTGCCCAAATGAAGGAAAACACAAGCCTAAAGACTTCTTTGCTTTTTTTCTTCTCTAGGCATCTTTGGAACACTGGGGCAAAGTCCTCCCTGCTGTCTTGTTTGGGGGGTTCTGTGTTTTACACTCTGATCAGCTTTTGACGGTGAACTCTTCCCATAGCTGCCAAGTATCCCGTATCCGCCGGGAAAACCCCTTTTTTCTTAGCGTTTCCCGGCGGTCTCCCGTTTAGCGAAAAATCCCGGTATTGTCCCTTAAATCGGGATACTTGGCAGCTATGAGTGGAGGCGAATGCAATTGTTAGCAACCCTAATTACCCGGCCATTTTTCTGGTGCCGCTTGCCCTTCTATGGGCACCAGAAAATGGCGGCGCTGGCGCCGGAAGTCGCTTCCGCGCATGACCGGAAGTCGCGTGACGCGACTTCCGGTGGTGCTTTGCCCTTCTATGGGCATCAGAAAATGGCGGCGCCGGCGCCGGAAGTCGCTTTTACGTGTTTCCGGCCATGCGCGGAAGCGACTTCCGGCGCTGGCGCCGCCATTTTCTGGTGCCCATAGAAGGGCGAAGCGCCACCAGAAGTTGCGTCACGCAACTTCCGGTCATGCGCGCGCTGCCGATCCCGGATATTTACGACCCGGACTTGGCAGGTATGACTCTTCCACAAGCAAGCCCCATTGAGTTCCACAGAACTTCTCTCCAGGAAAGCCTGCTAAGGAATGCCACCCTTTGCAATGAAACTTCAGACACTCCAATATGCAGATTGCTCAGTGGATACTGTTAACAGAAAATGGCTTTTGCAAAAATTGTACTACTGGCTTTGGCAAACACAGCTTTAGAAGCGTGGGCCTGCGCTGAGAGGCTGCAAAATGTACATTAAAAAAAAAAAGCATACGACACATACACCTGGAAAACTCAATATAAAGCAAGAATGGGAGGGAGGTAACTTATTAAAGTAATTAATACAAACAGTAAAAAGAAGTAGCAAATAACTATTGTAGTTAGAAATGAAGATAAAGAAGCTCTGCACAAGGACAAATATTTGACTTGCTCAGAGGTTAAAACAGTGGAGTTCTTCAAGGATTACACCAAGAGAACAGTTTTTCTCCCCATACTTTCATTAGTGACCTTGGAGAAGGGAGGAGGAGTGTAAACAGGAAGCTGCCAAAATCTGCTGACGACACAAAAATGGAAGGAATTGTCAATGCATATGAGGATCAGAAAATTATACGGCATGATTTGGATGACCTCGTTGGAGTGGCATGACAAAAACGGGATAAAATAAGGCAGCAAATGAAAGTGAGGGAAAGGTTTGCCTCTAGAAAAGTAAGAACAAAAGCCCATTTTGAAATGGTGCCATTATATGACAGAACCATTTATTTTTTAATGGGCCCCACTACCTCTGCTGTTAGGGCATGTGTGTGGGAAACCAGCACGTCAGAACTGGAAAGCAGCCGAATTCTTGCAGAACGTATCCACAAGCAAGCACCCTATGTGCTCACATGATCTGCCCGGGGGGGGGGGGGATTGCACAGGTGCCAGTTTCTGACACAGCCGTCAGGAACAAGGCAAACACACAGCATAGCAAAAGGCCCTGTGCGTTTCAGAGATTCCACAGGACCCGGGGAGGAGGTCAGCGGCTGCCCCTAACAAGGAGCCACTGGCTGCTCTATTAAACTCTCTGTGACCCTTATGGAACACAGGAGCATTGCTCCTTCACAATGGAGGCACAATTAACAACAAGGGGGGGGGGAGAGAACTAAAAATAAAGCTGTTGTGGTGTGTATTATGCGACACCACCGTCCCTCCCTCTCCCACGGGAGCTGGGATTTGCAAAGGGCAGGCAGGTCCCTTTCCCTAGGACTGCCTCTGAATCTCGGGCCCCAGCCACCAGACACAAGACAGACCATTTCAGCATGTTGTTCACAGGACATGCCATTCCTTCTGTCTCGCGCCTCCTTCAGATTTGATAGCACTGGCCATTATGGGCTAACATGCCCTTGCCTTCTCAAAAGTTACAAATTCTAAAAGGGGAACAGATCCGTTGACTTTGTGATAGTCTGATACAGTATTACTGCTATGTTTACTTACTCTTTTCTAATACCACTCCTGAATTTATTCTTTTGCAAACTCTTTCTTAGATGATTATTATTATTCTTATTATTATCGTTATTATTATCACAGCTCTTCACCAGAAGATTACAGCAATTTAAAATACAGCATTAAAAACAAATTACAGTAACTAGAGTGAGTCTCTCTCTCTCTCTTTCCGATAGATAGATAGATAGATAGATAGATAGATAGATAGATAGATAGATGATAGATAGATAGATAGATAGATAGATAGATAGATAGATAGATAGATAGATAGATGATAGATAGATAGATAGATAGATAGATATTCAAACAGGGTAAAGAGGTGCGTTTTTAGCATATGATGAATGCTGTACAATGAAGGTGCCTGATGGACCTCTGTGGAGAGGGAATTTAATATTTATGTGCCACTTTCTCCAGAGACATTTGCACTCAAAGCAGTTCACAATATGCAGTATCAATAACCATTTCATTTTAACCAACAGTATAACACAATCAAGAATCAAAAACTTTGATTTAAAGAACAAACTTAGATAATAAAAACCAAGATGTTACCAGGAAGTAATAATCAGCAACTACACTATGCTTTCCAAGTGTGACACATACATTAACTTGCAAGTAACCCTTAAAACTATCCTGTAAGGTAGATCACTTATTTCCCTCCTATCTGGGGCAACCCAGTCAGATGGGCGATATATAAATTAGCAACAACAACAACAATAATGGGATTTCATTGTCGGGGCCATATTTGAACTGGGAGCCTATGGACTCAATCTCTTAGTCGGTAAGCTACCATCAATTCTTGTGTAAGGTTTAACACGCTGATTCCCCAAACAGAAAACTGGGAGCAGTAGCATTTGTGATGGTGCTGTAACATTTTCTGCCAGGCACCCCTTTCCACTTCCTGCCTGTGCTAAAGGATAGAGACAGGGGTCTGGAACAACTCTCCTAAAGGAAAGGTTACAATGCCTCAGGCTTTTTAAGTTTGTTTTTTTAATTGTATGGAGACGACATGGCAGAGGTGCATAATACAATGCATACTGTGGAGAGAGTGAAAAGGGAGAGGTTTCCTTCTCTCCTCATAATATTAGAACCCAGGACCATCCAATGACGTTGAATGGTGGGAAATGCAGGACAGTCAAAAGGAAGAACTTTGCCACATGACTATAATTACAGAATTGTAGAGTTGGAAGGGACCACAAGGGTCATCTATTCTAGTCCAATCCCCTGCAATGCAGGAATCTTTTGCCCAGCATGGGGCTCAAACCCACGACCCTGAGACTCATGCTCTACTGACTGAGCTATCCCACCTGGGACATCTGATCGGCATCTGGTGGGCTGCTGTGAGAAAAGGATGCTGGACTGGATGGGTAAGGTGTGTTGAATTTCCCAACTTTCAAACTCAAAAAATGAGGGGTGCTAAAAAGTTGTAACAAGGCTTGGGAATTCAAAAGATATTTTGTTTAAATTTACATGATTTAGTTTTCCTTGGTAGGTATGATGTGCACAAAATTGCATAGAAATCATTAAAAATGATTGGCAAGTAGTTGCAGTAATGTGTTAATATTATTTTTATTTATGAGCATTATCATTATTATTATTTAGCATTACCTGACATTTTCAGAAGGTAAAATTAATATTTGTTGGTTTTCCAAAAGCAGTTTATGTGTTTCTACATCAAATGTAGACTATCCAAGACTGTCCAAATGTGTGTCCAATCACAAAAATAATAGCTGCTTTGAATTCCTCACATCCTAGACTTATTTTTAAGACCCCTTACTGATGAAATTTGCAAAAATTATGTTTCACCCCCTAAAATGGTATGCCTTCCTAGATGGGCCTTTAGCTGAATCCAGCTTCTTCTAAGCAAAAGTGAGGGAGAACTCTTGTCTTCATGCCCTGCCTGTGGACATCCCTGAGCCACCTGACCGGTCACCGTGGGAAAACAGGTTGCTGGAATAAATGGGTCTTTAGTCTGACCCACCCTTTAAAACTTTCTCTGGGTACTTTGGCTCACTCCTGCAGCCTCACAATCCAGAGAGAGTGGTCAGAAGAAGCCAGACAGTGTTTGCAGCATGTTCAAACTGCACTGATTCCTGGTCAAAGTGAGCTGTGCTTTGCTTGCTTAAAATCCACCCTCGAGGAGATCGAGGGTAGGGAAAGATCTTCTGCTTAAAGGACTCCGGAAGGCCCCCAACTGACAAACATCCCACCAATATTTCATTTTTAACAGCACTGGAGATGATCTTTAAATTGCAAAGTTCAGGCAGTCCCATCCTGAGAAATTTCTCAAGACGCAGTGGGTTCTACTTTCCGTTCCTTGTTTCCTCCATTGCAACTTTCTTCATGCTTAAGAAAAAACAACATCATAAAAAGCTTACGTGAAAGTGGAAAAAGGAGAAGAAATGCCCCCGCGGTTCAGGCAGCCGTCATGATCGATGGTGGTGGATTTGCGTGCCCATTTCATTAATTTTTCAGTATGCATTTTATTTATCTATGCGCCGTACATCTGCTGAAGTTTATACACTCGATCATATATATAAATATAGACACGCGGCAATCAATACGACATCCGCTTCAACTGAAAACGGCTTCCATTAGCCCCCTCCCCGCCCCATTCCCCCCTTTGCCCCCCAACCCCCCCTTTGTTTCCACAACCTGATGGCTGAGCACCTTGCGCCATTCAATCGGCTTCCGATCTTCATTAGCGGTGATGCACGGACTCCTCCCCTTGCCCAGCACTCAACTTTTTCATTCATCCCAAAACATGAGGCCATTAACCGCACCCACTGAGTTTCAAAGCACCCGGCAAGAAGAGAAGTGTGCCCCTGCCCCCCTCCTGCTGCAGCCAACCTTCCAGGTCAATATACTGGGTAGATATTGCCAAGGTGATGCTTCGGAGAGGGCTAGCCTTGGTTCCTGGGGACTGAATCTGGGACAGGACTCAGCAGCCTGGGAAGCAGCTCTCAGGAATTCAGCATGAAGCAATAAAAAGGGAGAGGGCCTCTGGCTGTGTGCAGAGTTCTTCCCCCTCACTAGAGTCAAGGGCAATTGTTTCAAGAGGGACAGGGCAGTTAAGCCCCAAGATTTATTTATTTTCACTCACCGGCTTACAGCATAATCCTTCCCATGCCTGCTCAGAGGTACACAGCGGGCTGCTATACTCTGAAACCAGTCATGGAGTCTATCTAGGTCAGCACTACCGTTGACTTGAAGCAGCTCTTTGGGTACAGGGTCTTCCCCATCACCTGGCACCTGAGATCTTTTTAACAGACAGGAGGTGCTGGGGATTGAACCTGGAACCTTCTGCATGCAAAGCAGGTGCTCAACCCATGAGCCCCTCCCAAATTCAGAGCCGTGTTGAGCTAAATGAAACTCACTTGGAGGTTTAGCATGCATATGACTGAAACCTTGGGTGCAGATGGCTGGTCTGCAGCTAGATTGCCATAAATTGGTCCTGTGACGAGAAACGAGGCTATATCCTTTACCTCTGCCCTTTTTACAATCACCCCACAGTATACCTACTTAGCCAAATGCATTGCTGTGCATATCCCACTGCCAGAATTAGGCAAACGAATCAGGGATTTATCTGAAGTATAAAGTTTCTAGACCTTAAGGTCATGAAAGAAGTGCAATATACTTTAATCCCCCGTGTCTCACTATATATTACAGATATAGATATAGATAGATAGATAGATAGATATAGATAGATAGTATTCAGCTAAGTTTGAGAAACTCTTGCGATTTTTATTTATTTAAAAAGAGTTTCAGGCCACCTTGTCAGACAAGGTCCTCTCTTTGACACCCAGGTGGAACTATGCAAACGGGTAGTTTGGCTGTGGGAGGCAATTCTTTCTGGCTTATACAAAGTGACTGAAATTCTTCCATCAAATGAGCTTTTGAAAAAAGATCTGTCTTTTCCATAAAGCCTCATGAAACACACATCCAAACAGTCTTTTACTTCTTTTTTTAAAGAAAAATCATACACAAAACCAACCAAGCAAGGGAACGAGATGAGTTTTCCCCACCCGCTCAAGAAAAAGGAATAGAAGGTTGGCAGGAAAATAGGGCAATGCTAGGTTTTTTGATACCTTAACAAAATATATTTAAAAAATGAGCAGCCTGTGCCTTTAAAAGATTTTTCATTTATAGGCTCTTTGCTCATCCACCATTTCAGTGATCTATATGCAAATATGCTAATGCATGCAAATTAAGACACCACTTTTAGTCCCAATTTAATAGAAAGCATTAAAATACCATTTTTTCCAGGAAAAAACCTCCATATGCATGAAGCAAGGGCTCCCCACCCCCACTGTCCTTCCTATTTTTCTCTCTGTGTGTGTTTTGTCGTTGTCGTTGTCATATTCCAGCAGCACAACACAGTTTTGCAAATCCAACTATCTTTTTTCCAGGTGTTACTTCTTCTTTACATTTTCCCCTCGAGGAATAGCATTTCTTTCTTTCTTTCTTTCTTTCTTTCTTTCTTTCTTTCTTTCTTTCTTTCTTTCTTTCTTTCTTTACTTTTAACAACACTGGAAAGGATTGGGGCACGTTTTCTTTTTCTTCTAATCCCACCTCCCTCCAGTAGATACACAAAGAGAACAGAAACGAGATCTACAACCGTTTTATGAGCCTGTTCACAATGAGCAATTCCAGAGTGTCAAAAATAACAATGGTGCGTGTGTCAGGGCTCCTCCCACAACCTCAGAGACTCCACCCTTGTCTCCACCCACTGACCTTGACTGAGGAGCTCATTAGCTCTAAATAGCCTGTGGAAAGTTAAAAACTACCTGCATGCCTTTCTGGCCAGGTATAAGTGGTTAAAGCAGCCTTCTACACAAGGCCAACTCTCTTGGAAGGCTATCAAAAACAACCAAAAATTTTACCAGAGAGAAAAGATGGATGACAATGTCCTTCTGCTGCCAGCTCATTTTGGGTTTAAGGCTGGTTGAAGTGGAAGGGGCTTGTGCTAGCATGCCAGAGAGGAAATGGAGTGGTCCTTCCCTCTCATAGCTGCCAAGTTTTCGCTTTTCTCGCAAGGAAGCCTATTCAGCATAAGGGAAAATCCCTGTAAAAAAGGGATAACTTGGCAGCTATGTTCCCTCTGCGTTCTGCCAGTCCACCATTTAACCATGCTGGCCAAGAAAGAAGGAGCTTCTCTTCCAATATGGAAACCAAGCAGGCTGGTGGGAGCAATCTTCCACCAGCTCACTCGCTTGCCTGCATAGAATTCCATGTACTCACCTACATAGAATGTCTTTTCACCCTGGGTGACTAAGCAAATGCTGAAATACAGGGCTGGTAATGTCAAAACTCAGGACTGAGTGATCCAGTTCCAAATGTCCTCCACTCAGCCATGAAGCTCAGTAGAGTATCTTGGGCCAATCACCATCCCTCAGCCTAACCTACCTCACAGCACTGATAGGACAAATTGTAGTATCAGGTCCATGTCCCTCCACCACTAAGACGCCTGAATGAGTCACATACACCAGGCTAGTAAACAACGCCAGCACCAGTAAGAAATAAGCTTTGCAAACATCTCAGTTTAATTTGGGTTGGCCACTTACATGCTCTGTCCATACGGAATTTTAGATTACAAATTCCTGGCACTCCATAAAGTACAGTGCATGCTGGTGGTGCAATATAAATTATAGTAATTATTATTATCGCCAAAGAGAACATGCAGAATGATGGGGTGATAAGAGAGACTCACTTTGGTTTAAATAAAAAAACACAAATTATCCCAGTCACTTTCAGGATGAGAAAGACAAGCACCCTTTCTTGGAGTGCAGGCAGCTATATGGACTCAAGAGTTTATCATGGGAGCGGGGAAGAGGAGCATCCTTTAATTTCCCCCCCCCCCATGGCTCCCTGCTGGATGCCCTTAAACAGATCACTAGATCTCAACCTAACCTACCTCACAGGGTTGTTGTTAGTGCTGCCATTCCTTCCTGGGCATTCAACTGGGCTGTTCTCTCTGAAAGGGAAGAGCATTTGCCCTCTTATTTTTCAAAACTACTCTGCTTTAATTAATGCAACATTAATGCCGTTTTCCCTTAATTTCCTTTTTTTAAAAATAATAATAATTTTTATTGAATTTTCAAAATATAACAACAAATTTTCCACAAATCTTAATTGAACAATATATCCATATTTCTTCCCTCCCCCCTCTTAGGCTCCCCCCATGTTTCCGTATTGATTTCTTAAACAAATTCTATACCCTGCTGGTTTTACCTCTTACATAGTTGTGAAAGTTTAGTCAAAACCTGCCAATGGGTCCAAATCTTTATACTGTCTTTTTATATAGTTTATAAATGGTTCCCACTCCTTTTTTGAAATCGATGTTGTCTCTCTCATGTATCCTCTCTGTCAGCTTAGCCAGTTCCACGTAGTCCGTAAGTTTAGCTTGCCATTCTTCCTTTGTTGGCGTTTTCTCTCTTTTCGAAACTTGTGCTAATAAAATTCTTGGTGCTCTGTTTTTCCTTACAATCAGGCTAAGGGCAATGTTGGGTGGCAAGCTCAGTGGGCACTCAACTTCCTGGCAAATGAACTCATCTTGGAAAGTGATGAAACAGGGGGTTTGTTTGTTTTTTTACAATTCAAAAGTCAAAATAAAATGGGGCCACTGCTCTGCATAAACTCACAGGGTTATTGTGAGCCCATTATGTGACAGGTGTCTCAGGTCTCCATATGTCACCAGGGCTGCTAGTTGGAGGATGGAACTACAGGCCACCCCAGCCCAAAGCTTGACCTACCAGCCCATGATCCCCCTAGCTAGCCTGTGAAGTCAGGTGGTGCCAGGAGGGCCCATCAGGTGAGATATAAAGGCTCACAAAGCTGCTGAGCGCCCTCAACTCAGGCAACAAATTGCTGATGGAAGTCTGCCTTGGGCACCTTGGCCCTGAGCTATGGATACTCCCAAAGACCAAATTTCCTTACATGGAGTCAAACTATGGGCCCACCTAGCTCAGTATTGCTGACACAGATTAGCAGCAGCTCTTTAGGGTTTTGGATGAGGAGTCTTTCCTAGCCTTTCCTGGAGTTTCTGGAGATTGAGACTGGAACCTCTTGCATGCAAAACAAATGCTCTCCCACAAAGCTAGGACCCTTTCTACCCTTGACTAGTAGTGGCAGAACAAATTAAACACATGTTCCTTTTCAGCAGCTCAGAGTATTTCCAGCTATTTCCCCCCCCCCCAAGATGAAAGTGTAGAAAATGAGCTGCACCAACACGACTGGGCAGAACACTGAACATAAAACAGTACAGAGAAGATACTGATATATTATTACGAAGCAAGAAATTTTGCCAGCGCCAAGCCCCACAATTTTATGGTTGGAAACTGAGAAAACACACCACACAGCCACACACAGTCATCCAAACTCATCTTCTTCAGGTGGAGAGATTTCCCCGCCAAACATGTTTTATTGGGTAGAAGTACCTCCCTATTTGTACCAAGCCAGAGGTTGCCAGAAGTTTTACATCCTGCTTTTGCAACATGTGTGGGAGTCTTTACATAAGACCTCCCCCCACACTCTTCTAATCCCAAACCTGATTTGAATTTGTTTTGAAAGATTCCTCTATGCCTTCTTGTTTCCCTTTTATGGAACTCAAAGTTCTGTGACAAAACTGAACTTGAGAGAACATCCTCCAGGCTGGAAGTGACTCAGGTTTGCATGCTGGATACACTGCATTCACACAGAGGTCTCTAACCTAAGCCAGGTGTGGAGAAGCTGTGGCTGGTGGTGCAGGCTGAGGCTGATGAGAGATGGAGTCCAACAACATCTGGAGGGTACCAAGTTGCCACAAGAAGCGCTGACCCCAGCAAGTTTGCTGCTCAAGACAAGAGAATGAGGCTCATATCTTTGTAAGTGCAGGCTGGAGCATCTACTCATGAGCAAGTCTCATTGGCAGGAAGCACCTCAGCCTGATATATTCAAGGAGCGGATTACCATACCTATTCTATCCCACAAGAGGCGGTGATGGCCATCAGCTTGCAGGGGCTTAAAAGGAGATGAGACCAATTTATACTGTAGAGGCTAGGTAAAGGTAAAGGGACCCCTGACCATTAGGTCCAGTCGTGACCGACTCTGGGGTTGCGTGCTCATCTCGCATTATTGGCCGAGGGAGCCGGCGTATAGCTTCCAGGTCATGTGGCAAGCATGACAAAGCCGCTTCTGGCAAACCAGAGCAGCACATGGAAACGCCGTTTACCTTCCCGCTGTAGCGGTTCCTATTTATCTACTTGCATTTTTGACGTGCTTTCGAACTGCTAGGTTGGCAGGAGCTGGGACCAAGCAACGGGAGCTCACCCCGTCACAGGGATTCGAACCGCCGACCTTCTGGTCAGCAAGCCCTAGGCTCAGTGGTTTAACCCACAGTGCCACCTGGGTCCCAGACTGTAGAGGTTAAGGCTAGCAATAGTTTGGGAGGGAGAAAGGAGGTGACACACACAGAGAGAAAGCGTTCCTCTCCCCACTTTTGGCTCTGGTCCCTGATAAGGTATTCCTGAGGGAACGAGGCTCTTGACATGGAAAAAGAAGATTCCCAGTCCCAGATTTAGGAAGTATATGTGCAGGGTACCCACCCCAATGAAATGACACTGCCCAAGAGTTGTTCCACAACTGACCCACAACATTTAGGCCCAACATGCATTTCCTTTGCTTTATTCTCTAACCCCCACCAGGCATGAGGGATGAGCAAATATGGAAACTTCAGTTTCACCCAGTTTCTCATTTTCCCACCCTTAAGTTCAGCCACCCAAATTTCCACAACAGTTTGTGTTCTTTTTCCATGCAAATTCAGCAGCACTGTAGTGCAACTTTCTCTTGATATACACATATTTCTGTGCAGTTTTGTCTAATATACACATTTTTGCAAAGCAATTTACCCCAATTTAATGCACTTTTGTATTTTTGCTAATACACGCATTTGTACACACACTTTATCTAAATATATGCAATTTGCACACATCACTTGCCTGGAGAACCACATTGCAAATTTGCAGAAGTGCAAATTTCAAAGAATGGCTGGGCATTTTGTTTTGGAAAGTGAGGCTTTGGCTAAGCCCACTTTCAAATGAGAAAACGGAATCAAATTCCCCTCCCATCTCTACCCAGCACACAGCCATGATCTGTCTGACATCACCTTTCGGCTCACAGGCATGGCATGCTAGGTCCACTGGAGGGTGAGTGGAAGCTGGAAAGCTTTATAAATGTAGTGTTTAAAAGAAAGCATCATAGAATCATAGAACTGCAGAGTTGGAAGGGATCCAAAGGGTCATCTAGTCCAACCCCCTGAAATGCAGGAATCTCAACTAAAGCATCCATGACAGATGGTCATCTATCCTTTGCTTAAAAACCTCCAAGGAAGGAGAGTCTACCACCCTTCATTGAAGTCTGTTCCACTGTCAAACAGCTCTTATTGTCAGTCACAGAGCAGTGTACAAGCTTGATGGTTTCACAGAACTCTTCATTGGGCTCAATGTTATTAAACATTAGACTATGGAGAAAAAGGTACCGGCAGAAGTACCATCTGCAAGATGTTGCATATTAAGAATTGCAAAGTGGGTTTCTACCATGCCTCTACGACAACATCTTTCTCTCCTCCACAACATTCTTTTAAAAAATATAATCAAGCCTTGGGAAGAGTTATGTGAAAGCAGAAAGCTCCGTGATTTTTCAGGTGGTCCTAATAAAGATGTTACTGGACAGTTCTATGTTTGCCACCAATTTCCTTTCAGCAGCAAATATCTCCTGCAAACTGTGGGAGCAAGAGAAGGAAGAGAGAAAGAGAGAGAAGAAATTCCACTGCTGTGCACTTAAAGACTGAAAACCTTCAGAGCAGCAACTTTTCAATTCTGAGGAAAAGCAGGGAAGATGACAGACGGATGGAGGGAAGGGAGAGCAGGAGGAGGGGAATGGAAGGTGTCTTACGGGGGAGAATATGGATCAGCCTGTCATCTGGAGACCCATCTTCATCCAGAATTAATGCACTAAAGTTCTTTGTTTTCCCTCTAAATGGTTTTAAAGAGACAGCCGGGGCTCCGCGCCGGACGCTCCGTGCGGCGTTGGTTCAGCAACTTCAGCTGGCTCAAGCGTTTTGAAAATGAAAAAGCAGCACATTGGAGGAGGCGGGAGCTGAGATCGCAACAAAGAGCTGGTCCAGGGGGTGGTGTGTGTGGAGAGAAAAAGAAGACAAGAGAGCTGAGAGGGAGCCGGGAATGATTTGCAGAGGGGGCAGAGGTGTGCTTATCATTTAGTGCTACTTTTGAACATGCTGGATGAGCTCCCGGATCTGCAGTTTGCAGTTTCCTTCTGCAGGCAGGGCATGGGGGGTGGGTGGGTGGAGGAGGGAAGGGGTCCAAGGCAGAACATGCTGAAAAAGAGGTGCAACTTTCAAGTGCGGCAAAAGCCTTTTGCAAGCCTCGTTACAAGACCAGAGCTCTGAAAATATTTGGCCTCAATAAAACTGGCTTTACTGAACTTGCCCTGAAGAAGAGCTCTGTGCAATGCCAAAGCTTGCTAGTTTATCCTACCCATTCTAACTATCTCATACCGGCCATCTGCTTCTCCCTTGCTCTCCTACTCCATAACACTTCTGCCAAGTCCATGTTGTTCCTATTTCTGTGGTTTCTCCACCCTAGAGCTGCAAGCTTTAGCTCAGGAGATCAATCAAATGAAGATTTAGCAGATTAATGGGTGGCGCTGAGAATGAAAAGCACACTTCTTTCTTTTTAGGCTACTTTGTGTCTGGTGTGTTACTGAAACTATAAAACATTCAAGACAGCCTTTCTTTCTTTCTTTCTTTCTTTCTTTCTTTCTTTCTTTCTTTCTTTCTTTCTTTCTTTCTTTCTTTCTTAGTTTATGCTGATTAAGTTGTGGGTATTCACACAGTCCTTCAATCTCTCCTCTACTAAGGTTTCAGCAGTTTGCCAATAATACTTAAAACTAGATTGGCAGATCAGATAAAAAGGCAGATTGACCAGAAAACAAGAATGTATTTGCTGTCCCTGCCCCGTGCTCCGATGCTGAAATGTTCACCACTCCCTATAACTTGCCCTTCTCTGGCCCAGCAAGCCACTCTCCTCACAAAAACTACTTCTTCCACAAACCTTTTGGGGAACCATATCAAGGTATCTTGATCTGGACCCAACTCTTCCTACTTCTCTAGCCCCTAACCCTGTTCCCATCTTGTCTATCCATTATTTACCACAATTTATTAAACAAATCTAATATAGTCTACGAGATGGTTCGGACACAGACTGTTGATTTTGTGTTCTGCCTAGAAGGTAGATGAGGATCTCCTGGTAGATCTCTCGGTGACGAACAACAGATTTGCCAAGGTTTCTGACTCCCAATAGTTTAACAAACAACAACAACAAGAAGAAGTAGCCTAAGCCTTCTCAAATATTCCTGCATTGCTTGGATGGGGGGAAACGAGTGGATTTTTGTATCAAAGCACCTTGGGCACAATTCTGATATGGAAAACAAATGACTGGGCCAAGCATCTTAGTTCTTAATTAGCGTAAGAACATAAGAAGAGCCTGCTGGATCAGGCCAAGGACCAGCATCCTGTTCTCAGGGGTAATTCAGATACTTCTGGGAAGTCTGCAAGGAGGACCTTAACACAACAGCAACTATTGCTTCTTGTGGTTTCCAGCAACTAGTATTCAGAAGCACAAGGTATTTCCAGCAAATAGTATTCAGAAGCACAAGGCCTTCAACGGTATGTTTCCCTAGTTTGAGTTAGTTTCACCTAGTCTGAGTTACTGTTCAGTGCACTGTTGGCTGCAGCTCCCAGACAAGTGCAATTGTGTCAAAATAGACACTTAGTATCATAGGATCATAGAGTTGGAAGGGGTCACGGGGGCCATCTAGTCCAACCCACTGCAAAGCAGGAATCTTTCGCCCAACATGGGGCTTGAACCCATGACCCTGGGATTAAGAGTCTCACGTTTTACCAACTGAGGCAGCTTCTTTTATACTGAGCTTTTATAATTTCTGGTTTCACAGGTTTTTTTCATCAAGCTGGAGGGCCATTGTTCTGTTTCCCTGGCCAAATCAACCTCCTCATGTTGCCTGTCATATATCAGACAGGTGGTTGGAAAGCCAGGTTCACTTGCATGACTGGCCAGGCACACACCCTGCGAAGTCTGAAGCTGGTCTCAGCCCTCTCTGTCAAATGTAGCCCCAAAGAATTGGTACCTCCTTTCCTTCAAATCCTACCCCCCACCCCCACCCCGTGAGGATTGTTGGAAAGGATGGGGTAAGCTGAATAACTGAGAGGAAGCAGCAACAGGAACAG
Source organism: Zootoca vivipara (assembly GCF_963506605.1). Taxonomy (NCBI): domain Eukaryota; kingdom Metazoa; phylum Chordata; class Lepidosauria; order Squamata; family Lacertidae; genus Zootoca; species Zootoca vivipara. Next base: position 84,501,427 of record NC_083281.1, read on the forward strand.
AGTTGAGCCATTTTAATTATTCAGATGCCAGATGGGATACTTTTCGGCCCTTTCCCCTCGCTTTTAAAATTGTGTGTGTGTGTGTGTGTGTGTGTGTGTGTGTGTGTGAGAGAGAGAGAGAGAGAGAGAGAGAGAGAACTCTTCTGGGGTGAAGAAGACCTGTAAGAAAGGGGGGGAATACCCAGAGCAACCCCCCCAAGTTTGGCCCATGAGGGAAGCCGTCAATATATTTGCAAATTCCACTGGTGAACATCACTGTAGCTCATTGATTATTTCCTGCACTCAGTGAATGGGAAGAGAGAGGGAAGGATGGAGAGAGAGAGAGAGAGAGAGAAGGGAGGAAGGGGGGGGGGTAAAGAGAAGAGGGCTTTGACCTTCTGTGAAGGATATAAAAAAATCCAGCAGCCTCAGGGGACACCCAACTATCTAGCATATTGCTGTTAAAATGTCTGCAAAATTTAATACACTTGGCATGCCATCTAATCAGTCCTTGGAAACCAGAGGGGTTTCCCCCCCCTCCGCTTCTCCCTCCTGCTTTCTGACTGCCTCAGACCTCCAGCTTTGGGGCTCCCCGCCCCCCTGCTGTAAATGACGGACTTAGTTCATGTGGGTTATTTAATTTTTATTTTATTTATTTGAGAGAGACAGAGAGAGAGACAGAGAGAGACACAGAGAGAGAGACAGAGAGAGAGAGAGCGCTGTTCCTTGCCTTTGAAAAAAAAGTTTAAAGATACGTTCCCATTCCATCAAGTTGCCATCTAAGTGAATGGAGTAAAAAGCCAAGTGTGCAAGATCATGGGGTGCACATGAACAACAACAAAATGAAAAGTCGGGGCACTAAGAATATAGGAACCACTTGAATTAGAGTCTCCTTTCCAACACTGGCTATCCAGGCGCTGGTAGTATTAAGCACTGTACATAGTGAAGAACAAATCTTTGTTCAGAGGCAGTATATCTGCTTGCCAGAAGCTGGGTGCTCATGAACGGAAGAGGAAAGACATCCCACTGCTCCTTGAGCTCAAGTCACTGGCAATAGACTGCTTGACAGCACAGAGGTGTTATTCTTATCTATCATGGTTAATAGCAGGACCAGCTCTAGGTTAGTTAATTATTATGATTATTTTTAAGCTTATGTATAAACCACGCATCCCCAAACCTCGGCCCTCCAGATGTTTTGGACTACAATTCCCATCATCTCTGACCACTGGTCCTGTTAGCTAGGGATCATGGGAGTTGTAGGCTAAAATATCTGGAGGGCCGCAGTTTGGGGGTGCCTGGTATAAACCGTTCATCATCCAAAAAAAGTAATGTAAAGGAACGTACAAATAAATTCTAAAATCTACACTATCGTATAAACATCACACTCAGCAAGAGGAACAAAACCACTCAACCAACTAAAAATAACAACCACTTTCTGGTTGTTTTTCACTGGTTGATAAAAATATTTTTATTCTGGCAGCCCCCTAAGGTTACTTTGTGTCATTGCTGCTTTCAGATGGACCTTAATGCTGCATATATATGTATTACCACCATAATCTAAAGTACTTGGGCAAAGAAAGCCAGGCACAGAAAACAAGACATTGGCCTCATCTGTTGTAAAACAGGCCTATGGTCAGTGTTGACCTGAACCTGTCCTCTGCTCCAAACAAAGTAGGAGCAGTAGCCAATATTTCCTCTTGGCTTACAAGGCCAGATATGCCTCCCATGACAGGATTTTCCAGAGTCAGGGCTCAGGACCTATTTGGTATACTGGTACATCTCTTAAAAGATGGAACACAGAAAATGGCCCTCCTCTGACAACCTTAACAAATGGGCAATCTGTGTTATCTCTGGTGGGCTGCTTTGCAGGAAGGTGGTGCCAGGTTCAATCCGCAACGGCATTCCTGCCTGAAATCCTAGAGAGCTGCTGCCAGTCAGTGAAGGCAATACTGAACTAGATGGACCAATGGTCAGAATTAGCATAAGGCAGCTTCCTATGTCCACTGAACAATGACACCTGAATCGGTTTTTGAGGAGCAGGCATTATTTCTGCATTTACACTTTGCACATTTATCCATCTAGGGCTGATGTGAGTTGAAGTGAAAGGTGCCTGGAGGGCACAAGGTTGGCAAAAGCTGGGCAAGTGGCTGGACACAGGGTTCAAATCCCCAGCTCACCTAAGAGAGGCCCAGGTACGCCACAACCAACCTGGGTCACAGGCTTGCTTCAAGGCTCTAGAAATGCCTCTCCGAGAAACAGGCATGAAAAAAACAACAAATATATCTCTCTCTCTCTCACACACACACACACACACGTACGTTTGTGTGTGTATTGGCATTTTCTGCCCTCAACAAACTCCATCTAAGTCCTACTCAGAGCAGACCCACTGAACTTAATGAACCTAAGGGAGTCATTTTTCAAAAACATGAGGGATGCATCAACTTCAATGAGTGCACCCTGAGTACGACTAGAATGGGGTGCAACTCAAAGTTCAATCAGCAGAAACCCCAGAGGCCATAGTTGCTTTCTTGTGTGTGTGTCACTAGTTTGCTCCATTCAACATAAATCCTCTCCTGCGCCTTACATGCAAAAAGATGGCAAGAGAAGGAAAATGCCTTCTGCGTTTTTTTTCAAGACGTCAAAAATCCTTAGCTGCGTTGCACACTTGCAAACACGCGGGTCTAAGACGTGCTGCTTCTAAATGGTTAACTCTGCTTGTGACTTGTGGCTGCTATTCTTCCTGTCTTAGAACCCTGTCTCCCCCCCCTCCCCTCCCCCCCCAAAAAACAAACATCTAGTGAGAGTGCATGCATTGGGGAGGGGTGGAGAGAGGAGACAGAAGGGAAACCCATCTGAGCTGAGGGGGGGGAAGGAGGTGCTTCTGTGCTGACACTCCTTATTGAATCGGACAGCTGCCTTAGCTACCACTCGGCATGAAAGGAAACTGCTCCCCAGAGAGCATACACACCCAACAGTTGTTGCCTTGTTTGCGGTGTGTCACCAGAGCTCAGCTGCTCGGCTCGAAGACTGAGGAGGAGAGCGTTTACAAATGGCAACTTCAGTTAGGAGCCTTATCCTGCACCAGACCCCTTTTCCAGCTAGCTCAGCACTGCCTACACCGACTGGCAGCAGCTCTCTGGGGCTTCAGGCAGGGAGTATTTTCCCAGCTGTACCTGGAGAGGCAGTCAGGGATTGAACCTGGAGCCTTCTGCATGCTAAGCACCTGCTCTGCCACTGAGGTCCGGTAGAGCAACAGCCTCTTAATCTCAGGGTTGTGGGTTCGAGCCCCACATTGTGCAAAAGTATTCCTGCATTGGCAGGGGTTGGACTAGATGACCCTTGTGGTCCCTTCCAACTCTACAATTCTATGACACAGGAACATGGAAAGCTGCCTTTGGTTCATCCAGCTAATTGTTGTCTTCATTGACTAGTAGTGGCTCTCCAGAGTTTTAGGGTTAATTTAAATTGTTAGATTCCTGGGCAGAGTGTGCTCTCTTTCTCTCTCTCTCCGTATTTTAAAAACGGTTTTTATTAAAATGCAAAACCAACCGTAGAATAAAATCATCAAAGAAAACAGGTTATGAAATATTGAAGCAGAGACAGTAAGGGGGCCAGCAATACATTCCAGATTTTTGATATAGTTGAAATTATAACAAGTTTATAAAAATAAAAACACCACTATTGTGGACATACAGTATTTAGATTTTTTAGTATCTCTATAAAGAGCTTTGTATAGTGATGGTGCTATATAAACCAAATAACTCCTTTCTGGGCTCACAATTCTACATCCTAAGGCTCTTAGCTACCATGAAAAGATAAGTTTCTAGCCCTTATGAGGAAGGAATGTTGCAGTACCACATAAATCTCAGGTGGGGGTAGGGTAAATAAGGTTTCCCATGTTTTGAGCCTTCATTTCCTTATGAGTAGGAGAAGCAGCCGAAATTATGCAAACTATGCAAACGCCCTTTTATCTGCGTCACTGAATAGGCCTGGAATTTATAGAGTACCTAGGCTTACTTATTTATTTTGTTAAAATACTATTTATTTTATAAGTACAAAATCCACAAAGCCTCTGCTCTTAAACTACCACTTCGGCTCCTGTTCTCATGGAGGCTATTCAGACCACAATTGCGGGGAGGGATAAATTAATCCAAAATGGGGATACCATGCATTTTAGAGAATATTTCTCTCCGTTTTTGTTTTTTTAATAAACCACACTTCCTTTCCTAGACAGAAGGAAGGAAGGGAACAGACAATATAAGATGGGGGTTTATCTGCTGGACTGCTAAAAAGAAAAGGAATAAAGGGTCAAACATACACCCACAGCCCAAGGATCAAGAGTTCTGTGAAAAGTCATTCCTAGATCCTTCCCAGTTCCACCGAAACTACATGCAGAAGTTAATTGCAGAGGAATCCAATAAAAGGGGAAAACCCTATAGGTGCAAACCACTCCAAGTCTTTAATTATCTTCAGGACACACACACACACACACACACACACACACACACACACACACACACACACGGTTTTGGCAGGGCGGAGGGAGGAGAGTGTCAAAGAGCAACAGTGAACTTCCTGAAGGATGCTAACTTGGCATTGAATAAGTTGCTGAGGACCCCATCAGAAATACTTGTACTATAAACCCTTTTTTTGGTGTCCCCCCCAAACATGAACTACTCATAATCCACGTACTCTTTGACACTCTCTGTCTTGTAAGATCTGTGTTGTACGGCTTTTCTCCACCCCACCCTGCTGCACCTTTCCAAAAGGAAAAGTGTTCTCTCCAATGCTGCTCCTCATCAGAGTCGACTGACTGAAATTAATGCACACGACTAACTTAAGTTCCATTAACTTCAAGGGGTCCACAAGCCAACTAAGTCCTCCTCAGAGCAGACCCACTGAAATTAATGGACCCTTTCTTAGTCATTTGTAGCACTTCAATGGTACTACTCTGAGTAGGACTAGCAGTGGTGACAACCCTACCCGTTCACCTTGCTAAGCTACAATAGGGTTACCAGACGTCCCCGTTTCCCAGGGACAGTCCCTGGATTTGCAAAACTGTCCCCGGACAAATTCCGTCCCCAGAATGTCCCCGGATTTCATTAAATGTCCCTGGGAAACGTGACACCCTGCTCTCCTGGAGTAAGATGCAGCTAGAGGGGTGGGAAGATAGTTTTTGCGCAGGCAGAGGCAGAGGTGGGTGGGGGGATTGAACAGTGCGAAAAAAGGGCTTTGCACCTTGCCCAGCAGAGAAACCGTACACCTTGCGCCTCTCCTGGGCAACGTCGCGCCACCGGCCCTGTGACTCCCGAGCCTCCCACAATCTCCTGCCCCCTTCCCCCTTTGTTTTGAGAAATCGCGGGTGGGCGGCCATTGCCCAGGAGGGACACAAGGTGCGTGGTTTCTCTGCTGGGTAAGGTGCAAAGCTCTTCTTTCGCACACTGTAAAACTCTCAAAATGAAGGGGGAAGGGGGCAGGAAGGGGGCAGGAACCGCATGCCTTGCGCCCCTGCTGGGCAATTGCGTGCCGCGTGCCCATGACTCCCGAGACTCCCGAGACTCTGAGACTCCCGAGCAGCTGAGCGTGATGAGAGAGCACGAACGAGAAGAACATTTCCTTGATGGCCAGGAACTGCAGAAGTCAAATTGGAGCAGGGAAGCCTTATGATCTTTCAAGTTGAGGCTGCTTGAATTGAAGTACCTCCATTACAGGGAGTTGGCCTAGATGCCCCTCAGAGGTCATTTCCAAATCTCTGATTCTGTGATCATTCCACAGTCGTATTCTCAAACTCTGCTTCCAACTCCACCCCCCAGGTTTCCTTCCTCCTCCAGACTTCTCAAGACAGCAAAACAGCTGATGTACAGATGTAATTAGGGATAATAAAGCATGTAATTTTTATTATTATTATTTTTAAAAAAGGGTCCCCGGATTCATTGAAAAAAAATCTGGTAACCATAAGCTCTGAGGGGTTATCTGTTGAGTCCATATTTCCCCAAAGGCAGTATGTGGGGCTGGGTAGGATGCCATTGCGGGTGGAGACTGAGATGGCAGTGGATAGGGCAGGCATCCCCCCCCACTCTCTGTGCCACCCTGACCCATTTCCTCTCTATGCCAATCCTGTGCCCTTTGCCTATCCTAACTCTCCTGCCACTGAATGAGAAAATAAAACTATGAAATGCTTAAGCTATGTGAGTCTGTTCTACCTACAACAACCTCTCAAAACAAGCAAACGCATAAAAGGTTCGAAAAAAACTTAGCACCCCCCAATACCCTTAAATTTCATTTTTTTTATATACAATATATAATTGTGGTCATATCTCTTCAAGACCAATGAAGCAGTTTGTGTTTTTGCAAACATTTTCCTGCACATTCTGTGTGTATAATGTAATATTAATAATCCCAAAAGATGGTGGTGGTGGTGGTTATATTTGCTTCATATGAACTTTAACAGGAGTTCTTAGTCCTACCGTATGACACTATTTGCAATGGTATTTGGGGGTGTGTGTCAATTGACTGAGTTACATCGGGCCCCTTCCATAGGCCCTTTCCCCTTTTTTTGCATCCGCTTCCATTAACGTGATGGGGTCCAGGTCACCCCAACATTTTTCATTTCAGGTGATTACGTCCCCATCCCCCGTCGTTCCCCCATTTAACTGGAGTAGTTTTGAAATCAATCATGAACTTCAACTCCAGCAAGGATTTTAAAGGGGTTCTGTGAAATCTACAACTGTGAGACACTAAGAATAAAAGTTTCTGCACCTTCCAACAAACAGGAGTTTGGGAGAAACTAAAGAACGTATGCCTGCCTGCCGTGGCAACCACTTTGCCACTTTGCGATGCCCTCACTTGCAACCTGGTGCACAAGCAGACACTCACATGGTCCTCTTTAAACTCCTTGTGGAACAGGCATCAGCTCTGCTGTCCCTTAGGATCAGTGTTTCTCAACCAGTGTGCCTCCAGATGTTTTGGGACTACAACTCCCATCATTCCTGACCACTGGTCTTGCTAGCTAGGGATGATGGGAGTTGTAGTCCCAAAACATCTGGAGGCACACTGGTTGAGAAACACTGCATTAGGTATCTCTTCCATATGTGTTTTATTTAGGAAGGATCCTGTGCTCCAGGCTGCTATTCCTTGTGAGCATGAAATGTGGTATTGGGCACGTCATGTAGCCGGCTGCTCAAGAGTCTCAGCATTCACTTTACAGCAGGGGTCAGCAACCTTATTCAGCCGTGGGCCGGCCCACCGGCCCTCAGACCATGTGGTGGGCCGGACTATATTTTGAAAAAAATAAATAAATAATGAGCAAATTTCTATGCCCCACAAATCACCCAGAGATGCATTTTAAATAAAATGACACATTCTACTTATGTCAAAACATGCTGATTCCCGGACCATCCGCGGGCCAGATTTAGAAGGCGATTGGGCTGCATCTGGCCTCCGGGTCTTAGGTTGCCTACCCTTGCTTTACCAGGGAAGAGAAAACTTTCTCGCCCTTAAAGTTGAAAAGAGAGGCTTGAGCATAATCACCTGTTGAAACTGCAGGGGTGTGTGTGTGTGTGTGTGTGTGTGTGTGTGTGTGTGTAATTATGTCTCCTTCGGTAAGCGAAGCAGAAGCGAATTCTGGAAACCTCTCTTTTTGACATTTCATTTCCTCTTCGTTGGTTTTTTAAAAAGAGCGGAACTGTGTACATAAGGGGAGTGCATGAGAAAACAGAAGATGATTTCGGCACACCATTCTGCTTTCATTTTTGTTCATGCAGCCACAGTCGACAGGGGGCCGATTCACACATGCAAATCTCCATGCTTGAGTGGGGGAAGGACCTTTCGAAAGATGGCTGGCAGGGACATGAAGCAGGGCCTTTGGGTGCCACAGGGAAGTTGAGGAATGCCCCTCCTTCACCACCAAGAGGCTCATTTAGCCCTTGCACTTCAGGCTTTCCAATAGACCATTACATGCATTTTACCACATCAGACTTTTGGCCTCGAGCGATCCCAAGCTGCTCCAAAGCTTGCTTTCCTCTTCCCTTCTCATTCCTTTCTCCTTTTGTATTGTACCCATTAGATTGTGGGCCTGTGAGTGGGAGCGGTCTTATCTTTTAAAATATATAAGGTGCTTAGAAAATTTGGAGCGCTTTATAAATGAACAGAAAAAATAGTAAACTTGTCTTTGCTCTGGCTCTCTACTGCAACATTATGGTTGTTGAGTTTGGGGAGGGTTGCTGGCAGGGGAGGACCTGGCTTTATTTTGCTTGTGCTGTGCTATTATAACGTATTATAATAGTTTATTAAAAGCCGTAAGCCACTTTGAAGGCCTGTGGTTGGGGATACAAAGTTGTTTGTCTGCTTGCTATGTATGCATTTGGACATGTCTTAAGATACAATAACCAAATTTTGCATGTTGGTGCCTGAGAACAGGTAACAGGTCTCTGTCTCTGTTGGATACACTGGGGTGCCATTTTGAATCAAGATGGCAGACTGAACCTTTCAATGCTGCACTTAATTTAACCACTGGTTTCAAAACTGCACCATTGTTTGGGCTTCTTGGAATTCCCAAGCAACAATAGCATGTGAGGCTAATGGGGTTTAGTGGACAATGCTGTGGGTGTGGGTGCGGGTGCACCAGTGGAGCTAGTGGCTGCGCCTTCCAGGGTGAGGTGAACCTCTGCGTCGCTGTCTCAATCCAGCCCCCTCCGAACCTTCTAATCGGTCCAGTGTCCGGGCTGGAGAGGCAAAACGGACGCAAATGGGTTCCTTGCCTCAAGGAATCCTCTCCTTGAGTGTCGAGGTTGCCGAACCCTGGCTACCTCGCAAGAGAAACCTCCGAAAGGCTCAGGACCTCTCCCGAGAGAGAGTCCCGCGCTCCATCTTGGTAGGCAGAGGAAACGGAAGTCCAATCCAACTCTACATTTCTATGATGAAGTCCCCTTGGATAAGCTGAAAAGAAGCCCCTTGGAATGCTTCTCCAAACCTATTGTTCCCAAAAGGAAAATCTCTGACAAGGGAGGGCCCTCCAGAGGAATTTCAGCCCTTCAGTTTGTACATTAACTCCTGAGAGAGATAAGGAGTTTCTAAAAAGAGGGTTTTGACACCTGCCCTGGCTTCCCTCAAAGCCAAGCCTGCTTATTCCAAACCCTCCCAGGTGGAGAGGGAAAGGCCAGAGGACCGATTACCAGCTTAAAGAGAAGCACCGTTAATGAAAAGAGCGAGGCCCATAATGGGAGACAAACCCGTGGGAGAGAGGAGTGGGACAGTGGGTAAACACAGACATTTTACGCAAAGAGAAAGGGACAGGGAAATATTTTAGTGGGTCATAAATTTGGATTTCTAATTACTTCCTCGTGTTTTTCAGCACTCCTCAGTCAAGTTTGATTAAAATTCCTTTCAAAAAAGGAGTTGTCTTCTTGCGGGGCCTCCTGTCAGGGAGCAAGCACCATGAAAGCCCCAGAAGAGGAGGTGCTGCAAAGAGGCACTCGCATACGCAACCCTCCCAGCCAGGATTCGGTCTTCCAGTCCAGCTGTCAGGAGAAGAGGATGCCAAACCAGGAGAATAATAATTTTAAAAGTGTAAGTGGTTAGCACTTCTGCTGTTATTTTCCCGCTTTCTATAAGTCATCTTCTGCCTGGGGCACTCTACACATGTTCAGATGCTGCATTCTAGCTCCTCTTTCTATAGTAAAGAAAAACTTTGTTCTGCCTAAGAAAGTTACTCTGTGGGTGTTCAAAGGCCCATATATGAAAATGACTATTATAGAAAAACGCTTCATATGCCTAACTCTACTCTAACACATTTCAAGTACCTGAAAATGAGTGCAAGAGCCCTGAAAAGAACATAGAGTTAGAAGCGAGAGTGGAGGAAAGTGCCACTCTTCCAGCTACCTTGCCAATATCCTTCTTAAATTGTGGCGCCAAGAACTGGACACAGGACTCCAGGTGTGGCCTGACCAAGGCAGAATAGAGCAGCACAATGACTTCCCTTGATCAGTACACAAAAGTGAATGGGAAGGCCCGTTCCCTGTACCCCCTCCTGGCACCTAATACACAGCTCTCTGTCTTACAATCTCCTGCCCCCTTTTCCTAATAGCAAGAGACCCATCCACAGAGGAAGAGCTGATGGTTTGCCTCTTTCTGCCAATCCCGTCCCCAGTCGACCCATGCATGTCCCCCCACCCCCGCCATGCCAGCTATTCAATCTCTCCTGGGGCAAGTCAAAGGGGTTAAGAACAGCCAACTGCCTCAACTGCTCTGGAGAAAGCACTTGCTTACACTGCAGCCCGCTTCCCTCTTTATTAATATGCTATTTATCACCAGCGCCAGCTTTTAATACCGTTTTGGCTTAATGTCGTTAATGAAATATAAATACCCTGCGCTAATGATGTTGGTCAGAAGGCAGTACGGGCAATTGGAAGGATTGCAGGAGGCAGCCCAAACCACTTTGCCGTGCGTGCCTGTAAGTAAGAGGATGCAAAGACACGGCTGATGTTGCCTGTTACAGGTCAAGAAACATCCAGCGCCGCAGGCAGCCGCTGCCTTGTCTTTGGGCCACCCATGCAAGTAGGATGAGGTTGCAGGATGGGCTGCACTCCTTCAGAAAGTAGCGGAGTGCATGGGTTATGGGCAGATTTAATGTTTCCCTATGTTAAAAACTCCCTGCAGGCAGAAAACCAGCATTTGAAGCAGGCGGCAGACAGAACTAGAGCACCACTACCCCACCTTGTATCCCTGATAGGCTAGGTTGCTATTGGCAGGGAGTTTCATACATCAGGGAGCAGAAGGCAGCTTTCTATGTTCCCAAAAGAGTGCACTATTCCCTTTTCATGGCTGTGGCGAGGGCCCAAAAGGACTGTGTACATGCACCCACCTTACACAGAACAAAGTTACCAACGGTGGACAGCCAGATGCCCAGAGGGGAAGCTCACAAGCAAAGGACAATGGAGAAGCAGGCAGTACAGATGCATGTTCACAACGCTGCTCAGCCACTGGTGCCACCTGAGGCAAGCCTCTCTCTCTACCCCCGCCCCTGCCCTGGCCTAAATCTACCTTGCAGGCTTGTTGCAAAGCAAAAATGGGAGAAACAATTTCACACCCAGCACCCACCAATTCCTCGAAGGATGGGCAGGATGCGAGTGTGAGGAGCAGTAGGGTGCAAATGTAGACCAAAGAAAGCACTTTTTAGTTTGGCACGACCTCCTCTCAATGCTTCTCCTAAGACACAGCTCCCCCCACCCATGCACCCTCTTTTCAGGTGCCGCAAATCCCCTTCAGAGTCCCCTCCCTGCTGTGACCCTCTCTCCCCCCTCCCCAGCTTTCCCCAATGTCACCCCCAGAGCCTCTGGGGAGCACGAGACTCATTTGCTGGGGGTTTGGCCTGACTAGTCTCGGTGGCTAATCCCTCGGGTGTCTCCTGTCAGATTATTAATTAGCTAAAGCGGATCGGCCCTGGAATAACATGTAGCGGGACCTCAGATAAAGCAGGCTAGCAGGAGGGGTGGCATGTGGCCTGCTTAAAGAGACAGGACTATTGTTTCTCCCAGCCGCCTCCATTCGTGGGACAGGCTATCACCTTCACTAGGTACAGCAGGCCTCTGCAGGCACCTTTCGGTCCAATAATGCACAAGCAGGGCTACAAACAAAAGCAGAGTGCTTGTGGGTTTGCATCAGACTTAATGCATGTCCGAAGACAGGCACGTTATGCCCCTCTCTGCCTGTCACTGTGCTCCTGTTACTTATTTATTTCCTAATATCTAGGTGGCGCTGTGGTTAAACCACTGAGCCTAGGGCTTGCTGATCAGAAGGTCAGCGGTTCGAATCCCTGTTACGGGGTGAGCTCCCGTTGCTTGGTCCCAGCTCCTGCCAACCTAGCAGTTCGAAAGCACGTCAAAATGCAAGTAGATAAATAGGAACCGCTACAGCGGGAAGGTAAACGGCGTTTCCATGTGCTGCTCTGGTTTGCCAGAAGCGGCTTTGTCATGCTGGCCACATGACCTGGAAGCTATACGCCGGCTCCCTCGGCCAATAATGCGAGATGAGCGCGCAACCCCAGAGTCGGTCACGACTGGACCTAATGGTCAGGGGTCCCTTTACTTTACCTTTAATATCTATACACTGCTTGGTTGTAATGAAACCTCAGGGCGGTTCACCAAAAAAGGGGGAAAGAGGAAAAAGGATACAACAATGAAAGGTTAAAAGCAACTGTTCCCAAAATAATTAAAATCAGCAATAAACTAAAAGCGGATTAAATATACATCAACATTATATATATATATCCGGGTCGGATATAAAACGGAAGGCGCCTGCTTGATGTTAGTGGACCTGCTTAGTATTTCCTTATCGCTCACAAGTCTGCTCCTCACATCTCCACATTTTTCTACAGTACTTTTCGGAATATAAAGTCAAGGTTTAGACCAAACCTGGTCAGACCACACCTGGAATACTGTGTCCAGTTCTGGGTGCCACAATTTAAGGAGGATACTGACAAGCTGGAAAGTGTGCAGAGGATGGCAGCCAAGATGATCAAGGGTCTGGAAACCAAGCCTTATGAGGAATGGTTGAAGGAGCTGGGTATATTTAGTAGGGAAAAGAGGAGACTGAGGAGATATGATAGCCATTTTCATATATCTAAAGGAATCTCACATGAAAGATGAAAAAAGTTTGTTTTCTCTTGCTTGCTCGGGAAAGTAGAACCCAAACCCATGGCTTCAAGAAAGAAGATTCTGACTAAACACCAGGAAGAACTTTCTGACAGTAAGAGCTGCTCAACAGTGGAACAGGCTCCCACAAAAAGGGGTGTACACTCCTTCCTTGGAGGTTTTTAAGCAGAGGTTGGATGGCCATCTCCCAGGGGTCCTTTAGTTGAGATTCCTGCATTGCAGGGGTTGGACTAGATGACCCTCGGAATCCCATCTAACTCTATCATTTTATGATTTTAACTCCTGAACCTGCAACATACAGTACAATCCTGGATCCTGTTTCTCAATGCCCCAAGCATGTTCAGAGCACCTTTTCCTCACCACAGCATACAGCCTGCCCCTTACAAATCATGGATATAATTCCCAGAGGGGTTGAAACAATCAATTCTTCTTCTCTGGGAACTCCCAGCACCCTTAAACTACACTTCCTGCTGAGTGGCCCCAGTTACAATGTGGGTAGGGGAACGCACAGAAAAGGTGGGTTCAAAAGGAAGCCAGAGAGAACTAGTATCACACAGGCGTTATGAGAAGCAGCTCCAGCATAAGGGACATCAAGGGAGAGAGCAGGAGATGGGTCAGGGACGGACAACCCAGGCCCCTCCAGAAGAACTATAACTCCCATCCTTATACCCATGCTGGTTGAGGTTGACCACAGCTGGACATCTGGAGGACCGCAGGTTCCATACACAATCTAGGAAATTGGGAAATGAAGCCATCTCAGGGAATCCTTTTCTCCCTGTTACAAAGTGCCAGGCCACCAACAGGCCACAGCGTGCACAACAGTTGTAGGAAATCCTTGAGAATCTGGGATCCTTGCCCACGGGCAAGGCGGCTATGTGGCCCAGGACTGTTTGCAGGGCTTTGTTTTGCATCCACTGGGCATTTCCCCATTCCTCCTTCTTGCTGGATTGGCTCGCCTAGGCTCTGTTTGGAAACAGCAGCTTTTTGAGAACTTTAAAATGTGGAGCCACACAGAAAAAAATGTGCCGATGGAAAATAAGGCAGGAGGAAGATGGTAAGCCAGCCACGTGTGCTGCGTTCACACATGCAATCACCCAGACGGGCAAAGTCGCTTCCCCATTAACGCATGATGCGCACTGTTCCCGGGTTGCCCAGAGCAGCAGAAGCTTCTCTGACATGTCTGTCTCATGCTTGGGGCACCACAACCTCTGGCTTGCAGAGAGTGCAGCCACTTCTGGGGATCAGCATTTCTCTCCACGCCCCCCCCCCCCACACCAGCCCTGGCCTCAGAGTCCCGGTTTCAGATTTGTTTTGATTCACACTGGTGGAGTTCAAATACTGAGTTATACTGGCACTAAACCTTCATTACCAGCTCTTAACACAGAGTACTTAGGAAAGGGGGAGGGGAAAGAGGGGCACTTTAATTGCTTTTTTCACCATTAGCATTTACGGAGGACAACACACTGATTAGTTTGAAGGGGCGTTCTGTGGCCACTACCCATTGTCATACTCTCTCCTCGAACCCCAATGCCCTGCTTAGTTGAATATGGTGGCAGCCTATATGGCCCTTTGCCAGGTGCTGGAGATAATATCACAGCACCTGATGCAGTAAGACAGGAGCCCCCAGAAGACCCCCACCCAAAGACCACCAGGGAATGTAGGGTTAGAAACTCACGATATGTGAGCTAGGCACCAAACAGCATCTTGGTTACAGTCACCACAACAGAATGCCTGTTCCCCATGGGGTTGGCCTAGATGGCCCTCAGGTGTCCCTTCAAACGCTACAATTCTAAGATTCTATTATCTCAGCTACGTTGCTTGACTGTAGCTTGCTCTTACAACAATTCACTTGTCCCAGTATGCAAGAAGGAGAAACACACACAGTGGAAATGGTGTTAACTATGGGCTAGGGCAGAGGTTTTTAAACTGTTGCCTGTGAGTTCCATTTGGGTGGCTTGTGGAAAGGCTGCAGCACCGTCAAATATCTCTGTTCACAGCCCTGCACCTATTTTCCTTGATGTGATGATGGAGGACTGCATGTGAGTCAGCTGGCTCGATGGAGATGTCAGTTGCCAAACTGGTGCCCAGAAATCTCCACGTATTCTCAACTGAATCCGTGTCAGCAGGAAAATGCGCCTGGCGCTTGGGGATGCCTCCCACTGCACATCACCAGTCCAGTGGTGCTAGGAATGCATCAGGAAGGAGGCTAAGGAAGAAGGTGCCCATTTTCAGGGAAGAGAATTGGCCCTTTAAGGCTCAAATTCTCGGAGAGGTGGTGGTGAAGCCTGGAGGAGATAGCTTGAAAACAAAGGCATAAAAGGTTTCAGAGTCTGTTTCCAATAGTTGCTGGAGAAAGTTGTTCGCTTGGAGCCATCTGCGGTCCATCAAGCTATGCCTTGCTCCCAGCCTCGCTGCAGCTCCTGGCATCAGACCAGAATGTGCCAAAGCCCCTGAGAGGTTTTTGAGGATCCCCAAAGATCCCAGTTTGAAAACCAGTGCCTTAGATAAGTCATGCTCAGGGGAGGGTCCTAGGTTTGCATGCAAAAGGCTTCAAGGTCCATCTCTGGCATTTCTAGGTAGGGCTGGGAGTGCCCCTTCCAGGAACCACAGAGAGCTCCTACCAGCCTGAACAATACTATGATTCCAGGCATCTGCAAAGGAGATTGTGCAGATTCCACATTAAAAGAAAAAAGAAAATCCTGCTTGTCATTACTCTGTATTTCTTGGGAACATGATGGAGATGAAGAACAAGTTCAGCAAACAGCCATAAAGGAAATCCTTCTCTGAATCAGATCCTCAAAGCTGATTTTTTTTGGGGGGGGGGGTTGAAATCAGCCTGTCTCTATCTTCAGGACAGCTGGGCTGATTTATCCGAGTTTTTACAAGGTTTCAGGGTTTTTTTGGGGGGGGGTTGCAGCTTCAATTTTTTTTCTTTTTATAAAAGCAAATGAACCGCCACTGAAAAATCTAAACAACAAAATTAAAACATTAAACTAGCTTAAGAATTACTCTTCCAAAGCAGCTAACAGAATGATCTGCTAAAAAGTAAGGTTTGGGGACAGATCTTTAAGATGCATACCCCGCCTTAAATTAACTCATGCAGGAATGCAGCAGAGAAGGGAATGAACATACACACACACACACACACACACACACAGAGAGAGAGAGAGAGAGAGAGAGAGAGAGAGAGAGAGAGAGAGAGCAAAGATGGGGTTTATTTTTGCTTTCTGCTTTCAACAGATTCTTTAGAATTGCATTTTTAATAGTATCTGATAAATGTGTCTTGCACACTTACATTGGTCCAAATGAGGGATTGCTCAAATATGTAAAGGTGGTTTTCTAAACCAGCAATACTAAAGGAATGCTAAAGGAATGTTCACTTTACTTTTTTGAATTTGGATCCAAAAATATTTGTGTTCAATTAGCAAAACAAACATTGTGTTCTTGTTGGGAAGTGATGGGATAGTCCCAGGAAAGACAAACAATGGTCTGATTCTGTTTAAAGAAGTTTTAGGTGTTCATCAAGAGGGCAGCTCCCATGGTTCAGGTCATTTGCAAACAGCATTCTGAATGGGTAAAGTAAAGACTGTGGCAGCCTAGCACAACTGCCCCCCTAGAAATTGTAATTTGTTCTAGTTAGGCACACTTGAGAAGTCTGCATTTACTTTGCAAATCCCTGTACGGAATGACCTGATCTGCACTCCTAAGGCTAATGTGCAGATTGGAACTTCGCTATCCAAAACAGATTTCACACTTCTCTGAAAGCTATAGCACAGTTCTTGGAAGCTTCAAAAGATACAGTACTCATCTAAATCTGTAGTTTGAGGGAAACACACATTTTGCATCTGATTCCAAGAGATAAAACATTAACAAATGTATTAAAATGCTATTTAAATACAGGTTTTTAATCTGCAGTTTAAAGTGGAAATGCAATGAAATGGTATGCAGTGGTATTATGGGCAAAACAAGAAGAGCCCAGCTGTTGGATCAGACCAGGGGCATATCTAGTCCTGCCCCGTTTCCCATTCAGATTGCTCCAGGAAGTCCATGGGCAAGGCATGATGACAACAACCCTCATTCATTGTTAATCATAAAATCATCAGAAGACGCTGGGTCAGGCCAAGGCTCCTTCCAGTCCAGCATCCTGTTCTCACAGTGGCCAACCAGATACATTTGAGAAACCCACAGGGCCATGATCCACTGGTATTCAGAGGCTTCCATTTCGAGTTCTTATGGACAGAACTGGGACATTTTAGGAGCTGGGGAAAGGACCTCAATTGCACACACTCTAGGACATTCGTGGAAACCATAGAAAGCTGCCTATACCGAGTCAGACCATTGAGTCTCTCTAGCCCAATGTTGGCTACAATGACTGGCTGTGGCTTTTCGGTGTTTCCGGCAGATAACAGTGGCAGCGAATCTCACACTCCAAGTAACTGTCGTGTGAAGATGCCATTAACATGCAAAAGTGACACCAACTGGAAATAGATGGATCCCTTGCTCTGTTCCACGAACAGTGTAGCTCAGTGGTAGAGCATCTTCCTTGTAAGCAGAAGGACCCAAGTTCAATCCCCGATGGCATCTCCAGGTAGGGCTGGGAATGCACCGTGCCTGAAATCCTGTAGAGCTGCTGCCAGTCAGTATATACATTACTAAGCTAAATGGACCAAGGGTCTGACTCAGTATAAAGAGACTTCCCATGACACAACCACAGTGTATGAATTAATTTTCATGTCTGGGTGGCACCCATGATAAGTGTTATTTACATTAAAAACTCAAGGCATATGTATGAACAGGGTGCATGCTCTTTTAAACCAGGGTGGAGAACTAGGTTATCTACGAATTATGAGAATCATAGAATTGTAAGTTTGGGAGGGACCCCAGCGTCATCTAGTCTTACCCCACTGCAAGGCAGGAATCACAGCAAAAGCATCCCTGACAGATGACCACCCAACCTCTGCTTAAAAACCTCAAATGAATCAAAACATCAGAGAATTGCAGGGTTAGAAGGGACCCTGAGGGTCATCAACCCACTCCCTGAAATAAAGGAATCACAGCTGGAGACTAAAACTTGCACCATCATCATCATCATCCCTGACCATTGCCCATGCTGCTGGGAGTTGTAGCCCAACAACATTGGCTACCCACTGTTCTCCCCAATGTCAGTGCCCTACATGATGATCTAGACCAGGCATCCCCAAACTTCGGCCCTCCAGATGTTTTGGACTACAATTCCCATCATCCCTGACCACTGGTCCTCTTAGCTAGGGATCATGGGAGTTGTAGGCAAAAACATCTGGAGGGCCGCAGTTTGGGAGTGCCTGATCTAGACCCTCACTGTGGAAATCAGCCAGTCTGCATTTCCATTTAATGACCCAACGCTCAAAGCAGACTGCAGTAGCCAAGGTCAGTTCCCTTTCTGAGTAACTCTGCTTTCAGCCAGGAAACTCATTATTAGCACGAAAGCAGGCCTCTTGCATCATGGCAATTTAAGGCTCATCCTTGCCTTTTCATTTTGCAATAACTCAGGCAACTATTCAATACACAATCAAATACCAGTTATTAATGTCTGTGGGAAGGAGAGGATCTATAGATAAGGTTCCTGCAACACACCTGTGCAATTTACATAGCACAAAATCTAGGGC
The DNA here is from genome assembly GCF_963506605.1 of Zootoca vivipara. NCBI lineage: Eukaryota > Metazoa > Chordata > Lepidosauria > Squamata > Lacertidae > Zootoca > Zootoca vivipara. Next base: position 84,519,701 of record NC_083281.1, read on the forward strand.
AGGGAAAAAACAAGAACAGAGCTTTAATTTTACTCTAAAGCTAAATGTAGACCTGGATGGGCACATATACTGAGACAGTAATAGAAACCCTTTTGCAGGGGTAGACCTTTCAGATGCCGCTGGACTCATCGGCCTCAGCCAACAAAGCCAGCATCTGGAGCTGATGGGAGCTGAAATCTAACCATAACTGGAGGGCCACAGGCTCCCCATCCCTGATCTAGCTCAGTATTGCCTGCACTGACTGACTGTGGCTCTCCACAGTTTCAAGGCAGGGGTCCTTCCCAGTTGTTGGAGATTTAACTGATGCCAAGTACGAGCTTTACAACTGCAGAGCGAAGACCCTTCACCAAGAGTTCAAAGCACACATTCAGCAGCAGCACTGTCTAGACCTGCTCATACTGTCAATCCTGAGAGGAATCTGGTCTTCTCAAAGGGGTGTAGCAAAAGGCCGTTCTTAGATGATCAGGAACTTACAGAGCACAAGGGCAATTGAAGGGCTGAAGCTCAGCGATCAGAGCAGCTGATTTGCTTGCAAAAGGACCCAGGTTCAATCTCTGGCATCTCTGGCTAGGTCTGGAAATGACTTCCATTTAAACCAGTAGTCCTCGAAAGAATGTGGCATGCCACACTGGTGTGGCAGAAGAGGATGGCAAGTGTGGCGGGAAGATTCAAGGACAATCAAAGAAACTTTTAAACATTTCAGTGTGGTATCTATCTATCTATCTATCTATCTATCTATCTATCTATCTATCATCTATCTATCGCAGAATATGGATAGATATCTTTTCAAAATGAGAGCAAGAGCACTGGCTATTCTTCTACAGTTCTCCATGACATATGGCTGTGAACAGGAATCTTCAACTCTGAATAATATGAAAGATCAGAAAAGAGAAAGGCTTCTTTGTGTTGATGAGGAGATGAGAGTCTGTTTGTCTCATATTAGACCTAATATAAATGAGATTACCCAGCAAAAGGAAGCTCACACCTCTCATTGAGTTTGTATACATACTTAAGGTATAAAAATTAAAAATCCTTCCAGTAGCACCTTAGAGACCAACTAAGTTTGTCTACCTGTAACTAATACTTAAGGTATGTACAGTATGTACGAAGCTTGTTTGATATTGTATTTTGGGAATGATTGCTGTTCTTCTCTATCTGCATTGTTTTATACTTTCTGGATGTCCCATGATCATATTATAAAGTAGTTGTGTTCTACGTTCTAAATCAAGCACTGCTAAGAGTTTTTTCCTTTCCTTTTCCAATATATTTATTATCCATTTAAAAAATGGATGTGGCGTAAGCAAATTTTTATTCTGAAAGTGCAGTCCAGAGAAAAAAGTTTGAGAACCACTGATCAAAAGCAACTGTCAGCCAGTGCAGACAATATGGAGCTAGATGAACCAATGGATTAGCTCAGAATAAGGCAGCTTCCTATGTTCCTGTGACAAGGACTGAATAATCTCAGGGCCTTAAGGAACATGTTGCCTTCTCTCCCCTTCCCTTGATGTCCCTCCCCTCCCCTCTGCTCAGCTCTGTGCAGCCATCAACCAAATATCTGATTGAAAGCCTAGGGGAGGGAGTTTAGAACTGTCCGGTCTGGTTAGGATTGAAGGTCAATGATCCAATACAGACGAAGGATGTGAAAAAACAGGGGAGGGGGGATAGAGAGGGGGGGAGCCAGCTCAAAGAGAGAGGATGCCTCGAAGAGCAAGGAAGTGTCTGGAACGCAGTTTCACACTCTGAGACCCAAGGGCTGTTTTTACTCCTGTCCTTCATGCTCACATCTTGTCACACTAGAGGTCAGGTCTCCCAAGCGTTCCTGGAGAGCTGAGCTGATCCATATGGCAGGCAATATGTTGACAATATGGATTGGCCAAACGCTGGAGCAGATGGAGGCGGCAACCCGGCTTCCTGCCCAGAGAGGCCTTTCGCTTTCTCCTCGCCCTCCCCTGTCAGAGCCACACCAAAAGAGAGGGAGCAACTCCGCCAGGAAAAGTGCCCACCTAGGTTAACGGCGCAGGTCCTTTCTGGCAAGGCCAGGGTTGGGTTCAAAGTGAGAAGCGCCTGTCATAAGGCTCCTGCTCAAAACTATTCACGGAAGATTCGAAGCAACTGAGCGGGCAGAGCAGAAACAGCCCTTAACATCAACAACACTGATTTGCATCCAACTAAGCCCTGTTCAAAGCAGAGCCACAGAATTGAATGGACCCAGAGTTAATAACGTCCTTCCATTTCAATGGGCCTACAATTTATTTGGATTAACTATAGTATTTGGCTTCAAACAGTGCATGTTGAGTGTTCAAAGAGCAGTGTATATGTCAGACCAGTAATCCTTATAATACTGTACTCCAGTACAGTATTTAGGGAAAAGGAAAAGGGGGATATAGCTCAGGGGCAGAACACTTGTTTTGCATGTGGAGGGTCCCAGGTTCAATCCCTGGCATCTCCAGGTAATACTGGGATGAAGACTCCCTGCCAGAGATTCCTGGAGAATCTGTTGGTAGATGTTGCTGTGGTAGACAGGCCAATGGCCTGACTGGGCATAAGGCAGCTTCCTCTGTACCTGCAGTAGACCAGGATGATCACCGCAAAGATGCAATTCCCTCAACTGCAAAGACCACAGAGTGAGTGTGAGGACTGGTGAAATGTGAACTCAAGTTTTCCTTGTTTCCAGTTTGCACACTCAGCTATCAGGATGCCGTAGCATAACCTGCCACCTCACCTCAGCTACAAATTCACTTTATGAGCTTGAGGGAACCCGCTGTGCTCTCCAAACAAATTCCATGCAAAACAATTATGGGCCCCAACACAGCCTCTCTCACTTCATGGCCCTTTCCCTACAAAATCTCAATTGCTGCAGGATGAGCAGCGGTACATTCTGCAATGTCGCCTGACACATATATGCAGTTGGTAGTTGGCTGCTACTCCTTGTCCACTGCCCCATGTGGCACCCATGATAGTTTCTTGGATTTTCAAATGAGTCCATGAACCCAAATAAATTGGTGACACCTGGTCTAGTCAGCCATGCTGGTTGGGACTTATAGGAGCTGCAGTGGATAAAGAAGACCTTTTCTTTTTGTCAATCATAGTTATTATTTTGTTTCATTGATTTTAAAGAGTTTATAAACTGCTCAATATTTTAAATGGAAAAGCAAACAATATCATTAAAAGAAAAATGCAACCTAAAATGATAAAAGCAGGAATTCAGGGGATTCAAACTTGTAAAACATAATCTGATCTTATGTGTCAGGGAAAGTCGCATGATCCTGTCCTATAACGCTGTTCCAAGTAAGACACTCCCTTTGTTCCAAACAAATCGTGGAAGATCTGTGGTTTAAAACAGAAGCAATGGATCACACCCCCTTGTTCCTGAACTCGTTGCAAGATTCGGGGAGGAAGGTTGTTGAAATGTCCTGCCAAAGGTGCAACTGAAAGTTTTACTACTCTGTGGTAAGCATTTTTAAAACGAACTCTTAGCTGGAGGATTCATCCATGTCAGGAACCAGCTCCATTGTGTTGGCTCCTACATACCCTTCAAAAAGAAGTATGGTACTGTAGTTCTGCAAGAAAACAAGCAGAAGATTCTTCTGCGCTCCTGCAAAACTACAGTCCCCAGATCCAAGAGAGTTTATTGGCTTAAAAAACCAACAGGCGAAGTAGATATAATGCTAATTGTGTGGCATCCACTGAAAATGTCTACAGCGCATTTGTTAATTTATCTTGGAACAGTTATAGGCTACCTTTCCGAATAATAAGAGAATGGTAACAAGAGAGCATCTAGTGTAACAGAATAAAATAGCTCCCTCCCAAGACTCCCAAAGAACAATTCACAAAACAAATTATATGAATGTAGCTCATAAAATCAGCAGTCAAAAAATCCACAGCTTGTCTAAAAGCACCCCCCCCCCAAAGCAAACACTTGCCTCCCGCCCTCCTTCTCCATGATGTTTAATATAACTTAAACCAGATCCTGGTGTGATGACCTCATATATTTTTTTCCTGTGCCGTGAAAAACAATTCTGGTGGTGGTGGTGGTGGTGATGGGGAGGAGACGAGAATGCTGTGATGTCAAGGACACATGCAAATTCTCCAGCATGCTGGGTGGGGAAGCTAGTTGCGAGGATGCTGATCTCAGCAACAACATGTTTGACAAGTCCAGGGCCCTTGGTTAGCACCAGGGCTGGCCCTGTCATTGGGCAGCGTGTGTCAGCTGGGTGGGAGCGACAAAAAGCAGCAACAGGTTGTTGAGAAGATAGGGCAGTGTGTGCCACGTGGTCTGCACTCTGCCGTGCTAAGCCAGCCTGCTGACCTCAGGTGCCAGGGAAGGCCCGTCCCACCACAAAGACAAAATAAATTCAGCTGCCAGTCCAGACAGCTTCTGTACTGTGATGGGAAGGGGAATCATCTTGTCCTTTGCCTCAGGCAGCAGATTGTCATGGGCTGGCCCTGATTAGCGCAGCTTCAGTCACAGGCTTTGCACATCATCTGGAGCAAGGCAAGCATTTCACTTTTCGAGATGGGTGGCAGGGCACTATCAACTTGTACGATTTCTTACCTGCCCTTCACTATAAGATTCCGGGGTGGGTTACGGCAACATAACAATGCAATATTAAAATGAGCTTAAACAATTTGCATCAGAAGAATAGGGTGGGTCTTAGAAATACATCTCAGCCGCAAAAGGCCAGGGGGCAAAGAGCTACACTATGAAGGCGTCAGATGCACCTCTGCGGAGAGGGAATTCCACAGCTTCCAAGAGGGAATTAAACAGCAATGTACACAGTGTAGAACATTTTGAGCATTGCAAGATGTATCAGCCTTAGGCAACATCAGAACTTCCCTTGAGCAAGTTTTGTTTATACATGGGGCTCTAACGGAAGAAAGGAAGCAGGCAGTGCTAAGGATGAACTAGTTTGAATTAATGAATTTCACCGAGTTAGTTCAAAAATCTCCTCAACTACACTGAAAGTAGTTTCTATAATTGCTAGGTAGATAGAACACGAATTAAGTCAGGAGTGGGTTTTTTGGGAGGGGGGCGGCTTTGAACGATTTCTAGTTCATCTGCGAGTTCATTCTCTTACTGGTATTTTTTACGCCTCCGACTCCTTGGGCCTTTAAGTGTAAAGATGACAGTTTTGGTGGGAAAATAATTAAACAATTCACATCCACTGTATGTGGGTTGAGGCCCAGATCAAAAACTGTTTGTGGGAAGAAAACGTCAAATCTTCACCAAGACCAACTAAGCAGACTGGTCCTACGTGGGCCAGAAAAGTACCAGGGAAGTCCCCAAATAGGGGTTCCATCACAGAAGGAAAAGGAAAGGGGGGGATCAGGCTGATTCCAAGCCAAAGGCCAGGCAGAACAATTCTGTCTTACAGGCCCTGCGGAAAGAAATCACATCCCGCAGGACCCTGGTCTCATGAGACAGAGTGTTCCACCAGGCCAGAGCCAGTGTTGAAAAGGCCCTGGCCCTGTTTGAGGATTATCTGACTTCCTTAGGGCCCAGGACCTCTAGAGTGTTACTATTTATGGACCTTAAGGTCCTCCGTGGGACATACCAGGAGAGGTGGTCCCGTAGGTACGAGGCTGCTAGGCTGCAAAGGGCTTTAAAGGTCAAAACCAGCACCTTAAACCTGACCCTGTACTCCACCGGGAGGCAGTGCAGCTGGAAAAGCACTGGTTGAATGTGGTCACGCGACGAGGACATTTTTGGACATTTTATTCATCCTCTGTTTTATATTTCAGCACGGCAGCTTATAGCTTTCTGAATGTTGGAAAAAATTGCTGAAGATTACTTGGAAGAACATGGATTGAACTGTGAACTGCACATGAACCAAACTATTTCCTTTGGCACATATTGAAGTAGAAATAGCTCCTTTTAAAAATGAACATCCCAAGCTCTGGATGCAGACCTACCTCAGCAGAGGCTTAAGAGCACCCTTGCAAGTAGCTGGAGCCACAAGATCTGATTGTAAGAAAAGAACAAGTTAGTACCTTGTATCCTGTGTTCCCTGGGCTTGAAATCCATTCCAAATCACACGTTGAGGAGGGGTGTCAGGATCAGTAACCCCTCCCAGGGTGCTTCAGGAAACAGAGTCTGATAGGTTCCCTATACTTGGTGGTGTCTCTTTGCCCTAAGGAAAGAGAAGAAAAATTATTTTAAAGTAGTAAAGAATTTACAGCCCCCTTTTTGAGAGCAACCTCCACACAACTGCTTACAAGTGTTTTTAAAAATCACAGTTCCAATATATAAACTTTTCTGATGCTGTAGAGAGCTGTCTGAATTTATCAGGTTTTATTTTACTTGTATACACAGCTTAAAAAATCTGTGAAAATGCCAAGCTTGTATAATATGCTGAAGACCCATATCTCCACTGTGGCCTTTTGATACTTTGATAGACAGATAGGTAGATTAGAGCTGTATTTTGGTGCAAATGGTGGCTTTTGGTGCAAATATAACATGTAAGAGAGATGTGCAGCAGGACATTTCCCATGTACTATACAGTATTTATTATTTATTTCTGAAAGTGCAGAATTCCGTGGTTATAGGGTTGTATCCAATGCTAGCCCTACTCAGAGTAAATCCACTGCACCGATGGACATGACTAAGGCCCATTAATTTCAGTGGCCAGGACTAAGTAGTTCTGCTGCTCCCACGGGACAGTTTCAATGTTGTAATAAACTTTTCAGGTAACAAAATATATGCAAAGGTGTTTGCATTTTTTTTTAAATATTGTAAGGGAAGCATGTGCTGTTTGGTTTTCTGATTATTAGTTTGCAAGTAATTCTATATTTCCAAACATTCTCATATATATCAGGGTGGTGGGCAACATAAACTCATCAGTAACGTTGCATCAACAAACACAAATAACTCTTGTTGGACTCCAGATCCCACCAGCATCAGCCAGCATGTTCAGTGCTTTGAAATGATGGGAGTTGTAGTCAGCCAATGCCCAGGAGGCTGTAGGTTCATGGACTGTACTTTTTCAGGTGAGCATCCAACAGCAGGGAGAAAAATACAGTAATAGCTTTTCCTGGTGCTGCTGGGGACACCCTCATTGCACTCAAACCCTGGTGCAAACTCACTGCTTCCAATGAATTTCTCCCTAATTCCTACCCAGTCTTCATATTCATAATCTCCCAAACCCAACGACCCACCTTGGTGATTATTATTTTTGGAGGGTGGGGAGGGAATATTATTAACAATTAATTATTATTGCAGTTGGAAAGCAATGTCAAAAGCCAAATTCAACCCTAAGAGAGGGGGGAATGTTCAAGAGAAAACACAAGTGTTTCCCGAACACCAACACGTGGTTTTCTTTTTTCTTCCGGGAGGAGAAAAGAAAGGGAAAGAGGAGGAGGAGGTAGAGGAAGAAGAAAAAAGACACGCAATCCGGGTTGTCAAGGCCTGACACCTATTTGCAATAGGTGTCAGGCCAAAGAAAACGCTGCCCGAAGAAGCCTAACCTCTGCAACCGGCAACCTCCTTTGTGTCAATTTAAGCAAATATTGTGACGTTTCCATGGCAATCCCTGTTTTGAATATCTACAACACACACTTTTTCTTTTTCTTTTTTTTTCTTTTTACAAAAAGGGCTTTTCCTGTTTGTGCTGCAGCTATAAAACCTGTAAATATTTTCTGCCTTACCGCACGTATCTCTCTAGCGATCTTTTTTGAAGAAGAAAGGAGTCGTTTTCTGCCTCCCACTAGTGTGTAGAACTCAGAGGTACCCTGTTTGGGACCTTCTCAAGGAACAAAACTACAACGTGTTTGGGTTCTTTGGCCCACCTAACACCAGAGAAACCTGCAACAGTCCTAACCATTTCATTGAGGAGGTCAGAACTGGAAATGCTTCCATGCGTCAGCCCATAACATACAGATAACCCTAATCCTAATTAAGAAGGAAAAAAGAAACCCATCAGCTCACAATAACAATACAATAAACATATTTCTTAATTTACACATAAAGATGCCATCCAAATGTACAAATAGGTATCCAAACGACTTTGGCATTTATAGAAAATACAGTACATTCAAATGTACCAAGGGCATTAAGGTCATCAGGCCATTGCAGAATACATGGCCAGTATTTGTTCTTCTGGGCTTGAAGTATAAGTCTCTCAGTAACAATAATCCCCATACTACAGGAGTGTAATTTAAAAGTACATAAACGTACGCAAACACCAAGGATTTCATCAAAACAAGACTTATATGGACAACTTCAGACCAAAAAAGGAAATATTACTGGACAAGCCCAAATCATATGGCTCGATGAGGCATTCCCAGGATTACACCAGCAGCATCTGAGTTAGTTCCTTCTTGTAGACATGGAATTCAGTATATCCAAAATATTAAATTTATGCTGAATCAATTTCAATTATAGATTGAAAGAAACATCCCACAAAGATACTAAAGTAACTTTCCATTATTTAGGCTGTATGGTATACAGTATTCTAACTCCTCATTCCATTTCCCCCTAAACTGTTGAACTTTTGCTTTACAAGCATCCAATAAACATTTGTAAATGATAGTCGTGGGTTTGGTTTTCTGTAAAGGTCCAAATATTACTTCTGGATATTTTGGGGGTGCTGAAACATTTAAAGCAGAGAGACCATAAATAGACACAGACAGGTTTTGAAATGGAAAATACTGCCGTTCGGCACTCATCGGTAAATGATACCTAACCCTCAATATTAGGAAAGTGTAAAAATTCTCCATCTATTCCTATCAGCTGATCTAATGTATAAAGGCACCCGGATGTAGAAGGCTGGCCTATTCTGATGTTCATTGGCTCTCCAGGAAATCAATCAAGGTATTTGATATCATCCAATTCTTGGATCTTTTTTGGTTTTATACTGCAGATGCCAAGAATGGAATCTGAGACCTTCCTACAGGAAGCTGCCTTATACAGACAAATCAAGAATCATCATTGCACTACATGGACCAAGAGATCTGATTCAGAAAAGGCACCTTCCCAGGTTCCTATGAGATGTTGAGGTCCTACACAACTAACCCTAGGCTTCTACCAGCAGCAAGGCAGTAGTTAAAAAAAAAAAAAGTAAACTGAATTTCCTGGCTGTAATGGGCTGGCGCCAGGCTCCAAACATTAGCCTAATGTGTTAACTTGGGGGAAGTCAGTTTCCTTTGGGATTTTAACATTCTCTGGAAATGTCATATCATCCAACGGGACTGTTTGTCCAGGAGACACAGTATTTGAGAGCTCAGAATGAACCAAGGGCAGTCAACGGACTTCGCTTTCCAGGAATGCAAATGTGTGTGTATTAAACACACAGAGAGGGAGACACACAGAGATCACACGCTTTTACCCCAAACGTATTAATCTGGGGGGGGGGGAGCAGTATTCTTTTGCAAACACTATTCTATCAAACACTATTCTATCAAGTCCAACTAAATTGCATCGACAATGTTCAATGTAAGACAAGGCGCAGAATCGCTTTCATGGAACGTTTGGGCCAAATCCACACATGCAGGAAGTATGACCACATAATCCTTACCAGTTTTACAATGCTATTTCCTCCTTTTCTCTCTCTCTCCAACATCTGATTTGCAGTTTCAGGCAGATGGGACAGAATACCTGCAGGGAGCTGCTCACACAAATAAAACTGCCCACCCCTTGCTGCTAGTATGCCGCCTGATTTACATATGTGACTGGAACCTTATAATGGGCAAATCCTGCAAATCATTTGCAATAGATGCAGTATTTAAAAGAGAGGACAAAGGGCTGTCTGATCACCTTTGTTAGATTAGTCAAGCAATAGGGAAGGGGAAATAATGTCACAAACTCTAAGAATGGGTTTACTTTGGGTTGGCTCTGTCTTTCTCAAGACAATGGAGAGAAGGAAACTTGGTGAAGGAGTAGGATTTACTACACCCCCTGTGCTGTCCTGGGTGAAACTGACTCTCTTCTAGGAAGATAAACGGGACCTACCCAAAGCAGAATTAAAGAAATAAACTTGGGGTGGGGATAATGAAAAGAAAGCCAATCCTGGTTGGCTGAGCAGAGCCAGAGCTGTTGTTCAGTTATTTGTTAGGTTGGCATGAAATCACCTTGGCAATATTCAGAAGGGAGATCGGCAGGAGAACTTGTAATAACTCACACAACCCCCGAATCTAAACAAGACATCAAACAAGGACAATGCCTGCTGCTGTCTATGGAATTTTCTTCACTGCTGGGGTGGGGGGGAGGTGCTTTTTAGGAGGGTTTGTATATGATTTTTAAATTATTATTATTATTATTATTATTATTATTATTATTATTACATTATCAATTTGATAATCTGACCCAAAACTGTGGAAATGTTCGTTTTGAAAAGGCCAATACAGTATTCACCTCAGGGTGTTGTTAGGGGTGGCCCAAGAGGCCTCAATCCTGGGTCTTTTGTGCAAGGCCCCTACATTATCCCCCCCCCATCACCAGTCCTACTCAGAGTAGACCAGCTGACGTTAATGGCCATGACCAACTGAGGTCCATTAATTTAAATGGGCCTACTCAGATTCAACCCGTACATGTTTTTTACTGCAAAGCACCACCTTTCCCCCCTTTTCTGCTCAGAGGAGAATTAAGCCCCGAGAACAAGAACCAACGCTGGTATTTCCTCCCTTGAAAGCCTGAACCTTAGCACAGGCATCCCCAAACTGTGGCCCTCCAGATGTTTTGGCCTACAACTCCCATGATCCCTAGCTAACAGGACCAGTGGTCAGGGATGATGGGAATTGTAGTCCAAAACATCTGGAGGGCTGAAGTTTGGGGATGCCTGCCTTAGCATATGCTAATTTGTGCTATGGGACCTGTGCCCGAAACTTTTATGCTCCTAGTAACACCCTTGATACACAACTCACTCAACTCTCTTTTAAAAAATAAAATAAAAAGATTTAAGAATGTGGTTGCTTGGTGGGCCTGGCTACCAATACGTGCACGGACAATTATGGCTTTTTGCAAATAAATAAATAAATAAATAAATAAATAAATAAATAAAGTGTGAGGAGAGGTTCCTTAATGGCTTTTAGCAAACGAAAGCTACCTCGGCAAAGGAAAAGGTCTATTACCGTCGCACTCTACTTGTAAAGTGTCAGGAAGCGCCAGGACAAGAACAGGAAGTCCCAACTCTACGAGACTGCCCCAAGTGGCGAGCAACTGAAACTGTGGTTTAGGGGCCATATTTCAAGGCATTAAAGTGTTCTCAGGCTCTGGACTAACCCTCTAGGGTGGCCATTGGCTTCTCCTGGGACTGCAAGAGGAGTGGGCTAGGGCACTGTGTGGGCAAAAAAAGCAAAACAGCCTTGAAGGCTCTGGGGTGCTATGGTTTGTTCAATGGCAGTGAATCCTGGTTTAGCCTCCTAAACCTGGCCTCTGCCCTTCCAGGCTACAACCCTTTCCCCCCAACATTCCCAGGTCCAGCTGTTTCTCCACCCTGGTGGTAAGCTTTTTGGAGGCTTGGAATTGATAGACCAGCCTTCCCCAACCTGATGTCCTCTAGATGTTGGGACTCCAGCTCCCATCAACCCTGATGGACGACCTTGCTGGCTGTGGAGTTGAGAGCCTAAGAACATGTGAAGGGAACCACAATGGGAGAAAACTTGAGACAGGTCCTTATCTGATCCAGCAGGGCATACGGTCTTCAAAGACAACCTCTTAAATGGCTCTGAGAAGCTTACAGGCAAAATGAGATGGAGAGAGCCATTGTATGGTTTATTTGGGGGTGGGGGTGGCTTGTCATCCTCTTGAGATGACAAAGGAATGATGAGAGTTGTAGTTCAGCAGCATCTGGAGACCCAAAGGTCCCCCACATCTGTCAACATTTGCTGTTCACCATGCTCTTCTAAACTTTTTTTTTTTAAAGAGTCATTTCGGTTCCAGCATGGCAGCCCATGTCCATCTACACAGAGCGGAGCATTTGCAAAAACTGTTTGCAACAATTAATTTAAAAAAAAACACAACTTCAAAAAATGATGAAACATGTGTCCAGAAACTTTCCAAATAGCTTCATGTTTTGAAGGTGTAAATGCTGGCACACCAGTTTGGCTCTGACGAAATACCAAACGATGGAAATACCTCACAGATAAGACGATAAAAAGGCAAAGTTCGTGGGAACCAATGCCTCCATACTACTCCAAAACAAAGTACTGTCTTGTTTATTTGTTTGTATGAACCATTCCCAATCTTGGATGTTTGGGGTACTAGAATTCCCGTCAGCTTCAGTCAACATGACAAACGGTTAAGGAAGATGAGAGTTGTAGTCTAAAATATCCAGAGGGCAACAGGTTGGGGAAGGGTGATTTAGATAAGCATTTTTAGGCCACATAGCTTTTCAGACAGAAAAGGGAAACTCTGATCCTTGTGGGATACCTCCAGGAGAAGAAAAGGCTAAGGAGTAAACCTTACACATATCTGGAGTGGAGTCCCTAAGGCAGCTGGATGGCGCCTTGTACGCCTCCTTCCAGGAACTCCTGCAGCCTAGCTGGTGCCAAACATATTGCTCTGCTTTCCTTTGGACCAGATCAGTAATATCTTGTCATCTGGGCAGCCCAGGACCTCCATACACACTGCCCAGGCTTGCACCCTGGGAAGGTCACTTTGGTGCTGCTAATGCAGCAGTCTCTGACTTCACCCCCAGAGGCACACTCCACTGTCACTCGAGACAAAAGGCGGTGCCAACAACAAGGAGCACCCCTGCATCAAGTCTTCCAGACAAAATTCTTCCTACAGCACAGATCATTTTCTTTCTACCATTTTAAAAGCAGACACGTACACTCACATAAACAAACACTGTGATAATGGGATGCTGGCTTGGGGGGGGGGGCTTTTGACCCATAGCTGCCAAATTTTCCCTTTTCTCGCGAGGAAGCCTATTCAGCATAATGGAATTTCCCTTAAAAAAAGGGATAACTTGGCAGCTATGTTTTGACCTGATCTAGCAGGGCTACATACCACAGTTTAAAAACGATATTGACGACCTAGGATTCATGCACAGGAGGGCAACATGGATGGGGTAAGAGGTGCCTGGAGACCAGTGCTTTTTTTTTCTGGAGGGAGGCAGAGGTACACATACCCCTAAACATTTTGTGAATCTAAGTTTAGCCTCATTGAGGGGCAGTATTTCAATATGAGTAGGAAAACGAGAGTACCCCTAAACATTTTTTAAGGAAAAAGGCACTGCTGGGGGTGGTAAGGAAAGATTGATGGAGGTGAGTGCGTTTAGCCTAGAGAAGATAACTGAGAGGCAACAAGAGTGCCACCTTCAAATCTTTGAATGTTGTCACATAGACGATGGAGCAAAGTTGTTGCTCCAAAGAGTAGAACCCAGAACAATGTGTTCAGTTTACAAGACAGCAGGTTTGGAAGAATGTCCAGCTGGTTTGGCAGTAATACGGGTTGCCTCAGAAGGTGATAGGCTCTCTTTGTTAAGAGATTGTTAAGTAGAGGCTACATGGCAACCACGTTACCAGGTCAGTTTCAAGGTTCTTGTAGTTATTTACAAGGTTTTTAACAACTTGAGTCCAAGATGTCTTAAAGATCACCTTATCCCTCGTATCCCAGCTCTATCACTGAGATATTCAGATGAGTCTTTATTGGTGGTCCCCTATGGCTCAGATGCATGGCTCGTAACCATCAGAAGACTTTCATTCAGTGTACTGGGCCAAAACCTGTGGAACTCCCTCCTAACTGAGATTAAACAGGCACCTTACTTGCTGAACTTCAAGTGCATGGCAAAATATTATCTCATTTCAGCAGGCATTTTAAGGCAGCGTTCAGATTCTATGATGACATTTCATTGTTCTAATTATCTGTATGGTAGGGTTGCCATATTGGTTGCTGAGCATTTTACGAAGACTCCCAAAGCTGCTGAGCTTTCTACGAAACGAGGTTTTTCAATTGACTTGCATCACCTTTTGGAAATTCCCCCTGGACATCAATTCCGCCTTTGAAATCCTGGTAATGTCCGGGAAAATCTAGACGTATGGCAGCCCTACTGTATAGTACATTTTCATATACACCGCTTAGACATGCTAATGAATGAGTGGTATATAAATTTGTAAATGCCTTAAAATGATTAATAAATAAATAGCATGTTAGAGAAGCAGACTTATTGGCACTGGAAAGGGTGGGCTATCAGATCTTTGAGGCCGCTTCCAGTGCTAGGATTCTATGCCATCCACATCTCACAAATGATTACCACAGTTCTTTGTGGGCAAATTACCTTTGGTGGCTAGCAGCTTTCATGGAATGAAAAACACTGGCCATCACACGTGTTACTGTTATTATATTTTTATTTATTCAAAGCAGTGCACATACTGTTCTCTCTTTATCCTCACAAGAACCCTGCAAAGTGGGTTATGCTGAGAGACTGTGCCTCAGTAAGTGCTGTGGCTCAAAAGGAATTTGAACTCTGGTCTTCCTGGCCTAAGATCAGCCCTGTAGCCACTACAGTGATGGCTGTTTGACAGAGAGACTATTTAGTGTCCTCGTTGATTGATGTGTACAATTCTACGATCTCTCACAAAACAGCATAGGTCAGAAAGGCTCTCCAAAAAGAAGAATGGGACTTAAGAAAGGCAGGCAGGCTAATGTGATCTCACCACAATCATTCCACAGCTTAAATTCCCTGTTGGCTGTTTTGCTTTCTAACCCCACCTAGAAAAAAACAGCAAGAATCCTTCAAATAAGACCATGGTGGAATTCAAAGGGAAACTCTTAATCCCAGAGGAGAATGGTGCTTACCTCCCAAAGTGAGTGATGCTGGGGCAAATAGATAGAAAAGGAGCTGCCTAACACCAAATCAGATCAGTCACCCATCCAGCTCAGTCTTGGAAAGGCAACCAAAAGAAAACTTAATTGTCTGCAGAAATGTTTACCACCCTGGCTAGGGCAGATGGAGGAGATACTAAGACTTTCCTTGTCATCAGTGTCTACCAAGCTAGCACTTAAATACAAGACTGATCTAAGCCTGGTATTGTCCTTTCTGACTTACTGTGGCTCTGTTCTCTTGTCACCAGGGGAGCCAACTTGAATAAAATGGGGGGGGGAGTACCCTGCATAACTGATCACATGATGCTGTGCATGCACACCATTTGAATGGCAATGCCCATCAACCTCAGGGGTCCCCGGCCCCCTCAAATATTTCATTTGCGGGCTAGAAGTTGACTCCTATGATTATCACTGAGCTATGGTCCTTTCCTCATCCGTTCCCCAGAAACCCAGATGTGTTGAGGCCCAAAGCAGACTAGGAAAATGAAGTTGCTTTCCTTTTCTTCTTAAATCTTAACCAACAGCTACTGTCTGGCAGAGAAACCAGGATCTGCAGCTCTGCCCTTGGCAAGCCCCAGTGAAAATGAAGACCCGGAGAAGCAGTTCCGACATAGGTGGGAGGAACAGCCCCCCCCCCAAGCAATCCTACCTGATGAGCTTGCTGCTCCTCTTGTTCCCCTGGGAGGTAGCTGGCAGCTCCAGAGAAGTCTTTAACACTATTTCCTGCCCTAAGACCTATCTCCTACTGTCATCACAACTCTTATCTCTGGAAGAAGAAAGCATGCATTTAAGAGAGATTGTTGTTGGTATGCTATCACATTGGAGCAAGCAATCCACACCAACCAGGCTAAGAGAGGAAGAGCCAGACTAAGAGATGTGGAAGAACTTTGCTTTCTTGATTCCACCACCCGCACCCCAAAAGGAATATTCTGCGCCACAGCAGGCTTGCAATCCTTCCGTTTATCTCCCAATAAAGATCAAGTTGCAGCAAGATGCCTATCTCTTCCCTCCTTTCTCAAACCAAGCTTTGTGACCCATTTTTCCAAAGCTGGGTACGATGCAATATGGGCCCTGGAGTCCTGGAGCTTTCCCAAAAAGCCAGGAGATTTTGCAATGATTACAGCAACAAAAAAGGGAGAAATAGAAAAGTAATAAGTGATCAAAGGGGAGGGTGGTGAAGCTAGAGCCCGTTGGGCAACTCTGCCGAAATCCTTCCTACACGTCTGGAAACAAGCAATGCTCCTGGTTCTCCTTAGGAATGTAGAAAGCTACCTTGAACTGAATCAGGCCGTTGGGTCTTCCCAGATCAGTTTAGTCTACTTTGATAAACTGACAGCTGCTTTCCAGGTTTTCAATTATGAGTCTATTCACCAGCCCAACCTGGGGAAGTTAGAGATTGAACCTGGGACCTTCTGTATGCAAAGTGGGTGGCCAACCCTTCCTCTAAAAGCAAATAAAGATTCTGCCCTTTGTGGTTCTGGGTAAAGGGCTGGCATAGCAAGCTGCCAAACACCAAGCCAGGAAAATAGGTCCATTTTTTCATGTAGGGACGGAAGAAGATTAAGAGCAGCAGTGGACAGGATCAAGGATGTGGTGAAGGGGAAGTATGTAGAGAGCTATCCTCTTGTCGTAGAACTCAGGGTCTTTTAGTGAAACCAGTGGGGAGCAGAGGCAAAAGAAAAGGGCTTCTTTGTGGGATGCATAGTTAACCTATGGAACTCACTGTCACAAGGTGCAGAGATGGCCACTGGCTTAGACAGTTTTAAAAGGTGATTAGGCAAGTAAGGTAAAAAAAAAAAAAGGTAAATGATCCCTGGACAGTTAAGTCCAGTCAAAGGTGATTATGGGGTGAGGGGCTCATCTCGCTTTTCAGGCCAAGGGAGCCGGCGTTTGTCCACAGACTGCTTTCCGGGTCATGTAGCCAGCATGACTAAACCATTTCTGGCACAACAGGACACAGTGATGAGTGCCTTTTACCTTCCTGCCACAGCGCTACCTATTTATCTACTTGCACTGGTGTGCTTTCGAACTGCTAGGTTGGCAGAAGCTGGGATGTAGCAACGGGAGCTCACCCCGTTGCACAGATTCAAACCACCAACCTTCAAATCAGTAAGCCCAAGAGGCTCAGTCGTTTAGACCACAGCACCACCTGCATCCCTAGCCAATTACAAAGAAGACAAAGAAGTTGGCTGATATTGGTTATGGCAGATAAAGAGAACCTGCATATTTGAAGGCACAACTTCACCACTGAACACCAATAGTCACTGGAGAATAAACAGAACAGAAGGGCTACTGGGTCAAATCCCTGCTTGTGGAAGAGCCATACTCAGTAGTAGAGCACCTGATTATCAGAAAGAAGGGTCCTGGTTCAATCCCCAGCATCTCCAGATAAGGCTGGTAGAGGTCCATGCCTGAAACCCTAGAGGGCAGCTGCTGATGGCTCAGATCAGCATATGGGAGTTATTCTTATATAGCTCAGTTGGTTAGAGCATGGTGCCAAGGTCACAGGTTCAATCCACATATGGGACAGCTGCATATTTCTGCATTGCAGGGGGTTGGACTAGATGATCCTCAGGATCCCTTCCAACTCCATGATTCTATGAAATCACCTATTTATAGCACCATGAGGGCCCCAGTCTTATTTTACTTTGGAGGAAGGGCCATAGTTGAGTTTGGTCTCTCCATCTGAAACCTTGGGGAGCTGCTGCCAGTCAGTACAGACAACACTGAGTGGATCAATGGACAGATTCCGAAAAGGGCAGCTCAGGTGTTCCTGTGCTTCTTTAAAGGCTTTCCATAGGAATTCGGTCAACCACATTAGGAAGCGGAAGAATGAGCTAAATGGATCTTTAGTTGGATTGAGTAGGGCTCTTCCTTTCCTCTTACATTCCAGGAGTTTCAATAACCACTTGCTCACAGTGCAGTTCTATAAGTGTTACTGAGCCATTGAGTTCAATGGGACTTGCTCCTAGGTAAGTGGGCACAGGACTGCAGCCTCACTCAGACAGCAGAAAGAGAAGGCGTCACGGGATTTGGTTCTTTCAGAATCACCATCCTATTTATAAGGCTGTTGTGCTGCCCAACTCCATAGAAGGATAATGACATACCGTAGCAGGATAACGACAAAAATTAAACAGCCCTATTGCAAAAGGATAGGGTCCCGCCCCCAACTTCAAAACAAAAATAAAATAAATGTTTAATGATTTTCCAAGCACACGCAGAGAGAGAAAACTGTTGTGCTCAGCAAATGGGGTGAGAAAAATATATCTATCTATCTTCATCCTACAACAAAATCCCATTTGATGTGTTGTGGCACGAAAGTGTTTTTCATTGCATTTTTACAGCATGATCTCATGTACCCTGCAAAATGGGGTACGCCCAAAACAGCAGGTATTTTATGGGATACATGCAGAGCAAATATATACACAATTAAGAGAAAGGGGGGGGGGAGAGACACAGTGAGAGACAGGGAGTAAGTAGTATTGGTAAATATTCAAATCAACTGGCAGCTGTGCCAGCTCCACTCCCTGGGAGAGATTTTATATATATATATATGCATGCAAAAAGTTAGGAGCCAGCAAAAATTTATAGGAGCCAGTTAGGGAGGAGAAACCAGATCCTTGACCTCTGCAGCAACACAGATGCCAATGACCACAAGATGCACAGATTTTTAGGAGCCGATGGCAACAAAAGACAGGTGTTGTTTTTTAATATCTCTGTGTATGTGGGCATATAATGTTCATCATCATAGTAGTGTGAAGCTGAAGGAGGAAAGTCCAAAGCCAAGTTTTTTCACTTATTAAGCAAAAGATAACCAGGACTGTGTGCATTCTGTGCCCTGCATAAATTATACAAATTAACTAAACTTGCATGAATGATGTAAAGCAAATATATTATTCTGCTACTAATTTCGTGAGAAAAGGCAAGGAGCTTGGGTAAGTCACGCAGCTCACTGTGGGATAGCACAGTGTTTCCCAACCTTGTGCCTCCAGATGTTTTGGGACTACAACTCCCATCATCCCTAGCTAGCAAGACCATTTGTCAGGAATGATGGGAATTGTAGTCCGAAAACAGCTGGAGGCACAAGGTTGGGAAACACTGGGATAGCAGATGCTGGCCATGCTGTTTCAAAGCTCTTTGCATCCATAAGGTCTAGAAACTTGGGGTGTTTTATTTTATTTTATTTTAAAAAAGAATGAATTCAGAATGGCAGCAGTCCACATCACCCAGATTGCCATTTGCCACAAATGGAGAGAACAGGAGTAAACTGAAAATGTTCCTTCTCTGCACGCCAGAGGTATTTGAAAAAATCCAACAACAGGCGCCATGCATTGCAGTGAAGAAAGGGAGATCGTTCCAAAGTCTCTAGCTTGCCTGACATGGGGATAATTCCCCCCCAATGCTGCTTAAAGAAAGTCCCTCTAAAGTATGATGGTTAAACAGATGAATGCATTTAAGAATGTAAACTCTTAAATCAAGATATACAGTATAAACAAGTAAGAACACATCAACCCAAGTGTCTTGGACTGGCCTGTGGTTGGAACCAGCCACACTTGCCGCCCCCAACATGGAGCCTGCAAGATGAGCCTGCTGGATGCCCAGTCCCATCATCTGCACATTTGCCACCTGATCCAGCAACATCTGGTCCAGCAACACCTGGAAGGCACCAGGCTGGGAAAGGCTATGCCAGAAACGTGATGATCTGCATCCAAGCCAGATACTGATGAGAGCAGGGCAAAGCAAGGTCAGGGGTTGTAGCCAACTGAGTTCTACTCAGCACAGTCCCATTGAAAGTAACAGCCCTGCATTAGTAATGGCCATTACTTTCAACAAGTCTGCACTGTATAAAACCCCAGGCCTCCTAGTTTATTTATGCACATGGAATTTAATTGCATCTCACAGTAAACATACAACAGTATGGCTTAATTTTACACTGATTTTTAAACTGTTTTTATGTCATACTATATTCTTTTATGCCGTGCACCACCTTTTGGCATTTTTATGCTCAGCGGCATATAAATTTGTGAAACAATAAAAATATCAAAGTCACTAAAAACAAACAAACCAGCAACAGGAGGCTGAAGATGAAAGAAGGCAGCAAAATGTTTTCCCCAGTACAAGCAAAAAAGTGATTTAGAGTCCTGGGTAGATTTTTTTTTAAGCCTTTGCCAGAATATCTGTCAAGGGCAGGCGTAGCTAATATGGTGCCCATCCACCCTAGCAAGCATGTCCAATGGTCAGGGCTGATGGTAGCCAAACTCCAGTGGTGTCAGAAGGTTAAAGGTAAAGGGATCCCTGACCATTAGGTCCAGTCGTGACCGACTCTGGGGTTGCACGCTCATCTCGCATTATTGGCCGAGGGAGCCGGCGTATAGCTTCCAGATCATGTAGCCAGCATGACAAAGCCACTTCTGGCGAACCAGAGCAGCACACAGAAATGCTGTTTATCTTCCCACTGTAGCGGTTCCTATTTATCTACTTGCATTTTGACATGCTTTCAAACTGCTAGGTTGGCAGGAGCTGGGACCGAGCAACGGGAGCTCACCCCGTCACAGGGATTCGAACCGCTGACCTTCTGATCAGCAATCCCTAGGCTCAGTGGTTTAACCCACAGCGCCACCTGGGTCCCTTGTCAGAAGGTTAAAAGAAGGTTATTCTGTGAACCGCCCTAAGACCTCTGGGTATAGGGTGGTATAGTAATAATAATAATAATAATAATAATAATAATAATAATAATAATAATAGGACTATTGAGCTGTGCTCAGAAACAGACTGGAAACTAGTGAAGTTGTTAATAAACAACTGGCATCGTAAGTGCCCTTTTGCCTTGCCCTGGGTCCACCTTCTCAAAGCAGATTTCTGAACTAACTGAAGTTTCTAAGTAGTCTTCAAGCACAGCCCAACGCACAATGAACTGCAGTAGTCAAGATCAGGAGGTTTCCAGAGAGTGAACAGGTTTTCTCTGTTCCAGAAGGGTTCAGTTAGCAAGCCAGCCATACCTTGCCACCCAAATGGCAGGCTTGGATCTAAACAAGCAATCTCAGCCTGCAACCGTGACTCTTTGGGCACTGGACAATGCCATCTATCTTCTAAGCAGCAAGAAAGAGCTCCCTGAAAGCTTTTATATTGGCCAGGGAGCATTATTAGATTCTTTCTGGCCTGCTTGTATTCAGGTGGCTTCCTTAACTGGTGCAGTTCCCTTCTCTGATCAGAGTTGGGTGGTAGAGCAGAGGTGGGAATCCTGCTGTGGGTGCAAGCTCTGACGGCATTCAGACTCCGCAGCAAGGGGGAAAGAGTGGGTCCGTCATTTCAACCTACACAATAAAGATCATTAAAAGAAAAATCATTTTGGGTTGCAGCCCATTCTAGTTCTACTCAGAGTACACCTAACTTAGGTAGCTTCATTAATTTCAGTGGGTTTACTGTGATTATAACTTAAGTAGATACCGCCCTGTCTCAGAACCTGATCAGCAGAGGACCAATACTTTTCTTTACCTTTTTACCCGCGCTGCCAACGCTGACCTCTTTTCCTCTTCCTCACGAATCCCTTTTTCTGCTTAAACACTTGGAGAAGTTTATGAAGCCAAAGAATAAAAAATAAAATAAAACCACCACCAACACAATAAAGGGCGTGTTGCCACAGGGAGACGGGGCAGCCATGGAAACCGCCAGCCCTTTGAGTGAAGCCCGTGTGAAAACACGAGCTTTTGTGGAACCACCTTTATCGTTATTATTTTAATGGAGTCACCAAGGGAATAAATAAAAAACAAAAAGAGACAGAGCGGTGCAAATACAAACATCAGCTACTCACACATACATGAAACCCAGGAAGTAGTTGTCAAAGTCTCTCTGTCTCTCTTTCTCTCTGTGAGTGTTCAAGTGCTCTGCATAGCTAGGAATATGGACAATGGTCCAACTCATAGAAAGATCATAGAATCAAAACATAACAACACAACAATAAAGATAAGAATGTAAAATAAGGTCAAGCATTGATGGAAGGAAGTCATATTTTAGTTTAAAATCTGTTATACCGGTAAGTATAAGGCAAGGTGGTGGGTGGGAAAGGGGGGGGAGTTTGGTTTGGTGTGTGTGTGTGTGTGTGTGTGTGTATTTGACTTTTACTTTCCTCTGTATTTTTTTTGCATTTTTTTGGTTTTGGGGGAAAAAAGAAGAAAAAGAAAGAAAGAAAGATCATAGAATCATCGAAATGTAGAGTTGGAAGGGATCCTGAGGATCATCTAGTCCCACCCCCTGCAATGCAGGAATATGCAGCTATCCCATACGGGGATCAAACCTGCAACCTTGGTGGTATCAGCACTATGCTGTAACCAACTGAGCCATCAATTCCCAGCTTCCAGTTTAAAGACATTTTGTTTGGAAAGGCGGGTATAGTGAAGGCCAGCTTGAGTTCTGCAAGCTGGGAGGGGCACCAGTGTACTCTCAGATTTACACTTTTACAATGGACGATTAACACAATCCAGCCCTCGCCAATCTTGTGCCCTCCATAAATTTTTGGGCTTCCATCTGCCACAGCTAGCACAGTTGTAGGAATCCAACAGGCAAATTCTGAGCTAGGGATTGAACTTCTGTTGCTCTTAAGCCATCAGACAGTGAGCAACTAACATGGAAGCAAAGAAGCTTGGAGCTGCCTTGATGATGATCATCTGTTTATCCTCAGATGATCCAAGGAGACAACAGGAGATGAAGCGTGAATGACTTGTGCTTCCTCTCCTCACCTGAACCTCAAAGTGATTGGGTTGAGTGTTTCAAGCTGGGGCTCAGTCTGGAAGACCCAGGAATCAAGTCCCACCTTTTCTGCAGACTCATTGGGCCGCCTTATTTCTATGAACACCACTGATCCTTGCAAGGGAAAAACCCGGAAACCACCGTGAGGCACTTTGCAATCCACTACACAAGAGATCAGCCAAAGTGCATACGCTCTGCCAGGTCCATACATTACTGCTCAAGCATGTAACTATACAAACTTAAACAGGGCATGCCCAGTTAAAGCAGACAGAATTGCATTGTACGCTGATGATGCAAGGCTCACAAGACCCTTCCCATGCACTCACAGCTACAGACATGTGTGCAACTGGAGCACACTAGTGTTTCACCACTGTAAAACAAGTCAAGTGCCTATGAGAGAGGCAAGTCAATGGCTCTCATACAGTGGGTTTAGGGACGCATCTCTTCCCCTTCACACTTCATGCATTGACTGTGGCACACTGGTGTGTTCCCGGGTTACCATGTAAAAGTGTGAAACAACTAATGGAGACAGATATAACACAACAGTCAGCAGGTTTTATTTCACAAGCAGGACCTGATCACAATAATTCAGTAGAACTTCCTCTTTGTATACGATTACTAGGCACTGTGCAATAACAAAATTTACCCTTCTGGCAGGCTTAGAGTGTTGAGTGTTGTACATAAGAAGAGCCCTGAAGCTGGATCAGACCAAAGGCCCACCCAGGTCAGTATCCTGTTCTCAGAGTGGACAATCAGATGCTTGTGTGAAGCTCACAAGCAGGACCTGGGGGTAACAGCAGTTTCCTCCCCATTTGCTTCTTGTATCCAGAGGCACAGGCCTCCAAGAGCGGAGGGAATACCTAACCCAGTTTAACTAGTGTCCCTTGCCAACCTTCTCATCTGTGAATCTGCCTACTCCCATTTCAAAGCCATACAGAAAGAGACCAATGGACAGGAGCCTGATTCCGGGGTCAGGCCAAAGGCCCATCTAGTCCAGCATCCTGTTCTCAAAGCGGCTAACCAGATGCCCACAAGCAAGACCTGAGTATGACAGCATTCTATCCACTTGTGGCTCCTGGCAAGTGGTATTTAGCGGTGTGCATCCTCTGAGAGTGGAATAAGGAAAGAGAAAAGGATGTAAGGAGTTGAACCAGCACAGAAGATATGAGCAAGTGGCTTCAGAAGCAAAGGTGGTTGTGGCAGCGAGGAAAGATGTGCGAGAACAGCTAATTGAGAGCAAGATCCTGAAATGGAATGGGTTCCCAGTGCTCAGATGCAGGGGTGGCAGGGCAGAGTTGTTCTTTTGGGGCAACTTTTGACTCAGGAGGGAGATGAGAGACGCGGGCAGCATTCCTTGACGGTTTTACCAAAACCAACAGAAAATTCCTGAGAGGCAGCAGCTGCCAGCTCAACCGAACCGAGAAGCTAAAAACAACACAGAAGTGGAGAAAAAAGGTGTGCCGTGTGACCAGATACTGGGCTCTCCAGCCCCCTGGGGGAGGAACAAGAAGGGGGAGGCGGAAACAGGTGCGGACAGAGGGATACAAATCTAAAGTTTCTTAGAGAGGAGAGACAGATATTTGTATGCGCGCACAGAACACGCATGATTGACTGCAAAATCCTAAGGAGGACCCAGATGCATGGGAGGAGACACCAGAGGCCAATACCTCGCTCAAAACTCTCCCAGAACTTCAGAATGCAAATGCTACTCAGTGGAGTCACTGCAACCCTTAAGCCAGAGCTTTCCAAACTGTTTGAACCATGGGTTGGATTCAATGACTCTATGGTTGCATGGCATTCATGAGACAGAGAGAACTGGTTGTTAAGCAGACTGTAAGCCACACCAGGTCTGCAACTAGGGCCCTCAACAGAAGACCTAGTGCCAACATGTGCCTTCATTTTACCTTCTGAGATCTAGGGTGCCCACAAGCAGGACAGGGCAGGTGAGCCTCCAAGAACTGCACAGAAAGAGGTTCAACCTTTGCTGAAATGCCCTCTTCTATCCAACCATGGGCTCATCCACACTTCCATTTGTGCTGAGTTTCTAGGCTCAGGTGTGGGATTTCCAGGTTGTGTACAAGCAGGGGTTTTTTTGTTTTTGTTTTTGTCCTGGTGCTTTCTGCAGGGGAAACCCACATTTTATCGCTGAACTGCAGCAAACAGCAACCTGCACAAAATTGCTATTTGCTTCAATTCAGTGGTAAAAATGCAGGTTTTTCTGGGGAAAGCACCAGGACAAAAAAGAAAAAAAAAACATGCTCGGACACAGACCTGGAAATCCCGGAGCTGGGCCTAGGAATGCAGCACAAAGGGAAGTGTGGATGAGCCCTATCAGAGGCGCAAATATTCTATTTCACTTCCTTTGAGTTTGGACACTTCATGGTTGGCATCTTGTTCCATATTCCCTTGCACGGAGTTCAAGAGGAGGTGGTTGTTGCCTTTGACAGAAAACAATACACTCTATCCAACTATTTCTGCCTCAGAGGGCTAAAGTACCTGCAGTTCTAATTCTCCAAAACCACCTGACCAAAGCATAAAAACTGCTTGATTTTCCAGCAGGAGTTTTAATGTAGGAAGCTACCTTATACTGAATCCATCTAGCTCAGTGTTGTCTTCACTGACTGACAGTGGCTTTCCAGGGTTTCAGGCAGCAGACATTCCCTGCCCTTCCTTCTCTGTAAGGGGAAGAGGAGTCCCTCAACCTCACTCTTACTAGACAACAGTTCCCAGGATTCTTTAGAAGAGCCCATGACTGCTTAATGTGGCATCATAGTGCTTTAAATTTATAGAACGGATGTGGCCAGAAACACATGTGCTAGGACCAATGTGCAAATCTGGATTATACGGGCAGAACAGAGAGCAAGCTCAAGTCAAGCCACTGGGAGCTCCTTCCCACTCTGGGCATGTGTGGCCCTGGGCAACCAGAAAATGCAGAGAGCTAGCTCAGTTCAGAGGGGCTCAAGGCCCCAGAGGCTTCAAGTGCCAGAAAGGCTGGGAGCGAGTCAGCTGTTCTGGCATCGACCTCCCAAACTCATTCAAATATTTCCTTTTCTTTTTTTTAATTTAATGTCCCCCATAATTCATCTGTCCCCAAAGATAATCAATAGAGCCCGTAATGAAAATTTGAGCCATATTTTACAATTCGCTTGCAGAAGAAAGGACCTCATCAGCAGGACTGGCCTTGGCTTCCAGCAGCGCTACCTCCAAACCAATCTGAGGGCTGTTTCCCTCTCTCCCACCCATGGCTCCCCGCCTTCACAGAAGCTTCTTGGCCTGCCTTACATTGGGGGGGGGGTGTCCTCCTCCCATCACCCTGTTTATCCTGAGAGACACAGCACCACTGCTTCAAAAGTGCATGAGATGATGACTTGGGGACTTACTATCACACAATAGGCCATGCAGAACAAAGGCACCAGCAGCCAGTGCTGGTCAGGGAGCTGCCTGAATCAGTCAGACCATTATCTGTCCTTTTAACCCAGTATTGCCCACACTAGTGTTATAAGAATTTTGAGGTCATATATATATATATATAATAATAATTGTTCATAAAACATGTACATGAATGTACAGGCACATGTCTGAAGCAGCACAGGAAGACAGGCCTTTCTGACACCATTTTGACTCTCTCTCTGACCAGGTGTTCCTCTGCAAGGAAGAAGGGGGGTGGGGGGAACCTTCTCATTGTCTCAGGAATTAAAGTGATAACCCTGGCATCCTGGTACCTGAGTGCCAGACAAAAGGGTGTGATTAACTTGGCTGGGAAACAGGGAAATGTAAATATCTCTCAATTTTGTTTATTAGGTTTTGGGGGCAGGGGGCAGGGTCCAGACTGCTCAGATTACTGCCACCAGACCTCCCCTTTCATGATGTACCTATGATGAATCTAGGGAGGGGGGTCTTGGGCTACACCCCTTCTGTGACATATGGATGATGCTTCTGGGGGGTGGGCTGAAACCAATTTCAAATTTCTTTTTAAGGGCAAGACACCTCTGTTTGGGGTTCCTTCCTTGTTCTCCTGCGCGAGAGGAAGGACCCTGTTGCAACAGTTTTTATTCTTTAATAAACTGTACTTTGCTTTTGACAGCCTTAGTTTGGTCTCTGTCATTCTACGGCCAGCGGCAACATCGTGCCTGCTTGCCTGGATCCTTGGGCTCTCCCTGGGTCAGGATCCATTTCTCTGGGTTCATAGGAACCAGCTTAAAATTTTACTTCACTAGAATGGCAGTGGCTCTTTAGGGTTTCAGGAAGGGGGTGTTCTCAGTCCTACCTACAGATACTGTGTATCACTACAGGTAGGTAGCCGTGTTGGTCTGAGTCGAAGCAAAAATAAAAAAAATTCTTCAGTAGCACCTTAAAGACCAACTAAGTTTTTATTTTGGTATGAGCTTTCATGTGCATGCACACTTCGTCAGATACTTCAGATACTTCGTCAGATACTTCAGATTCTTCTGAAGAAGTGTGCATGCACACGAAAGCTCATACCAAAATAAAAACTTAGTTGGTCTTTAAGGTGCTACTGAAGAAATTTTTTATTTGTGTATCACTAGGCACTGTAACCACCACATAATAACATGTAAGATGAGCTAGCAGGATCAGACCAATGGCCCATCTAGTCCAGCATCTCATTCTCACAGTGACAAACCAGATGCCTCTGGGGCGCCTGCAAGCTGGACACGAGCGCAACATCACCCTGTCTGCCTGCAATTCCCACCAACCGGTATTCAGAGGCATAATGACTCTGACAGTGGAGGTGGAACACAGCCATCCTGCAGTTATGCTCTATACTCATTGTGGTGTGTTCATCCTGGATTGCTGGGAGAGCGCCCTTCCCTTCAGACGAAGGAGGCTGCTTTCATATTGCGTTGAACCATTGCTTAATCAAACTCAGTTTTGTCCATACCAGGAAACAACCAACGTGGTGCTCCTTAGATCTCACCACTGGGACTCCAAGCTCCCATCAGACTCAGACAATATAGCCAATAGATGGTGGCAGTTGGAGCCCAGCGGTGTCTGAAGATCTAAGGCTAGGGAAGGCAGCCCTGAGGGAAAATACAGCCCTTTGGTTTCCATTCTCATGTTGACTAGAGCCAGGAATGCGGAGCAGACAGAGAGTTGGAATTGTCCACGAACACCTGGATCCAAATCCTTGCTCAGCCATGGACCTCTCTCTCCCTCAACCTGACCTACTTCACAGGTTTGTGGTATGGATAAAAGGAGTCCAAATGTGCAAATGGACCCCCACCTCAGCAATCTGGAGCAGGAGTGGGGAACCTGCGGCTCTCCTTGGGTGTCTCCAGAAGTTCTTGGGTTGCGACTCCCATCATTCCAAACTCCTGTGCTTTGTTGGCTGTGCTGACGGGAGCTGGTTTCATTGATATAGATCAGGGATGTCCAACTGGCTGATCCTGGTAGATCGTGGGATCCTTATCGCGTACAAAAAGTTATTGGGGGGAAGTAAAAAAAAAACTTTGTGCAATCCTTCCCCCCCCCAAAAGCTCAAACAACTCTGGGCAATCCACCCACCCCACGCATGCTTCTCCTCCCTCCAAAGACAATGGGTAGATCACTGCCAGTTTTTTTATACTGGGAGTAGATCACAGTCTCTTGGGAGTTGGACATGCCTGATATAGATGCACAGAGACACCTAACTCCCATTAACAACTCTAAGAATGTGGGAGGAGCACAAAGACACTATCAAACCTGGCCCAGCTAAACTAGGTTCCCCATGGCTGCTAGTCCTCAAGAAAACAGAACCCAAAACCAGCTGAAATCCCCTCGCCACCACTGGGCAGGGAAACTGGGACTTGCAGCTTGTTTTGAATTCAGGAGTGGGGTGTGTGTGTGTCCCTGGTAGATGGCGTGAAGCAGCCACTTTGGGCCCCAGGCTCGGGCTGTTTTGTGACTGTCTCTGTCTCCATCCAATCTCCTTAAATGGCCATCATTTCATGCATCATTTCAGACAAAAAATGAGCCTCTTGAATCTTGATGCTCCTGTTTCTGTTCCTCTGCACCCCATGACAAGATTAGGAGAGATCAGAGATCATATCCATCTAGCCCAGCATCCTGTTCTCAAAGTGGCTTCCCAGAAGCCCCAGAGGAAAGCCTGAAATCAGGGCCTGGATTCAAGAGCACTCATCCCGCTAGCAATTCCCAGAAAATGATGTTCAGAGAACATAGCCATAATGAGTAGCAATATTGGCAGCCTTATCCTCCACTAATCAGTCTTGTTGCCCCAGATCTCAAGATGCCCTGAAGACTGATGACAGAAAGGAAGGCAACCTTGTTCCTGGAATGTCCCTCCACCTTGGGATTCCCAGAAGCAGGTGGTCCCTTCCAAAGGCCACAGCATATTTCACCATCTGAAGCTGCCAACGTCCGGAGGGAGCCAGAGGTAACACAACAGGATTTTCATTTTGCTGAAGCAGAATGACCAAAGCACAGCAGTCAGGGAGTTGGGGGGATTTATAGCCGTTAAGAGCAAAGGCAGCAGAAGCTATGGCAGAGAATCACAGCATGGCGAAGATATACAATCCAGCCGCATGGTGCACAGGACAGCCACGTGGCACCGATTCTCAGGGCACATGAGAACCCCCCTAACAGCCCCCAACAGTGGAAGAAGAATGAAGGGGAAGCTCCAGCTACTTTTCTCCATTCCTGGCTCTGATAATCGGAACAAAAACAGACTCAAAGGAGGGAAGGTGCATGGGATGTTCTTTCCACTCCTTGGATCTGGTAGCTTGGCCCATGCGCAATATGGAAGGTGGGAAACCCAAATTTACATAACCCCTCCTGCATCACTGTTACAGTGTCAGCCACCAAGGTCACTACATGTTCTTTCATGGTTGGTTGTTCTTTTCACACAAGCCACACTGCCTAACAGTGGTATGAATCACTACACAAAAGATATAGCACAGACACTATTTGCAGCACTGTTCGAAACAAAGACGTCAAGAGATCTATAACTCAAGACAACAGCTCTCACTCCCTTGCCCTGGTGTGCCCAGGATGCAGATCGTCATTAGGCACAAGACTCGAAACAGAAATCCTTCGAGATCCCCAGGAACAAGATCCATTGTTCAAAGTGACATGTTGGCCTGCACTTGGTCCCCAGAGTGAGCTAATTGCTTCTGCTTGTCTCAGAAGCCAGAAGATGCTTCACCGAGGAAGTGAGTTGGTACCCAAGAGCAAAGAGATTGTGATCGTGGCTCTGGCACATGATGTCCAAGGCACACCAGAAATGCACAAGGGCATCCCTTGGAAAAGCAGTCTACATGGGGAGATGGCAATGGCCTAACAGCAAAGCACCTGTTTTTGTAAGCAGAGGGTCCCAGGTTCATTCCCCAGGTAGGGTTCGGAGAAGCTTCCTGTCTGAAACCCTGGAGGGCTGCTGCCAGACAGCGCTGTGCTAGGTGGACCATTGGTCTGACTTGGTATAAGGTAGGAAGGGAAGGAAGCGCTCCAGGATCTCACATGACCTTGCTTCCAAGAAGCCTGTGGGCCCTCCTGCTCCTTTCCCAGATATATATATCTACAGTATATTCCTGCGTTTAAGACTACTTTTTAACCCAGGAAAATCTTCTCAAAAGTCGGGGGTCATCTTATACGCCAGGTCGTATTTCTTATATGGCGAGTATATCCCAAACTCTTTATTTTATCTGGAAAAGTTGGGGGTCGTCTTATACGCCCAGTCGTCTTGTACGCCGGAATATACGGGTATATAGCTCAGTCAGGGTTGTGGATTCGAGTCCCACATTGGGCAAAAGAATCTCAGGGTTTGGGACACTGGGCAAAAGATTCCTACATTGCAAGGGCTGGGACTAGATTGCCCTTGTGGTTCCTTTACAATTCTATGATCTAAGTATCTCCCTAATCAGGGCCTGGTCAATAGCCATACATTGGCCTTGTCAATATAGCTCTTCCTTCACACCTAATTCTTATCTCTTTCAGGTAGGCTCCTCAGCTCCAGGTGTGACTTTTGGCTGAACCAGTCTCTACACATGCTCAATGGAAATGCTTCCTGGATTCCAATAAGGCAGGGGTAGGGAATCTGTGGCCTGCCTCCGCCCAGATGTTTCTGGACTCCAAAAATCCCATCATCCCACAATAGAATACTAGCTGGATGTGGGGTGTTGGGAGCTGGAGACCATAAGCATCTGGAGAATGAGCCAACACTGCACATTTGGGTCCTCTCTAGGAGTTATTCAAGGAAGATACTAGGCCTGAACCTTAATGAGATTTGCACCTCCAGCTCAAGAATGTTTGGACAATGTACACCTCCTGCGCTTATCACCTTTATGGACAGGAGGCACAGATCAGTATTTGGATGTCACTTCCTTACTGTTACATACAACCGTTTGTTTTTAAAGAAACCATTTATTTATTTGTTTATTTATTTATTTATTTATTATTTACCTGACCTTCAACAGGAGGTGACTGTGGGGGTTATAACAATTCCAAATACTCCCCTCCCAAAAGCTGAATTCTAAATGTTGAAATTTGTATGAAAATTGGCCAAAGTCCCCCAATATAACAACACTCAAAGAAATAGATGATAGAACCAAAGCAAACAATTAAAGCTTCTGGAAAACACAGAAAACACATCAACACTATTAATTGCTCATATGCTTCCAGGTTTACTTAAATTCAATAGGGACTAGAAGCATGTTTTGAGAAGAAAGCGCACACACGCATGGAGTCTCAAGAGTACCGAATTTTCTACACTGGCTCAGTGCTAATCTTAGAACTGAAGACAGCACAAAATTCAAGCTGATGGTGCTAATCCTGCTAATCCTTCGACATCAAGCCCTCAAGTCTTGACTTCAAAACAGCCACCCAGCAACTCAAACCTCTACTATGTGTGGCTGTTGGGTGGGGGTCGGTTGACAGGGAGAGGGACGTCAGGACTGCAGAGTGTGATCCTAGGCCAGACTTTACCAACCTGGTGTCCTTCAGATGTTTTGGACTTCCATCTGCCCCAGCAAGGATACTGGTTTATATACAAGCAAGTCCTGCCCAGAGTAACCCCACTGAAATTAGTGGGTCTAAATTAAAGTTTATTAATTTTAATGGGCCTACTCTGAGGAGGACTAGGATTGGATCGCACCCAACCTTTAACTTTTCCAAGCAATACTGTACAAGTAAGAGCAGATCCACACCATATATTTAGAACACCTTCATTTAAAGCAAATGACTTTGCCCAAAGAATCCTGGGGAAAGTACCCTTAACAAACTACACTTCCCAGGATTCTTTGGGGTGTGCCTTCACTGTATGCTATGGATCTGCCCTAGTTCACTGGAGAGGAATCAAGAGAGAGAGAGAGAGAGAGAGAGAGAGAGAGAGAGAGAGAGAGAGAGAGAGAGAGAGAGGAATATTTTGGGCAAACAGGTGAGAGAGGTACATGTGTGGGAATTTTGGGGCACACCCAGCAGATCCCAAATTGTGCTGGCAGAAATACAAACAACGAAGAGGCAGGAAATTCATAGGAAAGAGCCAGCTCCTCTCCCTCCACCTGTTGGGAGGCACCCATTTGACCTCCTTCACGCCTTAATCCATGCTGGGCAAATCTCAGGGCTTGTCTCACCGATGCTTGTTAAAACGGCATTTCACAGGGAACAGTTTTCAGGGAACGCATTACCGTGCAGGCTTTTCCAATATTATTAATTTTAATACTTTTAATCCATCCACAAAAGTGTTTCTCCACTACAGATGTGTTTTTTTCCATTTTGCTTTCAGAAACAAAAGCAGATGAGCTGCTGTAGGATGGTGAGCCTTTATGCTTTTGCTGAAGTTTTTCATTTAAAAGAGAAAGGACGAGTAAACATACTGTATTTCTATGTGTTTTTTTTAAAAAAGTTTTTTAAGTTTTTGAATTTAGGTTTTTCAGTGCTAATTAAAAGAATAAGTGTGTGCACGTGTGCGTGTATCACAAACATACACAAACACAAGCACACCCCTTGGAAAAACTAGGGCTGTTGACGGGGGCAGGGAAATATAAGAACTCCCAAACAACTAGTTGGTCCAATAAAGCAGGTGTGGGGGAGCTTTGGCCCTACAGGTGGTGCTGAACTACAACCCCCATAAGTCACGGCAAGCATGGTCAATGGCTAGGGATGATAGGAGTTGTAGCTCAGCAACATCTGGAGGGCCAAAGGTCTCCCACACCAGCAATAAAACAGCACTGCTTCATTCATTCATTCATTTTAAAGGTCATGTTGTTTTTCTGCCAAGGCTGGCCTGAGACATTCTACTGCCTGAGACAAAAGACAAGAGACGGTGCCCCTTCCATTCCACCTACAGAAACCAACCACACTGGCACCCGAGCCTAACCTCAACAGGACAGGCAACACGACAGCATCATCCACAGCCCCTAGTGGGCAGCACGCCAGCTCAGGGGGCAAGGCAAATGGCACACATGGCTCTGTTCTCTGAGGCCTCGCTGCCTGTACCTCTGCATCTCTCACCTGAGGCCCAACTTTGTCTAACGCTAGGGCTGAACCTGTTGCACTGGACATATTTCATATAGCGTCACAAACACTTTCTTTTAAAAAAGAAGGTGTTTCCTACTTGCTACATGAAAAGCTGCCCATGTATCTTGTGTATCTCAGTTTGTGTATTTATATATTTCAGTTTTAAAAAACCTTGATAATCGGCAACAAACACCGCTGAGAACTTGCAAGTTCAGATCCATTCCATGCTGCGCTCTTGAGCAAGCTGAAGTCACTTCAAACGGGCCTTGTGCAGGAGGCATTCTGCCTGGATTAGCCCTCACGTTTTTTATTCAGGCTGGAGAGAGATAAGCCCAGATAAAAATCTGGCAGAAAGACACACCTTTGGATAGAGATTTCTCATCTTGATCTGCTTAAGTTCAAGAGAAGGATGTTTGTGTGATCTGTACCTATAAAAAAGCGCCTTTTTGGTGGGCAGGTGGGGGGGGTGGGATGCCTGTTTGTCAAGGTGGATCCCCACCACCACCTTTTTAACAAGTTCCTGTGATATCTGACTCCACCATCACTAGCCTAGGAGGAACCGTAACAACATGCACTCAGCTACTGAAGAGATACAATCGCTCATTCAAGAGTTTGGGAACTCTGAGAGGCAGTTTCCTACAGTCCCAGTATTGCTAAATTTATGGCTCTCTCAATGGTGCCTGTTTTTGTTTTGTTTTTTTAAGTGCCCTTTCTGCATAACACTTTGCAGAAAGGGCACACGTTTCAATCTCATAGAAATCATGGTTGCAAAGCAGACTCCTGGAACTCAATTCATTCTTATTCTTACAAGCCACCCTGAAAGGTAGATCAGTAATATTAATCCCCTTTGCTACCCGAGTCCCATTGGGTGAAGGAAGGCAAGTTGCACTTCTCTTGAGTCCAGAAGAGCACACAGAGTTCTGACCTTGCCACCTCACGTTATCCTCACGGCTTCCCTGTAAGGTAAGGTAGGCTAAGAGTGACCATCACAAGGTCACCCACTGAGCTTCATTGGCTGAGTGAGGAATTGAAAGCAGGTCTCCCCACTCCAAGTCTGAGATGTATACTAGCTCTCATTAAGACTAATATGCTTTCTCTATCTTGGCCCTCAAGCTTTATTTTTCCACAGAAATTCTTTCATGTTGCACGTTCATTACAACAAACAGGTGCCAGCTGCAAGTGCAAAATCAGGCAAGGCGAACTCTTTCAGAGGTTTTTACCTTTGCTTATGACATTCAAGCAGAAATCAGATCAGCACATCAGGAAGCTTCCTGGTGCAAACTGAAAAGTTCCTGAGGAAAGTCATCCTGTGAAATTAGCCTAATTGGTTGTTGTTTCCAGGGGGGGGGGATCCCCATTTAAACTTTTCCAGAAAAACTACATCACTAAGTAAATTGGCTGTTGTTGCAAACCTTTCTAAACCACTGCAAGTCACCCAGAGATCTACCAGTAGCTACTAACTGCTTGAAGGGACCCAGGTGGCACTGTGGGATAAACCACAGAGTCTAGGGCTTGCTGATCAGAAGGTTGGCGGTTCGAATCCCTGCAACGGGGTGAGCTCCCGTTGCTCGGTCCCAGCTCCTGCCCACCTAGCAGTTCGAAAGCACATCAAAGTGCAAGTAGATAAATAGGGACCGCTCCGGCGGGAAGGTAAACGGCGTTTCCGTGCACTGCTCTGGTTTGCCAGAAGCAGCTTTGTCATGTTTGAAGTCCATATCGTGATATCAGTTTCATAATTTTTGACCTGGCAATATATTGCGAATCATGATGTGTGTGTGTTTGTGTGTGTGCTGTGCAAAAATCACAATGTGGGAAAAACCGTGAAGCCAGCCAGTGCCTGTACATACCTCCATCCTTATTTCAGACATCACAATATATTGGTTTAGCTGGTGATATATCACAATGTTGAAAACCAGATATCACCCAACCCTGGTGTGCACAATATGGTATCGAGCACAGAATTCAACTCCCCCCCCTCCTTCTTCTTTTTGGTAAAATGAAAAGGCACGTTTCCAGTCCTTAAGATGGCAAAAATATGCTTGAGAGGTCATGGGCAAATCCTGGTGGAAGTCTCTGTGGCCAAAGGACCTGCTGCTGACTCAGATTGCCAGGGGTGATAGGGTGGGGTTGTAGCACCCAGAGTAGCATCTTGCCCCTCCCTCTGATTTGCACAAGCAGAATAAATTATGCAAAGTTGACTGTGCTGGATTTGCAGGGTTCAGCTTTCCATGTTACAGAATGCTAAACTGTGCCGTAAAAACAATTCCGTGCAGAAGCATGCAAAACCACTGATGCCGTAGAATCACAAACAGGGACAATCTTGTGCAACACCTGCAGTCCTCACTACTTGAGACGGCCTGGTACCCCCGAGAAGCATGGAAGGTTCCTCTTGGCCTGCTCTACACTGTCCTCCAGCTAGTGAGTGTTTCTCAAACTTGGGTCCCCAGCTGTTGCTGGACTACAACACCCATCATCCCTGACCACTGGTCCTGCTAGCTAGGGATGATGGGAGTTGTAGTCCAACAATTAATGGAGACCTAAGTTTGAGAAATACTGCCCGTGTTAGCTTCTGATGCGGGACTTGTAGTCAGGCTTTCAAGGGAATGCTGAATAGATCACTTAACCTCGCCACAGATCTGGCCAGGGTTAGTACAGAATAGCTCCAAATCAAAAGTGCCACTGAGTATCTGAAGAGGCAGTTATAGGAGAGACCCAAACTTTTTGCACATAGAGTTTGCAAGGACAGACATGTCGCAGTCAAGGTATATTGGATGTAAGATGATTTTGCAAAGTCTACTCCCATCCCTTAAAAGATGCAATTCCGAAAGGCCTGTGGGAAGAGCTGAAATACTTAAAAGGTAAGTCAAATGGGATGAGGGGGAGCAGACTGGAATCCACTTGAAGATACTGGCCTGGGTGATCTGACATCCATTTCCAATGATTTCTTAAAGCAGTTTTACAATGGCAACAAAATTACTCCCTCTCCAAAACAATATACGGATGAAATAAAGGAAGTTTGAAGAAGGTAAGCAGGAGTGGAATTTTGTTTGGCAGGCGTATGAGCTTGGTGCAATTTGAACACCAAAAAAAATCATCAATAATAATAATAATAATAATAATAATGGTGATGGTGTTATTATTACTATTATTATTACTTATATCCCACTTTTCTCCCTGACTCAAGATGGCTTACAGCTCACACAGAAACGATTAAAAATATGGGCGGAAGCAATAATAAAAAAACAATTAAACATTAATAGAATGTTTGTGTGTGTGTGTGAGAGAGAGAGAGATCTATTAAAATATACAGATCATTATAATAAAAACATCACAGCAAGGAGGGACTTCCAAAGTCTGGGACTGGCCACCACCAAGAAGGCCCTTTATAGGAACTATACAGTTTGCTAAAGGTGCTGGGAAATGTAACTCTGAGAGTGGTGAACTACAGTTCCCATGATTCTCTGGGGGAAGTCATGTGCTTTAAGTGTATGGTGTGCACAGAACTTTAGTGTTACTTACAGTTTTGGTTGCCCTTTCTTCCCTCTTAAAAGAGTATTGCAAAACAGCCTTGAAGTGAGAACACATTGGCTTAAAATGTCCTTTGATGAAAGCAACAAGTCTTTTGGCCCATGATGCTCTCTTTAGTACTTATCAGAGATCTTTCCCAGATGGCGCATTTTGTTTTAATATATATGTATATACTGGCAAGATTTTTTTATTGAGTCATCAATTCTCTTGAATCACAAATTCAAATGCAGTAAAGCAAAAACTGTTTTGTAAAAAAAACAAAAACACCTTGTATGTGAGACATGCCGGGCGTTTCCAGGAGTTACACCATGTTTTTTAAAAATCACGCAATTAAAACTGTAAGGGAGGGAGAAGAGGGAAAGAAAGAAAAGAACAGAGGCAGAAGAGAACCTGTTGCTTAATTTTTTATTTTAATGAGCAGCTTATTGTAGAGTTTGAAAATGGGAGCACCTCAATGACTAAAGGTATGCTGTAAACAAGTTTTCCTAATGAATTCCACCTCTTTATTCCTCCAAAACCAGCAGGGCCAGGTGGAATTTCAAAAAGGACAGGCCACTAAAGGGATCAGGAAACCACCAATATTCAACAGGCAGGTTCTTCTCTTGAGTTTCTGTCTGACGTACATCCCAACCTCACCCTTCATTTGACTTCTGAGAACTATGTTTTTATATATGTGTGTGTTTGTGTGTGAAGGCATAAAACGATTGAAGTCAAACAATTTACAAATTGCTATGGTAGGGGTTCGACAACCCAAGGCACAGTGTGCCAAATCTAGAGTGTCCCCTGCACAACCATATACTGTACTATATAGCCCCAAGGCTGTGTACACACCATGTATTAAGAGTACAGTACATGGCTTCCCCCAAAAAATCCCTGGAACTGTAGCTTGTTAAGGGTGTTGTGAGGGGTAAACTACAGTTCCCGGATTTATTCATTTTTTTTGCAGGGAGTGGAGTCATGAGCTTTAAATGTGCTTTAAATTCATGGTATGTATGAGGTCTCAAAAGCTGACCTAGACAAATGGGAGCATTGGAAGCTCCACTCTTTGAACATCTAGTCCGTCATCATCTGTTCTGACCTTACACTTGTCTGGGGGCGGAGAAAGGTCTTTCCCAATACCTGCTACCTGATCCTCTTTCTTAACAATAAACAAAAAATAAACTGGAGATGTTGGGAATTCAAGCTAAGACCTTCTGCATGCAAAGCACTGACCTCTGACAGACCCTCTAAGTGTTCCTATTTTCCAGCGACAGTACTAGATTTACAGAAACCACCCATAGCTGCCAAGTTCTCCCTTTTTTTAAGGGAAATTCCCTTATGCTGAATAGGCTTCCTCGCGAGAAAAGGGAAAACTTGGCAGCTATGGAAACCACCCCAGTTTCTAATTTGATCCCAGAATGTCCCATTTTTCCTTAAGACATTCCTAATTTCATCAGAGAAATGTTGAAGGGTATGGAGTTATGCAACCCCCTAGACAAGGAGATAAGCAATTATACAACCTCTAGAACACAAATGAAGGCAGTCCTGAACAGGGAAGTTTTTTATGTCTAATGTTTTATTATGTATAGGGAAGTTTTTTATGTTTATTGTTTTATTATGTTTTTATAATATATGTTGGAAGTCGCCCAGAGTGGTGTGCGGTGGGTATAAATAAATTATTATTATTATTATTATTATTATTATTATTATTACTGATTAGGATGTCCCTATTTTCATCGGATAAATGTTGGAGGGTATGCTCTGAGCGTATGAAACCAGCTTTGCGCCTCAAAATGTGTTATGAGTAACTGGCTCTTCCATCTCCATCCTCTCTCACTGTTCTTCATGGCCAAATGGAAGGAAAGAATCTTTCTTATACACAGTCAGACCACTGGTCCATCTAGCTCAGTACTGCCTACACTGACTGGCAGCAGCTCTCCAGGGTTTCAGGCAGGGGCCATTCCCAGCCCTACCTGGAGGTGCCAGAGATTGAACACCTGGGACCTTCCGCATGCAAAGCAGATGCTCTGCCACTGAGCTATGACCTTTCCCAGAAATGGCAGGCAGGCAAAATCCTTCACTGAACTCTTAAAATCTAATAAATACAAGCCGAGGAGAAGCAATGAAGGAGTTTTATGGGAACCAGAGGGGGAAAAAGTAAAGTACACTACACACACACCCCTGCACAGAAAAGAAGGGTTTTTTAAAAAATTCCTTACGCTCTCTCTCTTAAGACTGTAGAAGGCTGCTTCCTAAACCCCCTTTCTGATTAAATGGTGGTTAACCCACCCCGCACCCATGTGATAGGGCAGGCTATAATAGAAAGATTCTGGAGGAAGGAGTGGGCAGCTTAGGCCTGACTGCACCAAACACCTATAATTAATATACCATGCCGAATATAAATATTAATCATTAACTCGATTCACAGCGCTCTTTGACTGTTGATCCTCCAGCCACCCATATGAATGAAGCTGACAGAGGCCCTGTGACTGTGTGACAGGCAGGAACTGAACAGGCACGGCTTTTGGCATTACCAAGCTGGGAAAAGCTCACCTGTTGGGTTCGGGCAATGCAGAAACAGCCAGCACAGCTTCAGGGAAGAGATGCTGCTGATCCAACACCACAGACCAGCCACTGCACTGCTGCCAAACCCATAACAATGAGATGGCTGCCTACACCAGATAAGCCAATGGATGTCCTTCCCCATACAATGGAGGGACAGGTAGTAGCTCAGTGGTAAAGCACCTGCTTTGTTAGGGAACAAATAATTTTTTTTGGGGGGGGGAATTCCCCATGTTCCTTGATGTATGACAAACTGCTGG
Source organism: Zootoca vivipara (assembly GCF_963506605.1). Lineage (NCBI taxonomy): Eukaryota > Metazoa > Chordata > Lepidosauria > Squamata > Lacertidae > Zootoca > Zootoca vivipara. The sequence continues at coordinate 84,559,007 of NC_083281.1, forward strand.
CTACGAGATGTCGCAACAGCTCCTGTCCTTAGGTGGCTTATCAGCAGCTATCACCCATCACAATTAAGGATGGAGTGGAACCTGACTGTGATAGCCACTCTCCCCACCTGCAATTCCCAGCAACAGGTTATACAGAGGAATACTGCCCCTGATGGTGGAGGTTGAGCACGATCACCGTGCCTTGAAACTGTTGAAAGCCTTCATCTCCATCATGTCCTGTTGGCAAGCATCCTGGAGGCATCTGGTGAGGACAAGATGCTGAACCACATTAGACTTTGGCCTGATCCAGGAAGGCAGTTTTCAATTCCGGCAAATAAATAAGTAAATAAAGGCCAAGGTGCTAAGTTCAGAAAGCGGAAAGATAAAAACAGGCGCTGATCGAAGAAGCCCTACAGAAATCCAAGAGATTTAAAACACCCCTACAAAACAAACCAGTATTTAACAATATCCAGTGCATGGAATCAGCAGGAGTGCAATGTGCGTGCGTGTGAGAGATATAACCAAAGGCAAGTAAGATGTGATTATAGATAAGTGTTTACTAAGGTATGCACTGATAGGTAGTTTTGTCCCCTTAAAAAAAACTTGCTGGTTTGTAACATTGCCCCTAGACACATTTTTTTAGGCAGAATTGCAGCTAGATTTTAACGGCTTCCCTCTGGCTCCTGATCAGAATCTATAGCCTCAGCTCTGAGTTCTAGTCTCATAATTAAACATACTATTCAAAATAAAATGTGTTGTTTCTCCCCAAATGTCATAAATCACTGGTTTGCAATTTAGACACAAGCCCCTACGCCAGATCAGGTGTGGTTTATACACGAGAGTTTGGTGTTTCATCTGCAAGTCACATTTTTAATCCTTCCTCTCTTAATATATTGAGGACTAGCAATTTAGCACTTTGAAATGAACGCAGAGATTGTTATCATTTCCAGCTCCACCAGTTTAAGCTATAAAAAGGAGCCACCCTAAAGAAAATAAATCAGTCATGAGTTGTGTGATGAAACTGGCGAGAGTTGGCAAACACTGGGTGCAAATGAGTCAGTGTGAACAATAGGAAGCAGACAATTTCTGAAGTGGCTCAACCCCATGCAATCCTGTAATCCCCAATCAGAAGTGTGGGTGCTCAATATCTACAGAACAACAACAAAATAAGTCTCTTAAAGACACCCTCAACTTGTCTTCTTAATAGTTTCGTCCATCTTGCAACACCACTAAGCTGGCCAGGCTTCTTTTTAATTTATCCAGATTATACAAACTCTTAAAACCACCAATTCTTCATTTATGATTAGGCATGAAGGGCCCTAAATTTGGTGGGAAGATCTGGTCACCTCCTCACTTGGCTGTCTGTTACCCACTTGCTAGCCCATAGCACCACACAACCTCTCTGATTCCTAACGCCCTTCTTAACTCCATCTGACTTCTTGAGCAGAAACCGCTGGGTAGACTGCATCTCCTATCCATCAGCAAAGGAAAGTGGCAGCAAAGAACAATAGCTTCATCCACATTGAAGCAGTGGTATAAACCAGTGTTAGAAACTCAGATATATAAGCTAGGTGCCAAATGGCTCCTTCAACAAAGGTTACAGTTGCCAAATTTTTAGGCAAGACTTAATTTTCAAATGATGGACTGACACTGATTAATTCTCAGTTAAACAACTGGCTAGTTCAGATGACAACCTTGAGCTAGGTTAAGAGCTTTGAAAACTTAAAGAAGAAAAGTCACTTGATCCAGGGACAGTCCACATATATTTTGGCCTATTCTGACCTCGTTTTCTTAATGGTGACTGTTCCTGCTCAGGCTGCACAGGAAAAGCATTTTGGTTCCTGAAATTCATTCTAAGTGTGCCGATAAAACATAACTGGATGCAGTACTAGTGTGGGGGGAGCCAATGATCCCCAGGCATGCAGCTCCTGATGGTGGAGATGTCAGGCACCATCCTGGAGTCCAGGCAATCTTCACTTGGTTGCAAGTGGTCAAAAGTCAGGTGCAAAATACACCTCGTACCTGGCTAATTTCGAACACTGGCAGTCTCTCAGCCCTACCTGGAGATGCTGCTAGGCCCTTCTGCCCTACTACTGGGCTATGCACATCCTTCCCCATTCACACCCATCACTTGGCAAGTTGCAGCATCAGGGGATGACTTGCAGGCCTACATGTTTGTGTGCACATGTGAATGAACCCTCAAAGATCAAAGGGAGCCTCTATTACTTTTAAAGCTGTTGAATAAAAGCATCCAGGGGTCCCCAAACCTACGTCACTGAGGGCCGGTGATGCCAGCGCTGACTGTGCTGCGGGCCAGAGCGCGCAGCAGCGCGCCCATAAGCATGCGCACACGTGATTTCCGGCACACTTCCGGATCGCCAGAACACCGGAAATAGCTCGTGCGCATGCGCCTCCTCCAGCCCAGAAGTGCGCTGGAAATGACGCGCATGCACACAAGTGGAAGTGGGCAGCCGCGCTGTTAAGAGCGGGCGGCGGCAGGAGTCGCCGGGGGCCGCATAAAAGAGTCTCGCGGGCCGCATCCGGCCCCCGGGCCTTAGTTTGGGGAAACCTGCATCATACACACACTAAGCTGCAAGCTGTACAGAGCAGAATGCATAGAAAAGCTGCCCCAATGGAACATCAGGCTTTAATCATGAATGAAAGTCTGTCTTCCAGCTAAGCCCTGCATCCAATTTTATGTGGGCTTTTACACCAGCCTCAAAATGAATACCTAGCCTGGTAGCCACAGGTGACTGAAAATACCTTGCAGGTGAGTGGGCTGTCACGGGAAGCCATTCCTCACCCAGCAGTCTACTTGGATCCCTTGTTGCCATCCCTTCTCTATCAGCAAGCATGGCAAATGGCAAAATAAAAAAATTCCTTCAGTAGCACCTTAAAGACCAACTAAGTTTTTATTTTATACCAAAATAAAAACTTAGTTGGTCTTTAAGGTGCTACTGAAGGAATTTTTTTTATTTTACTTCGACCCAGACCAACACGGCTACCTACCTGTAGCAAGCATGGCAGAATGGCTCTTTAAAAATAACATTAGCATACTAAGAGCCCCAGCCAGGTGCTGCCAATTGACCCAAGCCAGGGTCTTCACCCAGATATTTCAGAGCTAAAAGTCTGTGTTCCCTGGAACCTTGATATTATTAGCCGTGACTGATTTTAAATGCTTTTAGGTGTTCTTAAATTTATTTTTCTTACAAAATTAAATATGCTTTTATTTTGTTTTATTTGTATTGTTTTATTACTTTATCATTTGCTACCCTGGGCTCCTTTTCAGAGGAAGGGCAGGATAGAAAATCATAGAACTGGAAGGGTCTTCGAGGGTCATCTACAACCCTCTGCAATGCAGGGATCTTTTGCCCAACTGGGGCTCGAACTCACAACCCTGAGATTAAGAGTCTCCTGCTCTACCAACTGAGCAACAACAACAACAACAACAACAACAACTGAGAGAAGGGTTTTTTTCTCCCTTCCTTTGCGTCTAGCACGGATATGCAGGAAACCTCTTAAGTGAATTTAGTTGGCTTATTTACAGAACTGATCTACGCCACTATTGTTAAACACAAATGGGAGTCAGAATCCCTACTTCAAATCACCCACTTATCTCCTATCATTCTATTTCCTGCCCACCCTTATTGGCAGCAGACTGAACACAGAGGTAGAGCATCTGCTTTACATACAGGGCTGGGAATGTCTCCTGCCTGAAGCCCTGGAGAGCTGTGTAGGAAATTCTGAGCTAGACGAACCAACAGTCTGGACCATTTTAAGCTGCTTTGTGTGTGTTCTGATCTACGGAGCTGCTAACAGCTTTTCAATCCTTCCTTTGCACCTGGCCATCCTGAAGTGGAAAGTGGAACGATGTGCACAGGCAAACTAATTTAAATTGAGTCCTAATATGTCACAAGTCGTTCTGGCCCAACAGGACTGAAAAGGTACCGCGATATGCTGCAAGCCATTTGCGAGCACACTCGCAAAAACGTCCTCAGTTATAATGGCTATGCTTGGAGAGGGACAACAAAGGGAGCTGGAAAGTAACTTCCAGCCCCTGCACGGTGCCAAACTTCAATTGAAAATAAAAAGATTGCATCAAACAGGGATCAAACAAGGGCCGAGTGAGACTGTGGGCTCCAGGATTACACATTTGGAAAGCCATCAGAAGATGCAAGCCTGGGAAGGCAGTGGAGGGGGATTTAAAACCTTATCCCCAGTGTCTGGTTCCTTTTTGAGTGGTGGGGGAGAAGCCACACTCAGTTGCCCCAAAGCAAATCTGAACCTCAGGTGTGCAGGTGTACACACCGAGATGACAGGAAGGAAGGGAAGCAGCAGGGAGGGAAAGAATGGAATGAGAGGTGGAGGAAGAAACTGGGGGGAAAGGATTGGAAAGGCAAAGTCACATTCTGCAGCACTGTTCGAAGAGGTATATGGGTTGCTAATGGCAGTCTGGCATAGGTAAAATGAACCTCTTTATCCTCCAGAAATCCTCCATCCTCCAAATGGCCCGACTGTTGCAATCACTGGGGTGACAGACTCTAACAGGGCTGGAGAAACTGTAACCCTCCAGACATTTAGGCCTGCTGCCAGAAGTCAGCCACATCAGGCAATCACAGAGGGCCCTAGGGACTCAGAAACTTGGGGTTCTGGGGCAGGGTGCTGGATAATGTTGGTTTGGGGCAGTAACCGGTCTGCATGCTGTCAGCTGGAACCAGCCACGCTGTAGGAGACACACAGTGCATCCCAAGCACTTGGCCCTATGGCACATCCTATGGCGAGCCAAAGGCCATCAACAGCCCTGAGCAGACAGATTCTACCCTCCTTTCCCTTCACCCATATCAAGGGCATCAAAGCAAGAAGGGTGGGGGGGTACTGGGAGATAAAGAAAATTTAAGGAGGCAGCCAATTATTGTCTGCACACACAGCCCCATGCAGAGGCACAAAGTCAGTTCAGCAGCCAGAAAGAGTTCAGGGGGAATGCATAATCCTCTCCCATAACCCGCTCCTTCCCTCCCACCCGCATTTCCGTTTACTATTTGATGTAATTATAGTTTTTGATTGAAATCCACCTGGAGTGTCACCTTTTTCTTCTTCTCCCTTCCCCCATTTACCCTTAACGGACTGTCTAAAAAACCCATCAGTAGGCAGCAACAACTCCTGCAAAACAGAAAGCCATCAAAAGAGTGGGGAGACACAAGCCGGCTTCCCCCTGCCTGCACTTGCGCCTCTCAAATCTCATCCCGGAGAGCCAGATTTGCAGCTGCAGGAAAAGGGCCCTGTCTCTTCCTTCCCAAACCTTATGCCCCTGGAATAAGATGAGCAGAATCATCAGACTTTCATTCTCCAGCTTTGCTCAAAACGTCCACTTCGGTTCCACCTCCTCTAATTTTGCTATCGCCAAACAAATGCACCGAGCACACTGCTCACAGCTGCAAGTGCCTTAGCAAAAAGAGCTCGGATCGTGCAACTACAACCAGCTATCCTCTTCTGGCTCTGCTGGAGGAAAGGGTGACATTTCTCATCCATCTGATTTTAAAGCAGTGCCCTCTTGCTCACCTGCCCTTCCCCCACCTCTCCAAAATACTTAGGGGACTGAGAAGCCATTTCTACGCCCCCCCTTCCAAAATCACATCTAACTTTTCTCACCTCCAAACTCTCCTGCTCTTCCTCTATCCTCTTCCTCTCTCTCTCTCTCTTACACACAGCACACATTTTACCTGAGGTGTCTAATTTACACCTTCTCAAGGTTGCTTCTTTTTTCTTTTAAAGGGGGGAAATAGCAGCACCGTAAATGAAAAGTCCAATTTCTTTAAATTTGCATTGTAAAACCATCGTTCAACTTCCGCGAAATAAATTTTACTATTTTATTAGAGCAAACAAAATGGTAATAAAACACTAATACAGCGTCTTGTATCCAAGGGAAGAGCTAAAATTAACATAGCCCGCACAGTGTTTGCTATTACATTCAATTACCTTTTTACTTAAGATTTACATTCTCATCCCCCTTAATCTCCACATTGGTGGCTTCGGAATCACTCTCCCCAAGTCAGGCCTAACATTCGAGAGACTGGCTATTATGAAAGATAGCCTCTCTCCAAGCACAGCTGCGCTTTTCCCTCCAAGAGCTAAGATGATGCTCTGGTTTTGCCACCGGCTACAGACATCTGCTCCAAAACAGAACAAACTCTGGTCCAACAGAACTGACCAAATCAAAATCAGTCCAAAGTTGGTTTAACAGCAGCAGCCACGGTTAGTGAGGTTTAGGGGTGCAAAAGTCAATTTCAGTTTCTTGTTTATCCAGTCTTAAATGCTCAGTTCTCCACATTTCCACATGAGTTTATGAGTTATTATTTCAAAATTTCTCATGAAAATTCATCTGGGTTTAAGTGCAAATTCCTCCTTGTGCTTGTATGCAATTTTGCCTAATGTACTGATTTTTGCAAAGCCATTCCCCCCCAATAGAACACATATTGATGTTATTTTTGCTGACATATGCATTTCAATGTATACTTTCCCCCTGATATATACATTACTTGGCTAAAGAACTGCACTGCAAAAACTGGAGATGTTCACATTTCAAAAGATGCTTCTGTTTCAATCCACACATTGCTTTGCAAAGTGGAAACGAAGTAAGTCTGCATCCCCCCCCCCCCCCGGCCGCTGTTAGATCATCATCGTTGCCGTTTATTATTACGGAACAACAACTATGTGCTGAACAGAATGCTTAGCGCCAGAAAATGCACAAAATGGAGACATAATGCAGTCCTCATCCCAAGCATGTTCCATTTGCATTATACAGACAGGCAATACGAGGTTGAAGGAGAGGAGAGGACATTTGCACAAATAGCAGGACTGAGCTTTAAAATGTGTTAAGATAAAAGGCACGGGGGGGGGGAGAGAAGGGGGTTCTGGTCGTCTTTTTTTATGGCACACACCCGTACAGGAAACTTGGGTCTTTTGCCTGCCTCATGCACTCCAGTCCTCCCGTGGCCATGAAGGGGGTAAACTGAGGCTAAAGCAGAAGTCCAGGAAAGACTTGCACTCTGCTTTTACCCTATTCTCCCTCCATCTTTATCTCCCCAAATTTCACCAGGCACTGCTTGCATGCTTACCTTCGCATTCCTAAGAGCTAGGAAACAGCTTCCTTAAAAACAGCAGCAGGTATTTCCTCTGGCTGCAGTATTCTGCAGCTGCACCAGGGTGATGGAGCACATGTACCCTGAGTGTTACATGTGTGCACACTCATCCTGCCCCAGCCCCAAGAAAAAGGATCATGGGTTCAGTATATGTGAAGAAAAACCTCATCTTAAGTTTGCCTTCCCAGTCGTCCCACACAATATCCAAAGTCTTGGATGAGCACAGGAGATGACAGTGTATAAGTCATGCCCCCCAGCCCACACTTAAGGAATCCTATCTCTGCTGCCAAGCCAAGTCATTGCTTTGCTTTCGACAGGCCGGGAGAACTCTGCTCTTCAGGAAATCCTTCAACTTCCAGTTGCTTTAATTTTTATTCTGCTGCCACAAATTGCACTGGCTGCAAATTAGCTACCAGTCTAAGTTTAAAGTGCTGGTTTGGGACCAGCATGCCTGAAATATATCTCATCCCTTTCTAAATATCCAATCTAGGGTCTCCTGCAGATACCATATTATCAGGACATCCACAATATAGAAACCAGGCCTTTAGGTAGCGTGGTGGCACCTCCCCATCAGAATTACCGCTTGTTAAATTACAAGACGGCCACCATTTCAAAGCTTGCTGAATACTTTCCTCTTCCAAGAAGCCTTTTAAATGAGTTCTTTTACAGTCCGCATCTGCATTGGAATTGTTTTTAGATGTTTTGATTGTTTTATCACTTGTGCGTTTGAGAATTTGTGAGAATAACGGTAGAAGCCAAGAGGGCAGATGAAGAGTCCTTAAGGAAAGGAGGAGGAAAGGTTTGAAGCATTCCATTGTTATTCTCTCGCTCCCGTTCTCTTCACTGGCCGATCCAAAGGAAGTCTGTCCTCAAACTGGAACATTTCTTAGGACCTGTCCTCATCCCACCTAGATTTCCCTGGTTTTGCTTCCTTTCTCCATTCTTGGTCTCAGTTTTGTCTTCTTTTGCTACTCCACCCTTTATAAATAAAAAGGAAGATAAACCAGCCAGCATCACCTGAACAGGGCAAAGGAGGGGGAGCGGGGAGTAAGGCAAACACAGCAGAATTTTATCTTTTATTTTTACCTGTTCTGAGGCTTTGGGCATAGAACAGACGTTAGCAGTGAATGCAACTTCTGAGTCTTTCCTCCCCTCTGCACAAGCCAAGGGACAAACAGGAGGAAAACTTAAAAATAAAAAATAAAACTCACAAGTGTTTTGGCCTCTTGGATGTTGTTGTTGTTTAGTCGTTTAGTCGTGTCCGACTCTTCGTGACCCCATGGACCAGAGCACGCCAGGCACTCCTGTCTTGCACTGCCTCCCGCAGTTTGGTCAAACTCATGTTCGTAGCTTCGAGAACACTGTCCAACCATCTTGTCCTCTGTCGTCCCCTTCTCCTAGTGCCCTCAATCTTTCCCAACATCAGGGTCTTTTCCAAGGATTGTTCTCTTCTCATGAGGTGGCCAAAGTATTGGAGCCTCAGCTTCACGATCTGTCCTTCCAGGGAGCACTCAGGGCTGATTTCCTTAAGAATGGATAGGTTTGATCTTCTTGCAGTCCATGGGACTCTCAAGAGTCTCCTCCAGCACCATAATTCAAAAGCATCAATTCTTCGGCGATCAGCCTTCTTTATGGTCCAGCTCTCACTTCCATACATCACTACTGGGAAAACCATAGCTTTAACTATACGGACCTTTGTCGGCAAGGTGATGTCTCTGCTTTTTAAGATGCTGTCTAGGTTTGTCATTGCTTTTCTCCCAAGAAGCAGGCGTCTTTTAATTTCGTGACTGCTGTCACCATCTGCAGTGATCAAGGAGCCCAAGAAAGTAAAATCTCTCACTGCCTCCATTTCTTCCCCTTCTATTTGCCAGGAGGTGATGGGACCAGTGGCCATGATCTTTGTTTTTTTGATGTTGAGCTTCAGACCATATTTTGCGCTCTCCTCTTTCACCCTCATTAAAAGGTTCTTTAATTCCTCCTCACTTTCTGCCATCAAGGTTGTGTCATCTGCATATCTGAGGTTGTTAATATTTCTTCCGGCAATCTTAATTCCTGCTTGGGATTCATCTAGTCCAGCCTTTCGCATGATGAATTCTGCATATAAGTTAAATAAGCAGGGAGACAATATACAACCTTGTCGTACTCCTTTCCCAATTTTGAACCAATCAGTTGTTCCATATCCAGTTCTAACTGTAGCTTCTTGTCCCACATAGAGATTTCTCAGGAGACAGATGAGGTGATCAGGCACTCCCATTTCTTTAAGAACTTGCCATAGTTTGCTGTGGTCGACACAGTCAAAGGCTTTTGCATAGTCAATGAAGCAGAAGTAGACGTTTTTCTGGAACTCTCTAGCTTTCTCCATAATCCAGCGCATGTTTGCTATTTGGTCTCTGGTTCCTCTGCCCTTTCGAAATCCAGCTTGCACTTCTGGGAGTTCTCGGTCCACATACTGCCTAAGCCTGCCTTGTAGAATTTTAAGCATAACCTTGCTAGCGTGTGAAATGAGCGCAATTGTGCGGTAGTTGCAGCATTCTTTGGCACTGCCCTTCTTTGGAATTGGGATGTAGACTGATCTTCTCCAATCCTCTGGCCATTGCTGAGTTTTCCAAACTTGCTGGCATATTGGGTGTAGCACCTTAACAGCATCATCTTTTAAAATTTTAAACAGTTCAGCTGGAATATCATCACTTCCACTGGCCTTGTTATTAGCAATGCTTTCTAAGGCCCATTTGACTTCACTCTCCAAGATGTCTGGCTCAAGGTCAGCAACCACACTACCTGAGGTGTACGAGACCTCCATATCTTTCTGGTATAATTCCTCTGTGTATTCTTGCCACCTCTTCTTGATGTCTTCTGCTTCTGTTAGGTCCTTACCACTTTTGTCCTTGATTATGGTAATCTTTGTACGAAATGTTCCTTTCATATCTCCAATTTTCTTGAACAGATCTCTGGTTTTCCCCATTCTATTGTTTTCCTCTATTTCTTTGCATTGCTCATTTAAGAAGACCCTCTTGTCTCTCCTTGCTGTTTTTTGGAAATCTGCATTCAGTTTCCTGTATCTTTCCCTATCTCCCTTGCATTTTGCTTGCCTCCTCTCCTCCGCTATTTGTAAGGCCTCGTTGGACAGCCATTTTGCTTTCTTGCATTTCCTTTTCCTTGGGATGGTTTTCATTGCTGCCTCCTGTATAATGTTACGAGCCTCCATCCATAGTTCTTCAGGCACTCTGTCCACCAAATCTAAATCCTTAAACCTGTTCCTCACTTCCACTGTGTATTCATAAGGGATTTGATTCAGATTGTATCTTACTGGCCCAGTGGTTTTTCCTACTTTCTTCAGTTTAAGCTGGAATTTTGCTATAAGAAGCTGGAATTTTGCTATACTCAGAGCAGACCCATGACAGTTAATAGAATACAACTAATTTAGGTCAATTTGGGTCTACTCTGAGTAGGACTTAGCTAACTACATCCACAGAATCGCAGGGAAGAAGTACACAGATCTAGACTTCAGCATCCCTAATTTTTGCAAACCTTTTGTACATTAGTTTTGAAAAGCAGCATACAGTATAAATATCTTTAAAAACAAAACCCTGAGGCTGCTGGGGCTTTTTTTTTTTTAACCATGTGCAATGCTGGATCATACCTTGCTATTTCCCAAGAGTGGCTAGTCACATTCACCTACAAGCTAAAAAAGCAGAGCAAGGCAAGATGTGCGATGGTCTCCTGTTACTGCCTCTCTCAACGTCTCGAAGTCAGAGGTAGACTGTGTTTGATCATGGAGGCGCCCCTTGGGCACAATAGCTTCAAACAGGCATGGGGAAACTTCATCTCTCGAAGGACTGCTGGACTACAGATCCACTAGTCACTGACCATTAGTCCTTCTGGCTGATGCAAGTTGGGAGCCCCAATCTGGAATGCTACAAATTCCCCATCCCTGGCTTAGAGCTAGAGACAGATCCCCACCCCCACCCCCGAATTTGTTTCGTACTCTTTTAAAGCCATCTAAGATAGTTACCCTCCGCCTTATCTTGTGGCAAATAATTTCAGTTAACTTTATTACGTGATGCACAGAAACACCTTCTTTTTTAACACCATGCCTAAATCCTGCTGCTGGTTTATTTTAATTATATAGTGGAGCTTGCCCAGGGAGGGCTGGGTTCCAAACTCCCAGTCAGCCATGAAAAGCACAGAACTGGTCTTGGGCTGCTCCCCCATGCTCAACCTAAGCTACCTCACAGGATTGCTGTGAAAATAAAAGTGGGACAAACTCTAGGCATGCCACAGTTAACTTCTTGACCCTCTGGTCTCAGTCAGTGTGCAATCTGTCTGACTGCATTGGCTACCAATTAGTTTCCAGGCCCAATTCAAAGGGGTGGTTTTGACCTATGTAGCCTTAAACAGCTCAGAACCGCTATACCCCAAGGACCGCCTCTCTCGATATAAACCTACCCAGACCCTGAGATCATCTTCTGAGGCCCTTCTTCATGTGCCTCCTCCACAAGAGGTCTGGAGGGTGGCAATACAGTGGTATCTCGAGTTACAAACACCTCTGGTTACAAATGCTTCAAGTTACAAACTCCGCTAACCTGGAAGAGTTACCTCGAGTTGAGAACTTTGCCCCAGGATGAGAACGAAAATCGTGTGCCGGTGGCGCAGCGGCAAGCAAGAGGCTCCATTAGCGAAAGCACGCCTCTAGTTAAGAACAGTTTCAGGTTAAGAACGGACCTCCGGAACGAATTAAGTTCGTAACTAGAGGTACCACTGTACAAGAACAGGCCTTTTCCCGTTTGTGAAATGCTCTCTCCAGGGAGACTTGCCTGATGCCTTCATTACACACCTTTAGGCACCAGGTGAAAACTTTCTTCTTTAATCAGGCCTTTGGCTGATTGACATCTGATGCCCTTTTAAAACATGCTCCGGAAGGAGGGATTGCTGGGTTGTTTTTGTTTTTATTATGTTTGGTTTTTTAAAAAATATATTGTGATTTTATGCTTTGAACCGCCCTGAAATCTATGGATAAAGGGGAGCATACAAATTTTATTAAAAAAAGAAAAAGTAGTAGCATATGCAGGTCTGTGCCATGAATACATAATTCCTGGGCACTGATATTCAGAGGCAAGCTGATCAGCACTTTGCACAGTCACTTCTCCTGGAAAAAGGAAGTGCCAATTGCTTCCAAGTTCACATGACTTTTGGGGGGTAAACAAAAACCATGTGTCTGCTCTTTCTAAAACAAGGGAAACTGCAAAATGGAGAGTACACCTCTCCAGGTATGTACTTCTGGTGTTGGACCACAGGCCTTATAACACCAGATTTTGTACAAGGGTCTACTACACCCTGCTGTTTTTAATTCTACAGCCTGTGGTACAAGGCTAAAAAATGGAGAGGAACCTTGTACCAGTTCCGCATCATCTAGTCAGAGCAGGCCACAGAAGAGCATCTGTGACTCACTTCCATGCGGATGAAACTGGAGGATGCAAACCTGTGTGAGAAAAGTGACTAGCAAATATAATAATCTTCCAGAAGCAACCTTCTAAATGGCAGACCCTTGGCTTGACTTTGCCCAGAATAACAGTTCCTAAATGTCCAGAAATGCTACGAATTCACAAGAGCCTGTGGCTTTGTCATTCTCCCCACCTCTTCTAAGGAAAGACACAAGTTGATCAAAATGGAGACCTTCAACATGCAAGACTATGCAATCTGTCTTCAGTTTCATAGGCACAGCCATCCCGGCAAATTCCTCCATGCGAAACCTCCCACACGGAGGCAGCAGTAACTCGGAGGCCTGCTTGTGGAACCAATGGATCATCACATAGCAAGACTCCACACCAGATGATGGATTCCATTTTGGATTTTATTCTTTATTTAGTGCATTTAATGCGAGGGGCTCCACTGGTCTTCTCACTCCCCCTTTTATCTTCAGACCAACCCTGCGAGGTAGGTTAGGCTGAGAGAAAGTGATTGGAATACCTTGTGGAAGGCTGTTTCTCTCACTGTTTATTTTATAATTAGTGTTTTTAAACGTAATAATAGTGATGCTACTGGTGTTGTATTCTTAACAGCTATAAGCCAGCTACGGTTGTTTACATCCCATCTTGCCTTTCAAAAGTTTTAAGGAAGTAAATGAGTAAGAAATCCAAGCAAGCCTTTAAGAAGAGCAGAGCAGTTTTATCTTCTTTAGAAAAAATATAATTGAGTCTTTAAAAAAACAACAAATGTATAACAACAAGAGAGAGCGTTGTTGTTGTTTTTTAAAAAAAATCTGCTTGGGCTAAGAAGGGTTTTCTTAGAAACTGGCTGGAAGGCGAGAGTTTAAAACTCAGTCACCAAATTAGCCAAGTCAAGCAGCACAGACTGCATTTATGGGGGAAAGCCCTACCTCACGTATTTGCTACTGGCACGTAGCAGGCCAGCTGCCACCCTCTGCTCCCATAGTTTTAAAAAGACTTAAGTCCCTCCAAAGGGGGAGCTTAATTTTCCTTTTTTAAAAGAGAAAAGTGTCAGTCTAATTAGATAAATCCGCCAGGCACGTGGCCTGCAGTTCGTCATGGAAATTAACCTCTTCAAAAGATCAAAGTTACCGAAATAAGAATGTGTGTTTTGGCAGAAAGCGGACGAAACAGGGGGCACACACACATACACCGGCTGAGTACTGGACACTTCATTCTTTCTTTCAATAAATGTGCTTTCTTGCAAGCCCCACTTGCCCCCCCCTTCTCTCCCTGTGGGCGGAAGCCAGGGAGCTTTTGTTGCCAAACAACACTAGCAAACGGTGCCGGTGTGACAGTGAGGAAGTCTTTTTGGAGAGGGAACGATTATAACCCTGATGGAAGGATATCACCTGGGTGGCGGCTGGGGGCAATTTGCCAGAAAGCTCCCCTTGATGGAATGGGCAGGGTCCAAGTTGGAGAATCTCCTGGAAGACATAAGATACCCACATGTTTTCTCAAGGCCTATCCCAGAGAGAGAGAGCGGACGGGGGGGGGGGATCCGGCAGAAATCATTTACCATCCACAGAAGCCTTTCAGAGAAACGCAGCCTTGTCTGGAAAGCAGCACCTGAGCTCTTTTCTCATCCTAGAAATCTCATTTCAGAGACCCATCAGGTCAGCAGCAAAAGGATGCTCTCTCTTTGGGATAGATTTTGACAGCTTGGGTCGCAGTCTGTGGCTACTAACCCCGGTGGTTTTGCCTGCCCTTTGTGATCGGAAGCAGTACGCCTCTGAATACCAGCTGCTGGGACTCACCGGCAGAGAGAAAGAGAGATGGTACTGTGCTCAGGTCTGGCTTGCAGGCTTCCCACAGGCATTTTGGCTGGCACTGTGAGAAAGGGATGCTGGACTCGGGGCATTCGTTTGTTCTTATGATGCAAGTTTCTATAAATTGGGCATGGAATTTTAGGTGGTTAAAAACAAAAAAAGCCACCCTTCTTTATTCTACACCAATACGCATTTGGGTATTTTTATTCACGTTTCTACGCCAATGCTCATTGCGGCATTTGAAATTATCATGTTTTAATTATGAGATCCCTCCTGCCCCACGCTTACCCTCAAGGAATCTAGCAGTCACATTTGTTGGAAAAGGGAGGAAAGTCATGAAATAGTCCCCAAACAGACTGCCAAAGAAATAAGTCCGCAGAGCAAATTGTTCAAGGAAAAGGCTCATAGGAATCGTTAGGGCTCACAGATTCCCTTTAAGATGCAGTGCTGTGGGACAATGGGAGTGCTGGACTCTGGGGATGGAGCTACACTGCTGTGCTCAGGTCCTGCTTGTGGGCTTCCCAGATGCAACTGGTTGTCCACTGAGAAAACGGGATGCTGGACTAAATGGGCTCTGGACTGATCCAGCAGATCTCTTCTTCTGTTCCTCGGCAATGGTTCGATGTAGGCTCACCCAATTCATCTCTAACCTGTTAACTTTCCTTCCTTCTTAATCTTCAGCCTCAGTCTCTGTTTTGGTCAGCCCTTTTCCACATGACGCCTTGAGCCAATACTGCCATCTCCCCAATCCTACCAGGCCTTTGGCTGAATAACATTCTATTGTGCTTTTAAATGCCTTTGTGGGAGGCGGGATATTGGTTTGGTTTTTGTTCTTGCTCTTGTTTTATTATGTATTTTGTGTTCTCATCTAGTATTTTTATGTTGTGCTCTGTGATATTTGGATGAAGGGCAGTATACAAATTTAATAAATAATGGTAATTGCTGGCATCTGTCTTGAGAGACAATGGAGTGTGCCTCCAGAGGTGAAGTCAAACCATGCGAGAATCACAGCACCTACTGTAGCTGCAGGGACTGGTAACTTACAACTCCCACATTGTTTTTGTCACATTAGCAGAACCAAAGTGACCTTTCTGGGGTGCAAGCCTGGGCAGTGTGTATGGAGGCCTTGGGCTGCACAGACAACAAGACACAGACACAGACACAGACACACACCCGCTTGGCTGCACTGATGTGGTCCAAATGAAAGCAGAGCAATATGTTGGGCACCAGGAGGAGTTGCTGGAAGGAGAGGTAAAACCATCTTAGGGACTCCACTTCAGATCTGTGCAGGGTTTAAACCTTGGCCTTTTCTTCTCCCAAATAATAATAATAACACCAGTGCTCAAAACTGCCTCTCCCAAGGCCAAGTATAGGGAACATGTGTTGTCCCTCAGATGTTGGGTTCCACTCCCATCAGCCCCAGCCAGCCAACAGTTATAAAACTGGTGTCAACTGCCTTGGTGATAGCCTCCTCCCCAGCTACACAGGCATTAGACCTGGAGAACAAAGCCAGTATTTCATTTGGTGTACATTGTTTGTCGAAGTAGCTTGTGTGGGCTTACAGGAAAAGCTAAAATACTCCTTCCTCCTTACAGGCAAAGCTGAAATGGTCCTTATTCTTAAACACCTGCCCCAACTGTCACACATGGAAAGGTAGGCCCTGGGCTCCTCATGAGGCCAGGCCAGTGTCAGAGATAGGCACCATGGGGCACTTGCTGAGGCCTGCTCTTCCTCCTCGCAGCCACCCTGCCCCATTAACCAGCCCTCACCAATAACACAAGCAAAGACAAGAGCGAGGAGATAGAGTAGAACTTGCCCCACTCTCACACTTTCTCCCATCCCAGATGGTTGAGTCCAGGGGTGCAATGAGAGAAAGTGGGCAGGTAACAGTCCCTTGGAAGAGGAGGAAGGCCCATGGCAGGGACCGTGAGGCACCTTCCCCGAGGACCCTCCAAAATCAAATGCTGGCACTGCGTCCTCTACTGGTGGACCACACTTGGAAGCATCAACCCAGAAAGGGGCAGGGAGCGGGCTATGCCTGTGGTAGCAACTGCTCACCTCCCCCAGGGAGGCCCATGTTCATCGCTAGAGACTCAGAAGGACAAGTTACCTCACCAAAGCTGACTCACCCACTCCTTGCCAAAGCTGCAGAAACCCCAGAGACCTAAACATTTGATGCTGGCACCCCAAGGGCTTCAATCTCTCTACAAAGTATTTAAGGCTCCTCAAAAGTATTGCCCCCGAGGAGTTTCAGGGAGTTGAAGGGGGCATACTCAAAGTATGGTCAGTGGCAGAGCACCTGCTTTGCATACAGAAGGTCCCTGGTTCAATCCCCAGCATATGCAAGTAGAACTGGGAGAGACTCCCTGCCCGAAATCTTGGAGAGCCGCTGCCAATCAAGGCAGACTATACTGAGCTAGATGGAGCAGTGGGTGTAACTCAGTATAAAGCAGTTTCCTATGTTCTTAAAAAAGGGAGAGGAATAGGAGGCCTTGGAGCCCCCTGTGCTGAAGAAAAGTCTATGCAGAAGTGCCTAGGAAAAGCACCTTCCGAAAAAGGCAGGTTTTTGCCTGGTACATATTCAGCCAAAGTGTTATTGGCTGCCCCCTCCCTTGTGCACCCCATTTAAAATGCTCTGGTCAGGGAGGTTCAAGGTTACCCACAAGAGAATTCCAGCCTTCTCAGCCCCAACTTCCCCAGTGACAGAATTAAAGGAGTTGCCGTGTTCCCCTACAGCATGGTTTAGATTTATGTCTATTTTAAAAAGCAGCCCTCCTCGTAGAAAGGATCGCCCGGCACCTGCAGAATTGGTTCCTAGAACCTCAAGCCACCCAGTGCTCAAAGTTGCACATTTACAAGGCGCATCCTCTTCCTACGATTAAAAAGAAGAATAAGAAGAAGCAACAGTATCTGGAGATAAATTCTTCAGGAAATAAAAGCACAAGAGGCAGCGATATGCTTTCACACAGCGGACAGGGGGAGAAGGTTAAAACCTGATATGTGTCAGGAGAGTATTTTTTCAAAGCTAGAAGAGGGGGGGGGGAATAACAGGCTTGTTCTGCTGTGAAACTTCTCCTTACCCAAAAAGAGGTGCGAGTGTGTGTTAGAAAGGATAGCCCACAAACATTTATGCAGGGAAGGCCTTTGGCCAGGACAGGGAAGGAAGCGAGTATTCTCCTTGGAAGTCTTTCATGTGAAATCTAGGTGGATATTCCATTCTGACATTAACATCTCCCACAGGAATTATTCCCGTGCACTCCTGTGAAGAAATGCACATTATGTCACATTCAATCTGGCGGGGGGCGGGGGAGGAACGCTGCGCTCACAACTGCCTCCTCCAGCGGATGGCACTTGGGGTGCTTGTGGCTGGCTGCGGCAGCATGAAGGTCAATCCCACCGCGTGCAGAATTTCTACAGAAAGTGGTGCTCTGCCCATCATGCAAGATGCCTTGGGGTGCAGCACTCGCGGCGGGAGCTGGCGTGGACAGCAGCCACCGTGTGGGTGACGGTTATGCAGGTTGCATCAAGTGCTCTGTTCAACAGCAGAGGCACAGACTCTCCAGGAAATGGCTTCAGGTGGTTTTAAGGTTGGGGGGATGATGGAGAGAGAAGAAAAAGTGACCGCTTCCTTCCCAAACACCAAACTTTTAATAAGCATCATACAGAGCCTCGTCTTGCTGACTGCACATCTTACAGGAAAGCCCATCTTCCAAACTTGTGCTTGGGTAGAAGTTTATCCAGTGAGCGATGGTATGTCTGAGGCTGCTAGGCCAACAAGCTGAGTTGAAAAGGACCCCTTTTGTCCCTGCCCCCCTTTCCACAACCAGTTCCTCTGCCCCCCCCCTTTCTCCTGTGTCCTCAAGACTCCTCTCACCTTGAGGAGTGTTAGGATTACCCAGCATTTACACTCAGTGCTTCTCTTTATTCCTTAAGACTTATTAAGAATGATAATGAGCTACAAAGCTGAGAACACGTTCCTCTCTCTCTCTCTCTCTCTCCCCTCTGTCGCTCTTCCTCTCTCTCTCTTTCCCTACGTGCCTTTTCCGTCAAAGGCACACAGGACAAATCTGACCAAAAAAAGAAGAAGAAGAAGAAGGCCTGACAATATGGATCAAGGACACTTGAGGATTTATATTCTATAAATCAAACCCCCACTTTTTGGGGAGGGAAGTTTATTATTATTTCTGCGCTAATTTCTCCCCTCCCCACCCCACATTTTCGCTTCCTTTTGCCCCCCTTTTTAAAATTCCCTTCCCCACCTTCAGAAGATTTCCCCCCCTCCTTCCTGGACTTTGAAATGAGGTGGGGGGGGGGGAATAAGACGGAAAAAGGAAGGCTGCCTGCCTGCCTGAAAAGGCTCGTTAACATGGGGCTCTTAAACGGTTGATTAATTTTAGCAAAATTTACGACACTACTCCTGCTTTCCCCTTCTTCGCCTTGCAGCATGACACTAGAGCGAGTTAACTTGAGGTCCTTCTTTCTTCTGCCGCCACCCCACCCCACCCAACCCCCCAACCCCTCCATCACCGGTACTTTGCAGGCTTCCTCCCATGTCCCAGCACTTGTTTGTACACATCAACATGCCTGGAAAGATCATAAATGCTGTCCAGGAACATCCCCGCCTTATGGATAAAAGCAGTTTTATTCCCTTTCACAGGACCGAGAAGAGCAGGAAAAGAACAGGCGGCCAACTTCTGACAATTCTAATTTTTTAAAAATGATAAAATGAAAATTGGTTCAAGTGACAAGCTGATTTCAGATGGGGGTGGGTTATTATTATTATTATTTTAAAAGGAAGCCTTTCAACCATTCTCCATCTTATAAACATGTCCTCCTGACTTTGGGCTGCATTCAGAATCGTAGGATGCTCTCTCAAAAGCCATGTCTGAAGGCAGCTTCGTTGCTTATAATTGGGGGGGGGCAGGGGAGGTAAATGGCAAGGGAAGAAATAGACCATCTAAATAAAATGAGAAAGACACGCAGCTCTTAAACATTCCCTTAGCTGTACGTTAATGTTTCATCTGTCTGGTGAGCGCTGGCTTCTCACCTGCTATTTACCTTCTCCACTTGCCCGTTTCTTCTGCCACTCTGATATAGACATCAGAAACGCATGAAGACTCAATTACTAAGCTACTTCATACACAGGTCCACCTCGCACACTCGTGGTTTGTTTTAAAAGGAAAAGCAACAATCGGACTCGGTTTCTGCCCGCTTACGACATGATTTTGGAGTTGCCATCCCAAAAACCTTCCCGTTTTGTCACTTGAACATGTGTCAAATACCGTACAGACAAACAGAGCCCAACTACATCTAGGTATGAAGCTTACCATTTCACTCACAGCAATATTTGTGTTCCCACCCACCCACGAAATCAACAAGATATGGGTTAAACTAAGCCACACCTGCTATTTAAAAGAAAAAAAGAGCTAAGAAGCTGGGATTCAAATTTTTGAAGTTGCTGTTGCAAAGAAAACATTTTCAAAAGAAAAGTAGTTCAGGTAGAAAGATTGTGGGATACAGAGATGGACCTGCTTTGAGTCAAACAGGCAAGGCTGTTTGGGATTGGTTTGTTTTTTTAAAAAAAAGATTGAATAGGTTACCCAGAACATTCTGTTTATGGCAGTAGAGCCCCCTCCCCTCATATTTAGATAGATGGGTTGGGTGTAAATCATTCTCAAAATGAAATTAAGTAAGGGTATGTATGTGGGGTGTGTGACTTGTGTTGAGGACAAAAAAGAAGACATTGTCACAGTAAATCAAGGGTGGGGGGTAGCCAGTCCCTGATCTAAGCAAATAACACATTTTGGTATAATAAAGTATTTAAAAAGAAGTGGGCAAAAGGACATAAGCAGATGACCACTGGCAGAGAAGGGGTGGCTTAGAACAGAACGTTACAAGTTTCTGAAAGTTAAAACTCCACCCTCACCCTTTGAACTAAATCTTGCTTTTTCTGTTTGCTCAAGGAGGGGGGGAAACACTAATACAGAGTAATCATTTGATTAAAAAATATGCTTGTTGAAAGACACGTCTATTTTTCAAGCATATGTGTGTGTTTTGAATTCATAGGTGCCTGCCTCCCTTAAGTTTAAAAACACCGGGTATTTTTTCCTGTCCTAATCATTTTAATAAATTTGCGGTGGGGTGGGGGTTCACCCACTAGATTAGAGGCAACAATCATAGTGGAATATCCACCACCTCTTTCCTTATTGCAGGAGCAACAAGCCACTATTCATCTTAAATCCTCTGTCCCTCCTCCCCTCAGAATCAGGATTTTCTCCTGTAAAAAATGACAATGTCAGCTGTAGGAAAACTGACACGACCAGCTTTTAAAAGAAATGTTGGTGTGGGGGGAGAGAGAGAAGTCAGCCACTGACTTCTTGGTTAAAGTATTTTCTTGTTCTAACTCATGTTCTTATGTCACTGAGCTAAAAAAGACAGAGAGAGAGAGAGGCGGGTGGGGGGGAGAGAGAGAGAAAGGGGGGAGAGATGACTTTCCTTGAATGATCTGTTTAACCTAAGCCAGAGGAAAAAAAAAAGTCATTAATTACTTATGTGAGCTATTGCTTCTGAAAGACAATAAACCTGCCCGGTCGCCATGGATATGACATATTTGCTCTGAAAACAACACAATAATTAGCAAAGGGGAAAGATACAAGGGGAATATGCAAACTCCCAGGTTTAAAGCCACAGTGTTTCTTTTTTCTGAGTGCTGTGTGTGTGTGTGTGTGTGTGTGTGGTTGTTTTTTCACTTCTGTCCGTCCAGTTTGCAATTCAAATTTTTAAAAAAGAATAAAGAAAAAGGGGTGGGAGAAGCAGCTACCCAAAAGATGCACCAGAGAGAGAGAGAGAGAGAGAGAGAGAGAGAGAGAGAGAGAGAGAGAGAGACTAGGCAGGCATGGAAGGAAAAGGATGGTGATCAAATTCTACTGAAACAGCAGGGACAAAAACATAAACACACAAGAGAATTAATAAGATGAAAAGCAATCAAGGATGTGGATTTCATCAGACAAGTTAGGCTTACATTAGTCTTGTTTTTAAGTCTGTTTAGTGCTGTTTTGGCTGGAGCAAGTTGAATGCACGTGTATCTGTGTTTTAAAAGAAAAAGGGGGAAAGTGAACTGGAGGGGGGGGAAGAGAAGACACTGTTTTAAGAAACAAAAAAGATTGAAAAGAGAATAGCACTGGATAACAGGGCGAAACGAAGCTTGGACGGAAGAAGATGCACGGCAGGCATATTTTTAAACCTACCACTTTGCCCGTCTGTCAGAAGGCAGTGCCACCAGGCTGGCACCTGCTAGGTACCCAGGAACCCCAAAATATGTCTCCACCATCTTTAAACGGGTCTTGAATAAGACAGCTTCCAAAAGATATGACACCCATCACAAAATGACACTTTAACATAAAAGAAAAAAGTTTCGTTGGGCAATTTGGAACTTAGAAGTCTGCAGGATCTCCTTGAGAACTGCTCTAAAGAGAAAAGCTTTTTATGTATTATTTCTCCCCCCCCCACTCCCATTAAGCTGAAACAAAAGACTAAAAAAAAACCTCTAATGCATTAACTCTTACCGATTCTGACCTCCTGCACTTAAAAAATAAATGATAAAACAATAATACCCTGAACATCCACTTTACCCCAAAAAATCTTTATATTTGATTTTGGACTTATTATAAAGTGAAGAAGTGGAAGGACCACCTTACAACTGCAGCAGCAGCAAGCAAGATTTTATTTGCATCAATTACTAGTCTGTCTGACCACAGGCAAGCATATTTAAAAGAAGGGGCCTTATCATTTAATCTGCTCTTTCTATTACAGTTTTTAGACAGAATCTTTCAAGATCAGAGTCCCATTCACACAAACGGCAGACTCTTGATGATCAATACCCTTTAACTTTTCTGCTCACTCCCACCCCAGTTCTGCCCCTTTCTGAACACATCAATATGGAAAACATAAGTTGAACAACCAAATAATGCAGTTCGAGAAGAAAACAAACAAACAAACAAACAAAAAGCGTAGCAGAAGAAAAAGAGCCCACGCTACTTCTTTAAACACTTTAGCACATATGGAGTTTGATTTCTTGAAGAGATCAGTTTAACATCTCCATAGAAACCTGCAACAGATTATTATCAACAGAATAAATAAGTAGTCTAATAAATTAAACAGGAGGCAGAAGATCTGGAAACTTGATTACTAAGTTCACTAATATTCTGCTTCTTCACCAGTCTTCCTAGCCGGTGGAAAAATGGATTTTTAAAAGGTGACAATCAAGTAAAACTAAGAAGATATTTCCCCTACGCACACAAAGATGGCTTATAGGAAAGACTTAGGGAGAGAAATAGGAAGGCCAGAGTGAATGTATTCCAACGGGAAGGATTAAGGTGATCCCTAATGTAGTTACATACGGCCTTGAGGAAGGAGCTGTTGGGGGGGGGGAGGCAGAAGAAGGGAAGCATGTTGAAAGGAAAGAACACATGGAGTTTATTAATCAAGTTCTCAAAGTTTCCCTCCCCTCCCACAAAAGCCAGATAGATTTAAACCACATCTATTCACATCAAACCTCCACGGCACACCCTGTTTCCCCAAAGTTTTCTCAAGTAGCATATCCCAGAAAGACACCCAGGAGGTGGCATCCACCCTCCCAGATAACACCCCCACCCACCCACAGGCCCTTACCCCAGCTTTGCCTTTCCATCCTTGCCAGCCACTGAGCCACCTTTCTCTCCCATCAAAAGAAATAAAACACGGAGAAAATATTTATTTGGACAACTGACACAAGACAAATGCACACATATAACCTAAAACTGTGGACAGCACACAGAAGCTTCTAGTTCCATACACATACACCCACCCACACGCCAGCAGAATACAGATTTTTCAACCACGGCTAAATTCTCCCCAGGGCACACAACCACCCCCAACCCTATACCAACCTCTCCCCACTACCTGCCCAGTTCCAATACATTTTTGTATGCGACAAAATCTAATGGGAGTAGTCGTGGGGGTAACATGTTATTCCCTTCCCCAAGAAAACAAATAGGAATAAATTAAGATTCTCTTTATTGCATAAAATGACTCTTTCCCCTACCCCAGAAGCTTAGGATCCGACCATACATCTGGAGAGGCAGATTTGAGAGAGGGGGAAGTATGCAATCATTTCATTCCCTCTCCAGAACTCACGCCTATGTGCCCCGCTCTGCGTCCAACGCTTTCACCCCCTTCTCTTAATTTCTGCGAACGCCCCAATCCCTCTACTTTCCCTTATTTTTAACCGCTATCTTGCTGTTGTCCCCACCCCATCCGCCCCCGTTCCCGGCAGGGCCGAACTTTGACTGACAGCTCGACACCTG
The DNA here is from genome assembly GCF_963506605.1 of Zootoca vivipara. Classification (NCBI taxonomy): domain Eukaryota; kingdom Metazoa; phylum Chordata; class Lepidosauria; order Squamata; family Lacertidae; genus Zootoca; species Zootoca vivipara. The sequence continues at coordinate 84,582,724 of NC_083281.1, forward strand.
TTCCCTCGTCCCGGGAGCGCCCAAACATGGAGAGGAGCGTTCACCAAAACCCCACTCCTTCCAGGGCGCCCCGCCCTTCGCAACTCCACCCCTAGGCCGAGCCAAACCCCCGCCCCCCACCGCCAACACAAACAATACGCCAAACAACCGCTCGCCTGCCGGCCTGCCGGCCTCCCCCCTCCAAAAAACAGCCTCTGTACATGAAACGTCCCTTACCCCTTGCGCGCCCCCAGCAGACCCAACTTCTCCAAAGCGCAGGAGATAAAAATACGAATGAGAGAGTGTTCGTGAAAAGGACGGGGCGGGGGGCAAATCAGCTGCTCGTTCTGCAAATACCACGGGGTAAAAATAACCTGCTGCTGCAAACGAGGGGGCAGACACAAAGTACCCCGGATCGCCCCAAAAGCGCACTCTTAGGGACTCTCGAATAACTTGGGTTGGGGAAAGGGAAGCTAGGAAGAAGAGGGAGAGAACCCCCCACCCCGGAAGCGCAGGGCGAAGCAAATACTGAGCATCGCTTCTCTCTCTCTCTCCTCTCGCCCCCTTGTGCGGCCACCGTGCGCTCCGGACCCTCCGCCCATATCTCCAAAAGTCAGCGCGCACCCGGGGTCTCCTCTCCAAAGCACCACTTTGGGAAAACTTTGCGCGCCGACAGAAGCAGAAGCAGCCCCGACTCCAATCCCAAGAACCAGCCCAGACAAAAAACGTCTCTATATTCTCAGTCTTTTAGGGACCCTAACCATTTCCTCCTCCCCATTCCCCGGGACAACCTGCACTCACCTTAAAAAAAAAGTGGGAAGGGGGAGAAATGTTTTGCCGAAACTGTCTTGAAAACGCAGACACCTGAGAGCAAAATTTGGGGAGGGGGGGTTGGGGGAGATCCCGCCCCCGCCCCTCGTCCTCTGCCTCCCTTTCCCCTCCTGCCCTTTCTTTCCCTTTCCTCCACCCCCTCCCCAGGAACTATTTTTAAAGTCTTCGAAAAATGGTTAGGCACCATCTGCAACTGTAGGCAACTGGGAGATCCAAGGGGATATTATTCTATGCCCCCTCCCCTGTGTAAGGGAAGGGGGCATCTCCAGCTTCTTGGGAGATTGGGGAGGGGGAGAAAAGACGAGTCGCCAAACGCGCGGACGTCTCCCACCCACCTTGTTTGAGACAGTCCTGGGAATTGCGAGAATCTTGCCTGCCTGTCCGCCCCTCTCCTCCCGCCCCTAACTCTGGACAAGGAAAAAGAAAGCGAACCACCTGCATCCATTCCTTTCAAAGTGCCCCACGAAGAAAGGCAGAAAGAGGAGTGTGAGAAAGGGGGTCGCAGCAGCAAACTCTCTCTCTCTCTCTCTCTCTCTCTCTCTCTCTCTCTCTCTCTCTCTCTCTCTCTCTCTCTCTCTCTCCAGCTGCCCCCACCCGAAGAAGAAAAACCAGCGCGCAAAGTCCTGGCCCCTCCATCCCGTTCCAGGCGCACTGCAAACCCCCGCGCCGTTTCCGCGCGCAATGACCTACACAGTTCTGTGCAGTGCAATGTAACGCGACCCCCCTCGCCGACACACACACTTTTTACAAGTGCCCCCTCTCTCGGCCGGTGCAAAGCCCCTTCTTCTCACGCCCCCTCCCTGACCAGGGCAGCGACAGCCACCTTCTCCAGTGACTGCAGCCGCCTGCGTCGCCCTCCAAGCAATGCCGCCGCCGCTCGCCCTCTCTGCCCCAGCCCAGCGCGCACTGGGGAGAGCGAGGCGCAGAGAGAGTTGCTGGGGCGAAAGCGGCCGCCGCCAGCCGGGACGAGGCGCGGAAAAGTGCACGGGCGAGGAGTCGGGGGAGCCCCCCAGGGAGGAAGGGTCTGGGGCCGGGCGCGGGGGGGGCAAGGAGGGGAGAGCAGAAGGTCTTACCTGCACTTGGGGCTGCTTTGGGTGACTTTCCAAGTACAGGGAAATGTGTGTGTTTGGGATGGAGGCTTACAGCGCGCATGCGCCATCAAAGTTGCCCTGATCCGGGATTTTTTTCCCCTCCTCTCGCTCGCTTCCCTTTTGCTTTGATTATTGAATTTTCCTATTTCTACCGGGGGTGCAGGCGGCGCGCAAAACCCGGACTGGAGTAAGGACACAATCTGACACCGCCCGCCCCCCGCGAGCTCTCCGCGGGTTGAAAGCGAGGGAGAAAGGGGGACTTCGGAAGAAAAAAAAAGGGGAAGAAAAAATAGAGAGGAGGAAAAGGGCATGGAACGGACTCGCAAGGAACTCCAGCTGAGGAGGGCGCCTGCAAAACCCGGACTGGATAACAATACACTGGCAAGAGTTGTTGTTGTTGTTGTTGTTGTTGTTGTTGTTGTTGTTGTTGTTGTTGTCGTCCTTCTCCTTCTGCCTAAGAGCAGTTGCTCTCCTTTCCAATCCATCTCCCCTCCTCACTCTGCCTGTGACCGTTTTCAGCACAAAACCAAGGTGACCATTATCAACCTTGTGTTCCTCCCATAGACTTTTGACGGATTTCATAAAAATGAAGAGTAAAATAAAAATAAAAATAACACCAGGTGGGATCTATGTCTGGGTTTCCTGTGATGTATGAAAACCCATTGCTGGCCACCTTGCTGTATAACATTTAGAATTATAATTCCATGTTATTAGTTATGATGTATATGTATATTGATGCTCTGTTGGACTTAAGTGCACACACATCTTGAATCTTTATTCTGAGTAAGAGTTTAGTAACAACTGTCCTGTCTTTTTGTAGTTTTGGATTTGAACACATTCATTTATTTAATAAAAGCATTTAAAATGTTTATAAAAGTATTTAAACAGCGCCATCTCATAAAATCACAGGAGCGGCATACTATTATATGTAAACAATGAAACGGGGTGGGAAACCATCTTGGTATATCTCAGTACCGTACCTTTCTTTTCTCGGTAAGTGGTTCCAATTTATTACCTGTGGGTCTTTGCTGACATAAAGGCTGACCTCCCGTACCACAAGTGAATAGGCCTTTCTTGCTGAAAATTTACAGTTCTATGGTAATAATTGTGGGAGGAAGACCAATAGTGTCTGATAGGAACAGCATATCATTTCAGGGTGACTATCAACCCTGGAAACACCTTCTTATGGCTACCAGAATGTTCCTCCATGCTGCCTAGAGCTGTAGAGAAAGGGTTTATAGAGCCTGTGAGTGGACAACAGATAGGATGCTTCAATCCCTTTTGGGCAGGCAGCCTCTGCTCATGCTGAAACAAAATAATAATAATAAATCCTTCCAGTAGCACCTTAGAGACCAACTATGGTAAGTTTGTTACTGGTATCCTGGCTAGGCAAGGCAGGGATTTTGATCCATGCAAGGTTCTGGGGTATGGGCAAGAATGCAATGTATCCTGATATTGCCACACAACAAAATATGCAACCCCAAGCCACAGCTGTCCCACTTGCAGCCATGAGCAAGTGGTCCACAACTTAGGGCTTATCCAACCTTCACAGCCCCACCTGAAGATGCTTGGAACAAAACCTGAGTTGACATGCTGGCACATTTTATGTGCAAAGTTCATGTTCTGCCACCAAGTTAGGACCCTTCTTTTAGAAACTGTACCAGGCAGGCAGGGAAGTAATGTTAGGAAGAAGTCCAGAAGCGGAATTTCCAGATGGAGGGGGGAAGGAAGGAAGTAAGGTTTTTTTCTGGAATACAAGCAAAAAGGTATAACCCCTTGCTTCCAGATGGAGGATGTTCCACAGCCTTGGGACCATGGCTACATGGCTATTGTACCAGAGGCCCCCACTTCTTCAGGTCCAGGAGCAAATTTTTATTTTTGAGCAAGGGCTATGGGTGCTGCCCCCTTTGGCCATTTCTGGTCTCTCCCCCCCCCCCTAGAAACAGAAACATGTGTGCACGCACTCTCTACTTTTCCAAGAAGTCCAGGTGAAAATTGGATCTAGTGTAAAGCATGTAGAGCTAAGGAAGTGGGAGACAGTGCACCCCTTCCAACTTCCTCCTTCAGTTCTATGTCATTCTCAAGTAACCACCCTCACCATCTCATGACCAAGCAGGTGGGGAGGGTGCTCAGAAGTTTCATGGGCACTATGAAGGCATCATGGGTGAGGCTGGAGCTCAAAGGGTTCCATGAGACATGTTTTATTGCAGCTGGGGCAGATGCAGGCGTCCAGATTTCCTGCTACAGGGGCACCATGGTGTTTCTTCTTTCATTGCTCCTCCCAGTGGTCATTCCTCTGGTCACTGCTGTGGATACACAACCTGACTGTCTTCAGGCACTGCAGTCATCTGCAAGGGATTCCCACACAGCAGGGTTGTTGTCCACAGCCTTCATGTCATGTGTGGGTTCTCAAATTTCAGCAGTGCCCTGTGATGCCAAAATTCGGGGCTCCTATCTTCTTGCCTTCCATTCTACATCATATTTGCAATGCCCCTTGCAGTGCTCCCCTAAATCCGCCTCTGTTTGCAGACATTTTTGTAACACAGAGTTGGTCTGCCAACAGGTCTAGTACCTGAAGCCAGGTCCCTGTAAAGCACATCCTTGCTATCTTCTATTCCCTGGCCAAGCCAGCGTAGACATCACTGAGATAGAAGTGTGAACAGAAAGTGGGACTGGACTTGGGAGAGCATGGAATTAGGACTGCATGTGCCTCCCCGCCCTGCACTCCAAAAATAATGGAATCCCTCACCACATCTTCTGAATGACATGTTGTATGAGGAAGGACTCTGTTCCATCTTGGAAACTACCACCAGTTAATTTCATTGGGAGATGAACATTGCATTCCTAAACAAGTTTAGGAAGGGACTAAGAAGGTCGGCAATTTGAATCCCTGTGACGGCGTGAGCTCCCGTTGCTCAGCCCCTGCTCCTGCCAACCTAGCAGTTCAAAAGCAAAAAGTGCAAGTAGATAAATAGGTACCACTCCAGCGCGAAGGTAAACGGCGTTTCCGTGTGTTGCTCTGGTTCGCCAGAAGCAGCTTAGTCATATGCTGGCCATATGACCTGGAAGCTGTATGCCGGCTCCCTCGGCCAGTAAAGCAAGATGAGTGCCACAACCCCAGAGTCGTCCGCAACTGGACCTAACAGTCAGGGGTCCCTTTACCTTTACCTTTACCTTTAAGCTGCACTGAGCATGTAAGGCTTACTTCTTATTCAATGTGAATAAATTGCACTCCAATACCATCTAATATGATGAGAAGGGAAGGAAAATGTCCATGGACTTTATCAAACAGTCCTACTCAGAGCAGACTCACTGGTATTAACAGATCTAAGTTAGTTATGCCCTTTCATTGCAATGGGTCTACTCTGAGTAGGGCCAAGATTTGCTACAGGCCCCGTCACTACATTGTTCACTTGATAACAAACCCCGTTGTGGAGTCCAGTCCTGTTCTCTCTCTTTGTGTGTCCCCCCCCCACTGTCTCTCTCTGTCTCCCTCTTCTTTGTATGGAAAAGCCAAATAAATGAACTGCTCAAAGAGCAGCAGCCACTCTTCAGCATTAAATGTTGTCATATCTGCTTTCATTTCCAGCACCGCGCCCCCCCCACCTTATTGTCAGTTTACCAAAAGCAATTAGAGCATATCAGGGAACCACTGTTTGCCAAGTGCCATTTTCTCACATGAAACTTTTGCTCTTGGGTTACACATTATTTAAAAAAGAAGAAAGGAAGGAAGAAAGAAAGAAGAAGAAAAAGTCTTAATCAGGCAAATATTTACATGAAGGGCTAACCTCTCCCCCCTCCCCCCGCCCACATCTCCACCCTGTTGCCTTAGCTGGTGAAAATGAGTAGAAAGAAGCATCGAGATCATGGATGGAAGCAAGCCAACTTGAACCAGATCATAGCTGCCAAGTTTTCCCTTTTCTCGCGAGGAAGCCTATTCAGCATAAGGGAAAATCCCTTTAAGAAAGGGATAACTTGGCAGCTATGAACCAGATATAAAATTGGTCCTGTGAACTTCTTGAGTGGTGAGGTTATGTTGTTGCTAGTATGTCTCCAAAGATGGTTCGAAATAATAAATTAGAATGCCCCCTCCCCCCAACTGCAAAATCTGGATGCTGCACTTTAGGAAGGACAGACTGGAAGGAGTTCTGGGAAGGGCAACAAAGGTATGGAAAACAAGTCCAATGATGAAAGGTTGAAGGAATGGGGCATGTTGTATATATACCAGGCATTTAAAGTACATGACTTTCCCTCAAAACGATCCTGGGAACTGTGGTTTGTTAAGGGTTCTAGCAATCGTAGTTCTTTAAGGGGTAAACTACACTTCCCAGGATTCTTTGGGGGAAGCCATGTGCTTTAAATGTAAGGCATGGATCCATCCAGAGAAGGGAAGCAGGAGTGTGGGAGAAGGTGGACACGCATGAAAACACTTTTCAAATACCTGAAGGGCTGTTACATTGAAGAGGGCAAGACTTGTCTTCTGCCCGAGAAGGCAGGGCTAGGTTTTAATTTGCAGGACAGAAGATTTCAATTGAACGTTAGTATACATTTCTTGATTGCAAGTATGGTTCAGGAGTGGACCCAGTTATAAGGTGGGAGGGGAGGAGATTCTCCATCAATGGACATAGAAGATCTACACACTCAACAGACTGATTGCAAACATACTCTTACTGGGTAAGGTTCTGGAGTGGGTTATCACTGAGCAAGTCTAGGCACTCTTGAATTAGACTGATTTTCTGGATTTACTTCAATTTGTGCCCAGTTATAGCACTGAGACCACCTTGATGGCCCTATGAGGACCTTTATCCTCCTCCTTCATCATTATTGTCACTGGAAGCATAAGTGGCCCAAATAGTCCATGTGATGAGTGCCATCGATCAGGGCTTTTCAGTGGTGCCCTCCCAATCGGTCTTATGCTCTTCCCAGCGAAGCATGCCTGGCACCAGCAATGAGAACTTTTTCAGTGCCAGGCAAGGACAGTTCTCATACATAATAATAGTGTGAATTGCATTTGGGGCTTTATTTGTTTTTTGTGAACTGCCCAGAGAACTCGGCTGGATGGGTGGAATATAAGTGTAATAAATAAAAATAAATAACTGATGGGGTTCCTACTTCATGCTGCTAGCATCCTGCAAACATTTCTTTGCAAGATTGGTTCTGTTTCTAATTAAAAGCTGAAGGTTGAATTTCAGCTGGCTGAAGAACTGTTGTTAAAGCTGAAGGTGAACCCACATTGAGCCTATGCAGTCAGAAGCAAGCACCACTGAGTTCAATAGCACTTACGCCTAAGTAAACCATGCATAGGATTGCAGCCACGCTTATCCAAATGAATAGGGTATGGTGTTACTTACTGCTGCTCTTTGTAGGTTGGGGTGTAGACAAATACATGGAGCAATCCAGCTGCATTACTTTTTTGTCTCCCCTTTGGAGTATGGCTATGGACATTCCATGGGGCTGTAGCTACAGGGGCTATCAGAAAGAGATCATACCACCAACATTCAGTCTTAAATGCATGGATGTTCAGACTCCAGAAACCTGTGGCTTTACACATTTCTGAATGTATCACTGGTGCATACCCTCCAAGTGTCCCGATTTTCCAGGGACAGTTCTGGATTTACGAAAGCCATCCTGGCTACTGATTCGATCCTGGAATGTCTCTATTTCCCCTGCCACTGCCAAGCTCGGGGAGGAGGATTAGCCAGTGCTTGCCCTGGGTGACAACGGTGGCTGTGAAGGAGCATCCCATGGCCTCTCCATGGCCGCCACTGCCAGTGTCCTCCCTCGCGTAGCTCATAGGAGGAGGAGAGGCTGAGGCTGCCCAAACCCAGCCCTGTGTGATGCCCTGGCTCTGAGGGGCAGGAAGAAAGGGGGAACGAAGTGGAGCGAAAGGAGCCTTGGTGTTGTTGTTTTTTTAAAAAAATGCTTTGTGCGTCCATTTCTAATCTTGCCCCTTCCTGAAATTATTATATTGGGGTGTGTTTTTCTTTTTGTAAATCTACCAAAGAATAAATAAAATAAAATAAAATGATGTTTAAGGGGTTTTCTCAGGATGATGAAGGCTGTGTGTTCTGTGTGTTGTTGGTGTAGTGATGATGGCACCTGCCCTTCTTCTGATAGGAAATGCTCTGGAGGTGGGGACAAAGATGACCCCAAAATGGGGGGTTGAGGAAGGTCAGCTGCAGGGGTGTGAGAAATGTGCCTATTTTCATCTGAGGAATATTGGAGGATATGCTGCTGCTCAAGATTAGAGCCTTCCTTGGATAGCAAAACGGTCCCTAGGCTCTAGAGTGACTCCACCCAATAGACCAGGCATCCCCAAACTTCGGCCCTCCAGATGTTTTGGACTACAATTCCCATCATCCCTGACCACTGGCCCTGTTAGCTAGGGATCATGGGAGTTGTAGGCCAAACATCTGGAGGGCTGCCGTTTGGGGATGCCTGCAATAGACTGTTCCTTCTCTCCCCTTGACATAGAAGGGCTATCAAAATGTCCATGTCAGGCTGAGAGTTTGCCTGGGCAGCAGCTGTATCCACTGTATCCGGAATGGTGGCACATGGCTTCTGGTTCCTGGATCTCACTCCACATCCGGCTGCAGCCTGATGCTGCCACTCTCCTTTTCCTTTTGCTCTTTAATTTTATGCTTACAAAACACAGACATCTGATGACGACTCCAGTTGCACTAGATATAATTCCACAGACATGGCAAAATATCTGTGATCCTGAACGTTAATTTTGTTAGGCTCTCCGGTTGCATAGTTGAAATGTTCATCCGCTGACGAGGTCCTTTGCACCTTTGAGACAGGATGTTCTTTTTAATCGCTTGTTAATTAGGCCTCTCACCGCCCTGCTGAGGCAGGTGTCCTTTTATTGTTTGTTCCCATTTTACAGGTTCAGAAACCAACACATGCTATTGCTCAAGGCCGCACCTTGAGTCAGGTGCAGAGCTGGGAAAGGAACTGACAGGAGAGAGAGAGACCGAGAGACAAAGAAGTGCCTGGACTGCCACTCCTTGTCTACAAGGCATTGGATCCAACTCTGCCTTTCTTCCAAGAGGAAAATCTGAAGGCTCTTTCATCCAACAGTTCTAGGGTCTACGGAAAAAGGCCAAGGAGGGAATAGAGCTAGATCAAATTGGCCTCCAGAAATGATCCAGAGTGTTCTGCTCTGGGATTTAGATTAAGGATATGAGGGGGCCTTAGATTGACAGGAAGCAAGAGCCTAAGCAGTATTATATTCTTGCAAGCAGTTAATAAAGTCAGCAAACATATGATCTTAAATTAAACAAATGTATTTCAATCAAAGGAGAAAATAAGCATGAATATTCACTACACTCATTTCTTTTTCTTTCTTTCTTTCTTTCTTTCTTTCTTTCTTTCTTTCTTTCTTTCTTTCTTTTAAAAAACTTTTTCTATTGGGATTGGCAAAGTCATTAATTATGGCAAAGGGCTCAAAATGGCATACATACAGGAATTGTCCTTTCACCTCGGCCTCACAACAACAACCCTATAAATGTCACCAGGTTCATGGCTGACCTGGGAAACTGAGAACCTAAAAGGTAGGAGGACCTAAGATTATATAGCCTATTACTCCTAATGGTTAATGTGGCCCTACCTGCAGGATGCTGGGCTAGATGGGCCTTTTAACCCTGTTCCAAAGGGGCTCCTCTTCTGTCCCAGTTCTGATGTTGATTAAGGCACATGGAATACCTCTTGAATATATGACACCCCATGACTGCAGGGTGGCCAGTTATGCAGGCCCCAACAAAAGAGATGATGAGAGGGGGGACCTATTTCCATGAAAATTTGCATATGGCAATTTACACGTGCAAATGTAAAAGTAAGGTAAAGGGACCCCTGACTGTTAGGTCCAGTCTCGGACAACTCTGGGGTTGCAGCACTCATCAAATCTTGGCCCTACTCAGAGTAGACCCATTGCAATGAAAGGGCATGACTAACTTAGATCTGTTAATATCAGTGAGTCTGCTCTGAGTAGGACTTAGTTTGATGAAGTCCAGGGACATTTTCCTTCCCTTCTCATCATATTAGATGATATTGGAGTGCAATTTATTCACATTGAATAAGAAGTAAGCCTTACATGCTCAGTGCAGCTTAAAGGTAAAGTTAAAGGGACCCCTGACTGTTAGGTCCATTTGCGGACGACTCTGGTGTTGTGGCACTCATCTTGTTTTACTGGCCGAGGGAGCTGGCGTACAGCTTCTGGGTCATGTGGCCAGCATGACTAAGCTGCTTCTGGCAAGCCAGAGCAGTACACGGAAACGTGTTTACCTTCCTGCCGAAGCGGTACCTATTTATCTACTTGCACTTTGGGGGGGGGGGCTTTCAAACTGCTAGGTTGGCAGGAGCAGGGACTGAGCAACAGGAGCTCACGCCGTAGCGGAGATTCGAACCACTGACCTTCTGATTGGCAAGCCTTCGGCTCTGTGGTTTAGACGACAGTGCTACCCACGTCCCTAAATGTAAAAGTAATTACTATGATTTAAACAGAAATGCACAGATAAGAAGACACCAGGTGACATGTGTGCCTGTTCGGTCTGCTGTCCAGATGCAAACTGTTTGTGGGCAACTTCAGGGATCCCACCTGCTCTCCCTCCTTAGGGTGGCTTATCTTTAAACCAGGCTTGAATTGGAGAGTCCTTCAAACAGAGGACAACTTCAAACAGAGCAGGGCTCCTAACAGTGGCCGATAATGACCACCTCCACCCCTGGTTCAACTCAGGGGTTGAAAAGTGATCAAAAAGGGCCTAGGAAGCAAATGTTTAATAAGGAACTTTGAGCCATGGGAATAAAAAGCAAGGGCATGTACAGAGTGCACCCCTTTCACCAAGGAGGAACCTCTGTATTTAAAAGAGGATGCCACAATACAACAGCATCTTCAGGCCTTACTGTTTTATAGCTTAACGAAAGTATGCAGAGCTTCACTTTTCAAAGTGGTTGTTGACGACACATGGATATTTATTTCCTTTCTCCAAGCGTTTGGATTGGGGTCAATGACAACTTTATAGGCTCCTCTAGGAGGCAATGAACTCAGAGGTTTGGGAAACCCTGATTCACAGAGGACTGTTCTGTGTAAAGTAGTGCACATGGCCACCCAACATTCCCCCCCCCCCCAGGTATAGGATACATAGCTTTGATTCCTGATTAGGTGTTAGACCTTCGTAAAAGTGGCAGGAGGGGATGGTCACCTGGAAGGCTAAATTGGAAGCATTATTTATGGTGTGAACAATAAAGTGGTGAGGGCAATAGGGGGGGGGGGGAGAGAGAAGCCTATATCCAGACCAACCAATGTTGGGTAATGACAAAGTCATTTTCCTTTTATTATTTTTCAATAGGGTACATATGTTGGATGCCTCTTCCATTTTTCTTCCGAGGCTTGCTCCCAGCTCTCCTCCGATGGATGGATGCTGCTGATGTCAAACTGACGCTTAAAGCAGATAAGGAGGAGGCTGCTAGGCCCTCCACATGTAAAATGGCCGCTTCTGCTCAGTTAATTGTTCTTGTGAGGAGCTGGTGAATGTCAGGAGGGGGGGGGGCAGGTTCCACGGTTCGCTTGAGCAGTTCAATTCCATTTAGTAAGCCCTTAGCCACTTTTCAGCTTCTGTTCCGAGAAAGTAGGTAAGGTGAGGGAAGAATTTGGAGCCCGTCCCTCCTCTTTTAAGGTGGCCTTGCCAAGAGATGATTCTGAATGGTTCATGGTGCCTTGATCCTGGTCAGGAAGACTAAGAATGCAACAGTAGGAAGCTGATCAGACGGGGATGCATTTATAGGAGTCAGGCTGAATCACAGGACCTGCTTTGACCTCTGGTGGTGGTTGACCTGCCTGGTTTCTCAATCATTCCCTTCAGAGTCTGGTGGACAGAGACACACCTGGAAATCCTGCCTATGGCATTCCTCAGGTTTCAGATCCAGGGCTTGAGATTTGGGGTTGTAATTAATAGGCCTATGTTAGTCATGCCCATTGGTTCCAATAGGCCTGTATAGGACTAATATTCAATACAGGTCATTTTGTTCAAATTCTAGCTCAGGTATACAAGGGCGTACCCACCACGGGGCAAGTTAGGGCAGCTGCCCTACTCTAGAAGCCAGCTGCCCGCCCCCCCCCAAGCTAAAAAGAAAGAAATCTCAATGCAAAAAGTGGGGTGCGCGGCCCCAGCCAGAAAGAAACAGACCAGCCCTCCCCCCTTTCCCCTTTCCATAACCCATCGCACTTTCTCCTCTCCCCCTCCCACTATCGAGCTGCAAAAGCGGTGGGGTGTAAACGTAAGAGACGGAGGGAAACAGCGCACCCGGGGGATGGGGCGAGCTGCCCAGAGGGGCGACCAGTGCCGTGGGCAGGGGGGCAGGAGGGGGCAATTGCCCCCCCCCCAGAAGCAAAAGGCTAAGGGGCGCAGCGTGGCAGCCCCAGGCTCCGGCTCCCAGCGCAAAGCTCCAGAGGCGCGAGGGGAGCGTAAGCGGAGGAGCGCTAAGCGGGAGCGGGGAGTGTAAGTGGAGGAGGCAGCCACAGGCTCGCGTTCCCCGCGCACCTCTGGAGCTTCGCGCCGGGAACGGGAGCTTGGGGCCGCCTCCTCGGAAGACCTGGGAGGTGCGGAGGAGGCAGCCCCAGGCTTGCGTTCCCCGTGCGCCTCTGGAGCTTCGCGCCAGGAACAAGAGCCTGGGGCTGCCTCCTCAGAAGAGCTGGGAGGACGCAGGCCACGTAGCCCCGCCCATATTCCCACTGTGGCCCCTCCCCTCCCGCCCCTTGCCCCCGCCCCTTGCCCCCCCTAATTTTGATCCTGGGTACGCCCCTGCAGGTATAATCTTACTAGAAGGGAGTGGCTTTGTGCAAATTAGCATTAAGGTGAACCATAGAGGGGTGGGGTAACAACCAGGGACTGGACAACCAGACCCACAGGAGAGGGGAGTCCTCTTGTGCTTGGGTCCTCCTTGAGGGTTTCCCGCAGCATTGGCTACTGCAATAACTAGATGCTGTACTTAACTGGCCGTTGGGCGCTGACCCAGCAGCCTCTTCTAATTCTCTTCTTAGACCCATACACTGTATGGCTTGTCCTTTTGCATATTTACTCAGAAATCTTCCAGTTTTTAATGTGTCTTACTCCCAAACTGCACCCTTGTTTCCTGTGCCACTACAGCAGCATGGCAGAAGAAGGAGCGGCTGACTGCTTTTGACAGACTGTAGGTCAACAGCAGAGCATCTGCTTTGCATGTAGAAGGTCTTGCACTCAGTTCCTTGCATTTCCAGGCAAGACTGGGAATGTCTCCTGATGTAAACATTGAAGGGCCCCTGCCAGTCAGTGTAGATGAACCACTGGTCTGACTTCCTGTGTGCCATGTGGGTTTGGTTACATGCTACTGAACCTGCTGGTTGGAGGGTTGTATTGTAGTTCCTAGTTCACTGGTGGTCAGATAATGGCAAAAAACCTCAAGGTTCCTTCCTTGATCCTTGGTGTGAGCAACTTTCTGCTCACACTAAGAGTCCTTCCAAACATCCTTTATATTGTGCATTCCTGATTTGTGCTCATGGTGGTATCTGGGTGGTGTTATGAGATCCCACTTTCAATACTGTTCGCACCTGCAAAACATTTGGCAGTGGACATGCCACTTTGTTTTCAGTTAGTGCAAACCCCACAGCTTCTAGTCAGTGCAAACCCCATTTTTCCTACCACAAATGTTCCACGTTTGGTTTTTCTCCCACTTCTATAGTGTAAGTGTGCCCCTCCACGTGACTGCATGTGGTAACACTGGGGAAGCATCACAGAGCAACTGATACAGCAGAATGATGTTGGGACAGTTCAGTATAAACCCACACTCAAGTAGTAGTATTGCATCAATGACATGTTCCAAAAGACACCCACGAAAAACTCCAGTTCACAGAGGCCCTAAATATGGCCTCCCTCACATGTCTTCTTATCTCTCCTACTTAGGTTTTGCACGAGACTTGTTCGAAAGTGATCCTGTTCTGAATTTTATATCTGGCAGCCTTACATTGCTCACTCCCCCCTTCCCATTTGCCTTCTTGCACACTCAGTTGCTGCAGCAGCTGAGGTGAAAAAACAGAAGATTACAGGAGGCTCGATATCCCACTTTGCCACTCATTCACAACAAACAAAGAGCAATGATTGATGATTAAAAATGCATTCTCTGGGCTTGTTTTCCTTTGTTTTACCATTATGGAGATATTATAAATACGGAATACTAATCAAATCAGACCTGGCGGGACCTCAAAGACCTTCATGTGATCTGAGGGCTCGGAGGAGCCTCAAAGTCTTTGTCTCAAGTCTCCCTGCCCTCCAAGGATGCCTAGGGGCAAGGAATTGTGCAGGTGTGTTGCTAGTTAGGGAGGGGGTGATTTTGTCTGGTTTTCCTCTTCTGAAAAGGCTTTTCACTGCAGTGTGCCCCCCAACATATATTTCAATGCATGGGGCAACCCAGTCAGATGAGTGGGGTACTACTACTACTACTACTACTACTAATAATAATAATAATAATAATAGAACATTTTTCAGCCTGAGGACTCCATTCCCTTGCAGGTGGGGGAGATGCCAGGACCAGACACAAAAAGTGGGTGGGAGAATAGATGTGGTGGTGATCTTTGTACAATAGATTACATTACAAGCACGGGAAGCTGCCTTATACTGTCCATTTAGCTCAGTACTGTCTACCACCATTGAGCTATGGCCTTTCTCCCTACATCAACAGAATCAAGCAATGGCATAAGAAACAGACAGCTCCTTAGAGGAGGTGGGTTTAGCAGCAAACCCAGATCAACCAACCTTCAGAAGACCTCTGCATGCCGCTGAGACAACAGCTGTGCTTGGGCAAGTTCTAGCCAGTCACAGTGACCTGTCCAGGGTCCTGACAGACTGTGCTTTGCATTGCCGATTGGAATCATGCACAACCTAGCTTTGGCTTCTGCTCTACTGGACTCAACCCGTACTCCATCAGCTACAACCCTAATCTTCTGGATATTACCTTGCCTTTATGGGACATGCCATTGCTGCTTCAACCCAGCCTGGGAAACTCATGCCAACCTACGATTGGATCTGCCCAGCATATCACAAGAGGTGCACAAGGTGGACAGAATGATGTAAGACAGTATTTCTTTGTGAAACATGTAATTAATGGATGAAATTCACTACAACAAAAGGAGCTGGCAGTCACCTGGCTGGCCTACATATATGTATTGAGGTCACCTTTGGAGAGGCTGGCCCTGCATGCCTTTCCCCTACACGTTTGGAGTCCTTGTCTCCACCACCTGATGAAGAGGAATCCAACTCCTTGTCCTTGACACTGCTTATCCCGAGATAGGGTTGGTAGTAGCCAGAGGGTCACATTCTGTGTGGTGACAGCCCATATAATTCCCTTCCCAGGGAGGCCTACTTGGCCTCCCAACACTGTTATCTTGTTTTCATAAGCCACCCTGGAAATTTTGTAGGGCGTGGTATGTTTACATTCTGGGATGACATGATCAAACAAATGTACAAGCAAACAAGGGGGCAGAATGGAGGTTGGTAATATAAACTGTGTAGGGTGCCCTACTTAATAGAGGACAGTCCTCTATTTGAAGGTGTCCCCAAGGTTGGTTTAAAGATAAAGAGACATGAGGGGGTGCATCAGCCAAAGGAGGCACACAAGTTACCTGGTCAATCTTCCCTGCCTTGTCTCAAGAGGCAATGGAGTCCATGACAGTCGTATCTCAGCGGGAAGGGAGGCCACCACCCAAAAACCTCCCTCTTCTCTGTGGTGGGGCCATTTTGGCCACATAATCAATGGCACTTACAGTCTGATCATCAGAAACAGAAGGAATGGTGCTTGACTATACAGGTCTAGAAAAGTAATTACTATGCTCTTAAAAGGTAAAGGGACCCCTGACCATTAGGTCCATTCGTGACCAACTCTGGGATTGCGGTGCTCATCTCGCGTTATTGGCCAAGAGAGCTTCCGGGTCATGTGGCCAGCATGACAAAGCCGCTTCTGGCGAACCAGAGCAGCGCACGGAAATGTCGTTTACCTTCCCGCTTGGAGCGGTACTTATTTATCTACTTGCACTTTGACGTGCTTTCGAACTACTAGGTTGGCAGGAGCTGGGACCAAACAATTGGAGCTCACCCCGTCGCAGGGATTTGAACCGCCAACCTTCTGAGCAGCAAGCCCTAGGTTCTGTGGTTTAACCCACAGTGCCACCTGCGTCCCTCTATGCTCTTATGGGTATTACTATTACTATTACTTATTAAATTTCTATACCACCCTTCATCTGAAGATCACAGGGAGGTTTACAATATAAAAACACAAAAATACATATCACAATAACAAACAAAAACAATATCCCCTCCCAGTTTAAAAGGCCATAGATTGTTAAATTAGACAAAGGCCTGAGAGGATAGGAATGCTTTCACTTGGCACCTAAAGGTGTATAATGATGGCGCCAGGCAAGCCTCCCTAGGGAGAACATTCCACAAATGGGAAGCCACCACAAAAAAGGCTTGTTCTCATGTTGCCACCCTCTGGACCTCTCGTGGAGGAGGAACACGAAGAAGGCCCTCAGTTGTTGATTGCAGAGTCTGGGCCAGTTCATATGGGGAGAGGCAGTGCTTGAGGTATTGCAGTCCTGAGCCATTTAAGGCTTTATAGGTCAAAACTATCACTTTGAATTGGGCCCGGAAACTAATTGGCAGCCAGTTTGTTCAGGCCAGGATTGGCATTATATGCTCAAACCATCTTGCCCTGGTGTGCAGCTTGGACATTGAATTTTGGGCTAGCTGAAGTTTCAGAACAGTCTTCAGAGGCAGCCCCATGTATAACATGTTGCAGCAATCTAACCTAGAGGTTGCAATACATCATCAATATGCTTTAAATGTGTGGTGTGGATGTGACATGGTGACATACATGTCATATGTTTAAAGCACATTTACAGTATACCCCTTTAACAGCCATGTCTTCCCCCCAAAGAATCCTGGGAATTGTAGTTTACCTCTCACAGAACTATAATTCCCAGCAAGCCTAATGGCACCACACCATATTTCTTTGGGAGAGGAAGCCATAGGTGCTTTCAATGTGTGATGTTGAGGGGGGGGGCTGTTTAAGCTAGGAATGATTACGGTATTTTACAAAAATACTTCCCTGAAAGGTCTATTTTCCACTCCTAAAGGATTAAAGGGCTTTTAAAGTATTCCTTAAACCATTTCCCGCTGCCAAAAACGGAAAATAAAAACAACTACTGGGAATATAGATGTGGAAAAATCTGGAGAGGCAACAGCTAATGGCCCTATCAGGGTGGGGAAGGCAATTGACTGCTATTTAAAATGGCCTTGTGTTCCATTTCAATGTTATCACCCCCGATAAGCAAAATACATACAGTACATATATTATGTGCTTTTTTCATGATAAAAAAGCAAAGTACAATAAATGAAAGCAGAAAAAGGCAACAGTATCTAAACCAAGTTGCCTAAGAGAACAGGTGCATGTGCATTTGGGGTACATAAAAAGGGCTGTGGGGAGAGAGAGATTTGGTTCCTCTCCTCTCCCAAAGAGCTTGCGTCTTCCTTGAGCTGTGAGCTGGAGTTACTGTAAACACGGCCTTCTAAAGTCATCGAAAAAGTTCAGCACCCCATGCTGGATGGCTCAGCTTACACTATCTAATTTTTCTTTGTGACTTAATACATTTGAGATATCGTTTGCTATCATGAGACCTGAGAAATCCATTTATTCACCCAATCAGCTCGTGGCAAGCCCTCCTTCCTTTAAGATTCCCTCCCCTCTCTGTCCGCCACCTCCTTGTTTATTATTGATCATTACACACAGCTCCTTTTCTAAGGATATACAGAGTCCTTTGCAGTTTGTCTATTGCTTGGCCCCCACTAACAAAGCAAGCCCAATCCCTTCCCTTTTCACAGAAGTTTGCTTTAAACATTGGATGTTCCTCATGGTAAGGTACACATTGTAAGACCTGTGTCTCAAAAAGCATTTGACCGCCTCTCAGAAAAGTGTTCTGCCAGTGCCAATAGACAGACTAAGTACTTGCTTAGGGTAACAGCAAAGCAGGGGCACCAAAAAAGGGTGTTCTTCCTCCATTTTTCTCTTCTCATTACGTCTCTCTGCCTAAACCAGGGCCATCTGACTAACATAATGCAAGGAAATCAGATTCTGTCATGTGTTGCAATAAATCGGTTTTATAAATAAATAAATAAATAAATAAATAAATAAATAAATAAATTACAATTTTGTCTTATGCATACTTGAGACTATCCATTGCTTTCTGCATAACAGCCCTGTGAGGTAGGTTGAATAGAGAGATCATAGCATGCCTGAGGCCACCCAGTGAGCTTCACTAGGTCTCCTTGGTGCATCCATTGCACCAAGTAATGTGCCTACACACACCTCAGCATGCTTCCGAAGCACCCTCAGTGCCACTTGGATACACTGAGATGGACCAAAGAAGTTCTGACCAATGGATGGTAAGGCTTTTAAGCACCTGATCAGTTAATCAATCCTTTTTCAATAGATCTGCAAAGCTTCAGGGAAGGTGCTTTTCAGAGATTCCTGAAAAACTCAGGTTCCTGAAGCTCAGATGAAACAGGCTGATGGTGAAACTGCAAGCATGCCATAAAAGCAATTACTGAAAACGTAAAAGGTGTGCGCTGATAACCTGTCAGAGCACCAGGTTCTTCGCGTGTTAAACCAAACACCAGCAGAAAAAGATGCACTTTGCAGCTGTTTCCAAAAGGAAGCAAAGAGGTAGAGCATTGCACTTGAGGGATGACAGTTGCTCCAGAGCCTCAGGGCGGTAAAGGCCTGGCTTGTACCAGGTGCCACGTCCTGTGCTGATGGAAAACAAACCAAGGTATGGCAAAAGGAACAGAACTGTCATGGAGGCAGACAGGTAGAAAACCTGCTTGGCATGCAGAAAGAAATTCAATCTCTGGACTCTCCAGACAGGGCTGGAAAATAGTTGCCTCAAACCCCAGAGTCAGGGCCTAATTGTTTGGCTTGTATCTACATCAAGGGATCTCTCTCTCTCTCTCTCTCTCTCTCTCTCTCTCTCTCTCTCTCTCTCTCTCTCTCTCTCTCTCTCTCTCTCTCTGACCGTGTTGGTCTGAGTCGAAGCAAAATAAAAAAAAAATCCTTCAGTAGCACCTTAAAGACCAACCAAGTTTTTATTTTGGTATGAGCTTTCGTGTGCATGCACACGACGAAGTGTGTATCTGACGAAGTGTGCATGCACACAAAAGCTCATACCAAAATAAAAACTTAGTTGGTCTTTAAGGTGCTACTGAAGGAATTCTTTTATTTCTCTCTCTCTCTCTGTGTGTGCACATGTAAGGGGGGGGGGTTCCACTAGGGCCACAGAATATGTATGGAGACGAGATCACAGAGCTGCCATCCCAGCACCCTTAACAAAATACAGTTCCCAAGATTCCTTGGGAAGGGGGAGCCTTGTGGTTTCAGTACTGTATATGATGTGGCTGTGACCTGCCTGTCCCTGCCTCAGACCCCTTGTAGGGAGCAGGGAAAGAGTCTCCTGTTACACTTGCCCACTTGCTGGTCCTGCTGGTGAAAGAGCGTGTGTGCTGGGATCTGGGAGGTCAGGAGGATTTCTCACTCCCCCCCCCCCTGAGCACAAAGGGGCTGGAATTTCCTCCTTTCCAAGAAAAGCCAGTTGCAAAGTGCTCTCTGCACCCAGGGAAACAATGCCTTAAAAAGGACTTCAAAAAGAGGGATTATTTGTCATCTGGAAGGGCTATAAAAAGAAGCACTTCTCAAGTACTGAGTGTGAATACCATTACTTTACAGATTCAAGAGAGGGGGGGAGGGAGATAACCTTGGGGAGACCTGACCTTCAAACAGGTCCAAATAACATTTCCCCCCCAACTCCCCTCTCTCTCCTTTTTCCAACTGTACACAGAGAAATATTAACAATGTGAAATAAACCCATACGTACTCAGAGGTATCTGTCCTTATAAATTAGCTCCATATATGATCACACATTGACCATATAAACTGCATTATTGTAAATATTCACACAAACAACAAATGAAAGAGACACTTGCTCTGGCTTCGTCTGGTGCATAGATGTATCCTGCATAGTAGAGTTCTTCTAATTCTGTCCCTGTCAGTTTTCCTTTTGGTTTGGCATGTACTGCTGGAGAGTCTCTTCTCCTCTGTCTAGCTGGCTCCCCCCCCCCCCACTGCCATGCAAAGCCCTTTCCTGGTACCAGGCATAGACTCCTCAGAGGATGCTCCAGACAGCCCACAGGCCCTCGAGGAACAGGCAGCCCCCCCCCAATCCAATGCTGATGATCCCTCCAGGTTGACACCTGATGGAAAACTCCTGGAACTGTCAGAGGAGGAGGAGCTGCTGCTGCTCCAGCCCCCAAGAGCACTGATGTCAAAAAGTCTGGGTCCAAGCTGAAGAATGATGACACAGATCTCTGGTTCGTTGTCTCCTTGCCTTGCTGTGTTTGCCTAAACTACCTGTGATGTAGACCTTGCCTGACTTTGTCTCTAGATCGTGTTTGGACTCTGCTGCATCTACAGTACAACCTTGGCGCTGTTGGTGAAGCTTATGGTAAGGTCTTTCCCACCACGTGCTAAATGATCCTTTAATTGGAATTGGCAGGGGTGAATCCCAGGACCTTCTGCATGAAAACAAATGGCTGTACCACTGGGGTCAAGGCAGGTTTGAGGAATTTCAGCAACTATAAGGGCTCACCCACACTCCTGCTTGTTCTGTGAATAGAAAGCACAGATCAGAGAGGTTTTCCACTTGTCATGTGCTTTCTAGGCATGGGTCCAAGCATTTAATCATTTGTCCCACAACTTTCCCTGGAAAACTCACCGTTTACCACTGAATCGGAACCCATGGCAATCCACAGAAAAACCAATTGATGTTTGTTCCGGGACAAGCAGATGTGTGGACGAGCCCTAAGAATCAGGGCTACCCCATGACATTTTGCTGCCTGGGGCAGAGCAGCAAATGCAAATGCCCTCCTAAGAACACAAGAAGAGCCCTGCTACTGGATCAGGCCAAATGCCCATCTAGTGCAGCATCCTGTTCTCACAATGGCCAGCCAGATGCCCCAATGGGAAGCGGGACCTGATTGCAACAGCAAGTTTCCCTTCATGCAGTTTGCAGCAATGGGAATTCAGAAACATATTGCCTCCGACAGGGGAGGTATAACACAGTCATTGTCAAGGCATGTAGTCCATAATACCCAAGGCCAGTCAAGTAATGTTGACACCTGAGGCAGAAAAGCACCTCTCTCCCCATCCCTGCCAGTAAAAATTCAACAACAATCAATTAAATAACCTAACATTTTGCTGCCCTTTCATGACACTGAAAATTAGTCGCCTGAGGCGGCTGCCTCATTCTGCCTAATGGTAGGGCCAGCCCTGACAAGAGGAGCTGGAAAAGGTCTTCTGTGGTCAGAGGATATGGCTTCATTACATTGTAAATCACTCTTTGCTGGTCTCCATGACCAACACATGATGTGCTGTAAGCATACCTTCGTAATTCATAAAGGTGGCCGAATGCCACTTTGCTTGGTGTGCAGTTTTGATTTATATATTATTTTCAGCCCAGAGTACACCCCGAGTATAAAATCATCCACAGCTCTTCAACAAAAATGGTGAGTTCAGCTGATGATGATCATAGTGCATTTTTCTGGCTGTTATAAAAATTTGGCAAAACACTCAAAGGTCTCATAGGAAGCTGTCAGACTGTCACTTCATTTAGGTCAATATTGTCTACTGCGACTAGTGTACATTGCCCTGTGATTTTCGGATGAATGGTGGTATGGTAATGGTAATAATAATAATAATAATAATAATGTCATGTGACTTGCAGCGGTTCTTCAGGGTTGCAGACAAACTACTTTTCCAGTTCTACCTGGAGATGCCAGTGATTAGAACTGGGACCTTTTGCACACAAATCATGTGCTATACTCCTGAGCTACAGCTCTGGTGAGTCAAAGAGTGCAGCTTTGGCAAGATGAGATAAACACTTCTTAGATGTGGATTGGCGCCTGGCATTCACTTTTGGGGAAAGGGGGAAATTTGCTTGTTGCATCTGTGCATTAGACATGTTGCATGTCGATAAAGGTTGGCGAGCTTGCTTGGTTTGTGGTGGAATGTGTGACGTAGCCAATGGGCTCCTCTGGTCGCTTTAACACCATCCACACTCTTCTACCAATTTCAGGCTTCCCCCCAAAAGAATCCTGGGAACTGTAGTTTGCTAAGGGTTTCCTTTCAACTCTCAACACATTTAACAAACTTGGGGGGGGGGGAATCTATGTCTCTTGAAGTGGTATAGGAGTGCTTTAAATCTACGGTGCAGATGTGGCCTCTGTTTCAATTTTTGTTCAGAATGCAGATGTAGGGGTTAGGCAGCACCACAGTCTTATATTTGGCTCTGCATATTTTCTGAACTGGTACAGAGAGATCAAGGGCCTTCTCAGCGGAATTGACTGCAGAATTCTCTTTTCAAGGAGTTTTGCCTGGCAACTCAGTCATTCTATTTTGGAGCTGGGCAAATACCTTCTTATGCTCCCATATTTTCTAAACATACTTTAACTTTGGTTTGGCTGGTTGCTTGTTTTAGAATGACTGCTTTTAACTACCTGGGTGTCTTTTTTAAAAATTGTTTATTTTTAATCTTGCAATTAAATGGACAGGGCAAAAAATGATGGTAATAACTAAGTAATTGAGTACATTGGGTTGTAACCAATGTTAGTCCTACTCAGAGTAGATCTATTTAACAGAGATGACTAAGGCTGTGTACACACCATGCACTTAAAGCACCCCCTGAATCCTGGGAACTCTAGTTTACTCCTTACAGAGCTATAATTCCCAGCACCCTTGACAAGGATTCTTGGGTGTGGGTGTGTGCTTTAAGTGTATGATTTATTATACAGCCTAACTTAAGTCCATTAGTTTCAACATGCTTACTCTGAGTAGGACTTAAATGGATACACCCGATTATGCAAATAGTCTCATGTCATTATTTGATTCTTTGGAGCATTTTGGGGTGAGGAAGAATCTTAAGATGTTCCTAAAGAGGAGACTTAACACAGAGAAGGCCAGGGTGGGGGAGTAGAGAGAAGGAGAAAGTTGGCACATACAGCTCTTTGGCCAAGCCGCCTGTTGCCGTCTTTGGAGAAGCAAGTCGCAGCCTTTGTGAGAATGAGACAGTCGGCAACTGCCAACTGCAGGGTGAAAAACGAAGGGTCCTTTCACCGTCTTCTGAAGCTTCAGCTGCTGTGCTCTTTGCAGCTGCTGCTACTCCTGACATTCTGGTGAGGAAAACCAGTTGTGCAGCAGGAAAGGACTGAAGATATGGACTGACAAAACTCTGCTGCCCCCAAGGTTCCAAAGTTGTGATTAATATGGGTTTGCCAGGGAATGCACATGAACACCAGCCATTGTGCACACAGATGGGGCATCAGGGGAAATGCGCACCAATGAGGAAAGAGGGGGTTGTGCATATTTTCTGGTCGGTATGCCTAGTCTTCAAACGATGCTGGGGAATGTGTCCAGCTTGACAGGTTAAACTAGGTATATATCCAACACGGCCCGGTCACTATGCACATTCTCTGCTCAGGCAAAAGTGCAAGCTCACTGGTCCATGTGTGAAACTGTCAGGTCTTCCAACCTTTGATTCTGGAAGGGATGGTCTCAGCTCAGGGCATCCAACAGCCAGGCTCCAGCACCGTACCTCCTGCAGCACAGCCACTCTGGTTCCCCAGTCAGCCTGGTCTGAAGGGTGTCATCCAGTCACCAGCCTGCCTGAGCATTCCATCACCTCATCTCAACAGGCCAATCCCAGCCCACTAAACCCTATAAATCCCTGGCATCAGAGCTTGCTCCTCACTCTGAGCAAGCTGCCCTGAGTGAGATGGTTCTGCTCCATTCTCCATTCTCCTTCTTGCTGCTGCCGCCACCACCATCTTGGATCATGGTGACTCCAGCCTGACTTTGGCCTCATGTGGCTTCTGATTTCTGAAATTGCTTTCTCAGAACTCTCCCACCTATACCTAGGACTCTAAATTCACTCTTTCCTGTGACCCTTTCTACTCTCTGCTTTCCTGCTTGACTACTCAGCCTCCTGTCATTTTCTCAATATGTGATTTCTTCCAGTTCCTCAGCTAACTGGTTTCCCTGTTTTGGACTGTGCCCTTGTCTGCACCTCCTGCCTTGGAAGGGCAGCCTTCCACGTGCACACAGTTTCTTCTTCAGGCTGTTCACAGAGAGCACACGACCATTCCTTCTCTTCCTTCATTTATCTACTGCCTTTGTCTCACTCCGACTTGTACGGGACAAGTGAATATTGGTTTCCCAACCTTTACATGCTAAATAAAGAAATACCATGGCAAGCAAAAACAGCTCCCTTTCTGCCCCAAGATGCAAACCAGAGCCCTCTTGTATGTCCATGATGAGTTGTGCTCACAACCCTATCAGGTTGGTCACACACCATCCCACTTTCAATACTGTTTGCGCCTGCAAAGGTTTTGGGGTGGTTACACCAACCAGTGCATAGCCCATAACTTCCTACTGAAATCCTGTAACTTTTCAATACCACGAATGTTCTGATTAATTTTGTCCTGCTTTTGTTGCGCTGCAGCTTCTCTGGATTGCAATCATTTGGTGGCATTGGGGAAGCATCCTAGAACAACTAATAAAGTAGAATAAATCCACCACTTCTATACTAACACACTATTATTGTGACAAGAACATGCTGCAGAGTGCACCTGCAATAAATTATCAGTTTGGAAGCACCCCGGGTTTCAAAATCAGGAGATTTTAAGGGGCTTCACTTCCTCCTCTCTTTATTCTGCACATCTGAAGGACACACAAGTCACAGCT
Organism: Zootoca vivipara; assembly: GCF_963506605.1. Classification (NCBI taxonomy): domain Eukaryota; kingdom Metazoa; phylum Chordata; class Lepidosauria; order Squamata; family Lacertidae; genus Zootoca; species Zootoca vivipara. The sequence goes on from NC_083281.1 coordinate 84,607,497, forward strand.
TTGGAGTTTACATGCCCACTTGCCCTTATCCCTGTCTTCTACAGGAGACACTGTGACCCAGAGTTTGACCTAAAGTTTTTGTCTACCCTACAGCCAATTTTGGTTTCTCATTTTTTCAGCCTACTTTCCCACAAATTTGTAATTATTATTTTTTGAGGCGTTTGCACACACATTTCCACATGCACTTCTTGTGATATATGCATTTCCTTAAACAATTTTGCCCAATATATATGTTTTCTTTTGCAAGCAATGTTATCTAATATAATACATTTTGTATGTTATTTCTAGTATTTCACTAACAGGCACATTTTTATGCATACATATACAGCTACACATTTTCATTTGTGGTTTTTTTTGCGGGGGGGGGGGGTTGGAGACGTGAATTACAAAATTTGGAGAAATTTTGATGAATGGCTGTATTTTTTGTGCGTTGGTTTAGAAAGTGTGATTTAAGACAGTCTGCATTGAAGTGTCTCCCCGCCATCCCTATCCTGCAGCCCCCCTAACACTGTGCAAGTGCTGCTGTGCCTTTAAGATTTGGAGCAATGCCCTTTTGAAGGGGAAACAATTACATTTCAGCAGAACTTCCATCCTTCAGTGGTGGGAGGGGAGTGGGGGGAAAGACCAAACCGTTGTCTTCCCAAGATGGGGTCAGCCCCGCAGCCTTTTCGCTGGAAGCACTTACTACACAATTAATGGAAGGGACTCTCATCAAATGAGGGACAAATCATAAAATTAGGGAGATGGAAATTAGGCATGGACAAGCAGTCCAGGTGCAGGGGGAGGGGGCGAGATTTATGGGGGAGGTTGTATTATAGCTAATGATTTCTGCTAATGATCCTCCAAAGTATAAAGTGGCACTGAGCCCACTCTCAGTGGGACAAGAGAAAATCCTATGCACGGGTGAAGGGCATCTTCCAAAGAGGAGAGCTGAGCGCCTCCCTCCATGAAAATGAGGCAACCAACCCCCCTCTGGCTTTTCTTCAAGCCAGTAATGCTGCGCATGCAGTTTGCTCATTAAGAGTTAGACTTTCTGCTCCATCAGAGACATGTCCAAGTGTTTTTTGCGGCTCATTGGTGCCCGCGGAAGTCCTGGCTTCCCTTTCGAGCAACCTCACCTCCGGAAGTCCTTGCTATCTTCTCACTGAAAACCCGGTCTAAGAAGGTAAGAAGGTCAAAGGCCCATCTAGTCCAACATACTGCTCTCTCAGTGGCCAACCAGATGCCTATGGGAAGCCTGCAAGCAGCACATGACTGCAACAGTGCTCTCACCACCCATGTGGTACCCAGACACACACTACCTCCAGCAGGGCTGGTAGAACGTTGCCATCAGGGTTAGTTCCATTGATAGTCTTCTCCTCCATCAAGGTTTCATCCTTGTTGATAGCCATCACTACATCTTGTGAGGGCAAATACCACCTTTCATCTACACACTATATGAAGAAGTCCCTTCTGTCTATCTTGGATTTTCTAACGAGTTCCAGTGTCATGAGATAGGGAGGAAAACCTCTGTCTATACCATGCTGAATTTTATATATTGCATTGAAGGGAATATGAGAAAATGGCATTGGGCAAGCAAGCCCCTGTCGGGACGCACATGAGTCACAAAAGACAGTGGGGCAGCTGAGTTTCCAATGGAGTTTGCACAGAGGACGTTCCCAATGGACACCATTCCTGGATTTTCCAAGGAGTAAAGGCTGGCGGTAGACACATGGTCTACTGTATGAATGGTCTGCCATAGATCAAACAGCACAAGGCAGGAAATTCATGTTGCCTCACCAAGGATTCTAGGGCACATAGGTGGACATTGCAGGAAAGCATGCTCTGATGCATAACTATGGGGGAGGGCTGTTGTCTTATTTATTTCATAAAAATTTATAAAATTATGCCCTACCTGCAGGCTTCCCAAAGCCACTTGATTGGCCACTGTGAGTACAAGATGCTGCACTAAATGGGCCGCTTCCAGTATTCTTATGTTTTGACAACAGAACAAAGTGTCTCCTTGGGAGGTGGTGGGCTCACTTTCTCTGGAAGTGTTTTAAGCAGATGCTTGGTGGCCATTTATCAGGGATGCTATTACTGCAAGATTCCTGTACTGAGCTGGCAGGGGGTTGAACTGGGTGACTTCTAAGGACGCTTTCAAACCTATGACTATATGATCAAAGGGTGGCACATGGCAACATTCACAGCACTGTACTGTAACTTATCTGGGGAACAAATGAGGCAGCCTCTGAGAAGTAGAGCGAAGGCTCTTTATCTCTAGTAAAGGAACAAAGGAAACCAATTAGCAACTTCCTTTTTTAAAGTAGTAAACATGCATTTGTGAATCTGAGCATAGCTTGGAGAACCATTCCCAGCCCTCACTTTACTATGAAAGTCAGTATAATTACCATGCCCATTATAACCTTTCGGAGCCTTAAGACTGGCACCAATGGCCTCACTCCCAGTCCTGCTGTTAACAAAGTTCTTGGCTGGCAGCTTCCAGAAATGGAGCCTTTTCAATGGTGGCCCCACAGCTATGAAATTCCCTTCCTAAGGAACACCACAGAGCCCTCTTCCTGCCTGCCTTTAAGCAGACCTAGAAAACATAATAAAAATACTACCTTGCAAGGCTTTTTGTAAGTGTGTGTTTTTACTGGCTCTTGTATATGGTGTTTATGCTGATGTGTCTTAAGAATAGCCCTGCTTGCATCAGGTCAAAAGCCCATTTGTTCAGCATCCGGTTTCTTTTGGTGGCTGGTTAGATGATTTCAGGTTGAAGGCAGGCTGGCCCTGAGCACAGTCTCCCCACCTGTGATCCCCAGCAACAGGTTTTCAGAGACTTGCTCTGTTTTAACTGTAGCTGTGAGATTCTCGTTCTCTCTCATTTTTAAACAGCTTTCAGGGTGGGAGATGAGATGTAATTTTAAACACCTGACAGAAGTAGCAAAACTACATACGTACAAGGAAATTATATCATATAGATTGGCAGTGCATGCATACAGCTAGTCTAAGAGAAACCTGGAACTGCACAGTGACAGCAAAATTTCAAGGATTCATGATGAGGCAGTTCCCACAAGCCATAGATAGAGAGATCGTGCTGGCTCCAGAATTTTGAGGGGTCCTCAGGCCTCACCTTAATATCCACTCCCAGGCCTGGAAGGAATTTTTTTTTTTGGATATTCTATGCAAAATGCAAATGGTGGCATTGTTAGAGAGATGTGATCCACTGCAGGTCTTGGAGTGCAGGCAAATATCCAACTTTGTCACCCTCCAGCGCCAGCCATGGAGAAAGTCTCACCAAAGTCTCATCTAAAGTTTCAGATCTGGATTTCTGGTATGCATTATACAAATTTTCAGTGGGCACTCAGCAAAAAAAAAAGTGTGCATATATATTTCTTTATAATTTTTTTTTATATACCACTATCTCATAAAATGTATCAAAGTGGTTTAGAACCACTTTGGAAACATGTTTTCACATATGAAAACATGTAAAAATGTAAAGCAAAAAACTATCAACAAACTGTTATGGAAAGTTGCTTTCTTAATTGCCTGCATAAGCCTTGCAGAACAGAAATGTATTCAGCAGGCCAGTTTGTGTAGTGCAGCAATGAAACCACTAGCACATTTCAAAGTTAAGCAAGGTCTGGTATAGTTTCAAATTGGATGAGGGACCATGTGTTGAGATTCCTGCATTGCAACGGGTTGGACTAGATGACTCTTGGGGGTCCCTTCCAACTCTACAATTCTATGATTTAAAGATTTAAAATAATTGGTGCCTTCTGAATCTCTATTGGCAGTGCATTCCATGGAACTGAGCCAATCACACTAAAGGCTTGGTTTTTGTTGTCTGGTGAGCCTTAGCACCTCACAGGATGACCAGTAATGCTCCTGCAGATGGTAACTCCAAAAACTCACCCCCCCATCTTTTAGTAATTTGTTTATTTATTATTACATGTGTTGTGCACCTCTCTCCCAAGAAAAGTGATTTCCTCCTCTCTATTTTATCCTCACAACAACCCTGTGAGGTTGGCTAGACTAAAAGAAAGAGAGAGAGAGAGAGAGAGAGAGAGAGAGAACAACTGGCCCAATGTCACTCAGTGAGTTTCATGGCTGAGTGGGGATTTGAACTCAGGTCTCCCACTACACCACACTGGTTCTTGCAAAAGGAGAAGATAGTTATGAATGGTTCTGGGTTTATGATACATTAAGAGTGGTCCTGGAGTTGTACAGAAAGCTCTTTTCTTAGAGGGGATTTTTAAAAAAACCCAACAACCCTCTGACAATTAGAGCTGCACTGTGCCCTCGACTCCCAGGAGAGACCCATCCTGCCAGCCAGCTTGATTGGTAGGTTGGACCATTACATCCCTGTTCTTGGAGTAATAAAGATTCTTAGTAAGTTTCATTTGGAGCACTCACCAGGAGTGGAAATGGACAATGATTCACAGAAACAGAAGCCAGAGTGTGTGCCAGAAACACAAGAGCCGGCAATTTTTTGCTGAGCTGTGATTTTGGACTTTCTCCTCCTCCTCATCTCCGTGTTCCAGCAGAGCCCCTTGCAGGAACTGAAGGTTTTACGCAGCATGAAGACTCAAGAGCCTGAAAGGCAGCGAGCGTGAAGGGAATGGGGAGAAGAGGACAAGAGGGAGGAGAGTGGTGCTGGGGCATAAAAAAAGGGAAGGCATTGCAGGGAGTGTGGGGGAAAGGTGCCACACACAGCCATGAGAGGTGCAGGACCTAAAATCAAGCGATGAGAGCGGCTGCCGGTGTTTGCCTATAATGACACGTGCACAAACTGTGGCTGTGGACAATTGAAGAAATGGACTAAGCAGTGAGGATGCCAAGGCCAACTCTTCTGATCTGAAGTTGTTGTAAAACATTTTACATAGTCAACTAAGTTTCACTCAGAGAAGACCCACTGAAATTAATGGTCTATTAACTTCAGTGGGTTTGCTCTGAATAGGACCGGGACTGGACAGAACCTTGTTGTGCTTATTCAATCATATTCTAAGCATGTGCAGAGATGCTGAAAGGAAGAGGTGCTGCAGAAGTTGGGGCAAGCTCTGCTTTTCCCTACCTTCCTTTAGCCACAAGTGAAACCTGGCTGTTAGGAAGGGATATAGCTCAGTAGTAGAGCATCTTGCTCTGCATGCAGAAAGTCCCAGGTTCAACCCTCAGCATCTCAAGGTAGAGTTAGGAGACACACCCTGTCTGAAACTCTGGAGAGCCACTGTTAGCCAAGGTGGACCAATGGTCTGACTCAGTATAAGGTAGCTTCCCTGTGCCCTTACACCCCATTCTTCAGAAATGCTAGGCATGGGTGTCAGATGTGTCACTTCTTTTTTAACAGCCCCCCCAGCTTCTTTTAACTTTGAAATTGGCTCACAGCAAGAGAAGTGGATTCCTGAGTGACATAGTGGCCAGCCAGTTAGCACTGTGCACAGCCATGTTCTGGGAAAGAGGAGAGAGAATTGGTTTAGTACAGGCTTGCACAGACAGGGTTGTACAAATCTGGCTACTTCTCAAACAGGAGAAAAAGATATATCTCATGAACAGAATCCTCAGTAGCAGGGTATGGATTTGTGAGTGCAGTTTCACATATACTTTATGCCCTTCTCCATGCAGCCTATTTTCAAACTGGCTAATAGATATTTTGGGTAGAAAGCATTTAATTTGGCAATTCTACATTACTGCCCTAGAAGACATCAACAAGACTCCCCCCCCCTAAATATATCCTGAAAAGCAAATGTGTTGGGATGTGTTGTGAATTCGGAAAAGTCAATGGAGACTTCACATAGCTCCCTCTATTCAATTTTGCAGATTTATTGGTTGAGTATAGAAACACCCATTTTCAGTTATACAAAGAAAGGGACTTCTCCACACTTGGTAAGCTAGTCTGCTCCAACTTCTCACTGTAGGGTGAGCATGGGACCAGGAGCCACAATGTTGTGAGGGCTGCTGCATTGCTAAGCACCCATGATGTCACAAGCAGTATTTGGTAGGCTCGGGGTGCCAGCTTAACACCATATCGGAGAACGGACAAGTTGCAGCGTTCAGCATCAGCAAGCAGTATTTGGTAGGCACTGGATGACTGCATGCCATGCTTTCAGACAAGCTGCAGTGATCCCACTAGCTGGAGGAGAAATTCCTTTGCAACAATGAATTGTGGTTTGAGGGTTGGGATATCCTAGACACAGATTGATTTCCTTGAAAGAAGATGCTCATGTCTCAGGAGACAAACAGGCAAAAGTGGGGCACTCATTACACAGCACTCTGAGTGTCTGCCGAGGCAAGAGATAACTGGACGATGGGAGTCCAAAATGACTTCATGCCCCTCCTACCCTCGCTGCTGGCAGCCTCCTGAACTTTGTTGGACAAGTCTGCTTTGAAATGCTTAGTAGTAGGAACACTTTTCTGAATAATTACAGATCTCCGGTTCAGTGGCAGTCATTCACTGCAAGCCAGAGTCAACAGACTGTGAACTCATTGCAAGCAGAATACATGATAAAGATTATATCCACAGATGAACTTATTTGCTGGGTCCATTGGCCTGTCTTGAAAGTTAGCTGAATGACTTGCTTAAAGTTGCACAAATGGGCATTCTCATCTCTTTGCACACTCATTCTTCTTCACCCTGAGACTGGATAACTGTATGGTTTATGGAGGTGTTAAGGCGTGTAGACACCAGACAATTAAGAAGAGTTTGGATTTGGATAATTCACATTTAAATCACATGCCTCCCCTGAAAGAATCATGGGAACTGTAGTTTATCCCCACCAGAGCTACAAACTCCTGAACCCTATATGGACTGTATAGACATAGTAGCACAACACAACACTTGTCAAAGAGCTTGTCCACACATCCGCTTGTCCTGTGCCTAGAAAGCATGGGTCTGAATGTTTTTCTGCTTGACCCACACTTTCTAGGCCCCTTGCACCATTCCCCTCCCAGGGAAAACCTGCCCTTTAGTGCAAAATCAGAGCAAATGTCAATCCAGAAAATACCCGAATTGCCATTTGCTCCGACTGAGTGCTAAAGAGTGGTTTCCCCTGGAGGAAATCAGTGGGACAAGAGGAAGTTTGGATGAGCCCCAAATTCTGCTCCCAAGGACCCCAAATTATGTGCCAAGGAAAGCTGGATTCAAAGACTTCCTTGTTTTTGTGCAAACGAAGCAAATTGGCTTATGTTTACTTACTCTGCATAATTTATTCCACTGTGTTAAGTCAGCAAGGAGGAGCAGCCAGTTATTCAGGGTCCCGAAACCTCACCTCCTGAGCACTGGAGAGTGGTGTATTTTATTTATTTTTAAATATTTATAAGATGCTTTTCTGGACCATGTTCACCCAAGACAGCATACAGCAATAGAACCATGAAACCACATGTGGGGAGAAGACCGTTGCACTTGGGGACTTTCCACTGGGGCGGCTGGTTGGCTGCTATGAGAACAGGATTCAGGACAAGGTGGACCACTGGCCTGATCGAGCAAGGTTCTTCTTACATTTTTATAAAAAATGTAGTACAATGTGTATATTGAAGCATAATGTCATATTATAATAAAACGTTAAAGCATTTTTTAAAAAAGCCCTGACAATACATTAAAATCCTGCTCAGATCCTATTTTGACTTCAGGTTATGCACGAGTCATTGCCCAAATCCTCCCAAGCTTATGGTCACAGCCTTGGGGACTAGAAACTTGACTTTTTTTTTAAAAAAAGAAAAGAACAAAAGCTAAGGGCTCCTCCAGACTTCCTTTGTGCCATGTTTCTAGGCATAGGTCTGAACTTTAAAGATCTCTGTCTGTGCTTCCCCACTCCCCGACGCCTGCAAAAACCTGCTCTTTACCTCTGAATCAGAGTAAATGGAAACCCATGGAACACCCAAATTGAAGTTTTTTTTTTTCAGATTCAGCGTTAAAGAGCGGATTTTCCAGGGGAAAGCAGCTAGACAAAAAATTTAAAAAACTGCTTGGACATGAAGCTTTTAAGTGCAGCCTAGAAGCCATGGGGCAAAAGGTGTGGATGAGCCCTAAGACCCTTAGAACGCACTAAACTTGATGATTTAGGTCAGTGGCCTGCAAATCTGGGCTCACAGAATGCATATGGTCCTGTCTATAAACATAGATTTCAGCTAGCAACAATTTTGGCCTGAGTTACGTTTTCCAGATGCAACAAGCAAACAGATGCTGTCGATCAGAATCACGTTCATTTTAGATTAAGGGAACAAGATAACAATATGCAAAATCTCCACTGGGCAGCGGGCACATTGCCCTCGTGGCTGTTTTGTGCTGGAATTGGTCTGAGACGCTTGCCTACTTCCAGATTAACAGCTGGGGCCTATTTTTTGCCCATGAAACAAGAGCACCGCAATGGGAAAATGACATGTACACAGTTTGTTCCAAACAAATGTATTTGCTAGGATGGGAAGAGCCCTATTTTGGGGAAAGAGACCACAGCTCAGTGGTAGGACACCTGCTGTGCATGCAGAAGGTCTCAGGTTCACCTCATGGCCTGGCATCTTCAGTGAAAAGGGTTCAGGTAGCACATAGTGGAAAGTCCTGTCTCTGCCTAAGACCCCAGAGAGCTGCTGCCAATAAGAATAAACAATACTTGGTTCACTTTTACTCCTTGCATTTAAAACACAAAGAATCCTGGAAACTGTAGTTTGCCCTCCAGCCACAGCTGCAATTCCCAGCACCCTTAACAAACAACAGTTCCCAGAAATGATCTTTCAGGCAACCTGGTCCCAAGCTATACTGTATAGGGCTTTATACACCTTAAACGTCATCCAGTAGCTACCCCATTGCTGATAACTGATTTGCGACATTTCTTGCAAGCCACCTCTAAGGCTGTCTGATCCAAAGGGTGAAATATCTCAATCCTTTAAACAGAGTGGTGTACGTGTGCATTTGGGTTGGATGACAAAGCAGCCTCACAACTGTGGATGGGGCCTGCTATTGCCCATGCAGGTTGGGAGAGAGAGAGATTACAACAGGCGTGGGAAATTTGTATCCCCACCAGTTCCCAGCAGCTGGCATGGCCAATGGTCAGGGACAATGATAATGATGGGAGTCCAGCAACATCTGGAGGGCCACAGCTTCCCCACCCCTGTTCTATAGAGCTCAGGGTGGTGGATGTGGAGTGAGTACATCTTGTCCTCCCAACTTACCCTATGAGCCAGGCTAGGCAGAGTGACTTCCTTAAGTATGCTTTACAACTGAGTCAAGAACTGGAAACACCAACCCTACCATTAGGCAAAGCAATATCCTCCAGGGGAGGATGCTGTCCCATTGTCACCATTGCTTTGGTTCAACTGCCAGGGTGCTTGGCCTCTGTATACAGAACGTAAGAGGTGACCTCAGGCATCAAAATGTCTTGGGCTGGCCCTGAGCTGAGGTCTTGAAAATATAAATCATACCATTAAGCAACCCCTGAGGCAACTGCAAAGGAAGGAAGGAAGGAAGGAAGGAAGGAAGGAAGGAAGTAAGTTTCCGTGGCCCAGCTGGAAACAAAAATCCAGCATCTGATGTTGCAGTGGCCTTGGCCATGATGGAGGTTCGAGGTAGTAGGTGGGTAGGTGGCAGAAGGGAGGGAGATGGTGAGGGTTTGGCATACAGTATATATCACATCTCAGCTCTTCTGGATCAGTCACGCTTCCTAATTCAATAAGGTGAGAAGGAGCATAATTTGATCATATTTGTTTTGCATCACTGCAAAAACAGAAAATGAGGGGCTGCAGAGCTGCACCAATTTACTTCATCCGACCTTGATTAAAAGAAAATTAATTGCCGCATCTCTCAGGATATCTCAGGCGGCAGCCAATGGGCTCTCTGGAAAACCACAAAAAGGGGGGGTTGAGAGGAATGGGGGGGAGTGAGGCAGAAAGACTGTTTGCCCTTTCATCTCTTAGCATAACTGTCTTGTTGGAAGCTCTGGCAGACTGAAAAGGAGGTGGATGTGCAGCCCCCCCCCCCACCCCGAGATAAATAATAATAGCAAAACACCCACCCCAGCGCACGGGAAATCACAGGCTCCTCTCCTCAGCCTTTGAGCTCCCTCTCTTGCTTTTGCTTCTGCGTTCCTTGCTTTTGCATTTCTGTCAGGCTTTACCCAGGCAGCCAGCTCTGGTTCCGCAGGAGTTTGAAGAAGTCTCCAAAGGCAACCAAGGGCTGCATTTGAATAAAAAGCAAAGGTGGTGAAGCACAACCCTACTACCCTCAGGGTACTGTACCTAGAGCACAGATGGATGGAATTGTCAAATGTGGTTGTTCTAAGTTTCTCATCTTTTTCATGTCTTAAGTTTAGTTCTCCACGCTTCTGCATCAGTTTGCAAATCTTCAATCTCATGAAAATTCGAACCTAAGAATATGATTCATACCCATTTGGTCTAGCATCCTGTTCTCACAGTGGCCAACCAGATGCCCATTATGGGAAGCCCACAAACAGGACCTGAGCACAACAGCCCTCCTCCCAACTACAATTCCCAGAGGCATACTGTCTCTGACAACAGAGACCAACATTTTACATGTCTCCTAATATTTTTGCTAGCAAACTTCCTTAATATGATGCATTTTGCATGTTAGGTATATATTCGCTAATGTAGGCACATTTATGGACACTTTCCCGTAATATACATATTTTTGTACACATCAATTGGTTGGAGAATTGCACCGCAAAATTCAGATAAGTGCCAATTTTCAAGGCTTCATTTTGGTTTGTGTATTTTTTCGGGAAGTGTGAATAAGGTAGGTTCTCATTCCAATGCGAGCCAAACCAAATCCCCCCCCCCCCCGAATTGATTGTAGGGATTAATCATTTCTGGGGACATCATACACCTCTGGGGACCTGGCACAGCAGGGGGCAGGGAGGCACAAAATAAATTTATAAAACAGTGCATGATTAGGAGAAAATAGTTGTAGCCAACTAAGTTATATTCAGAAAAGACCCACTGAAATTAAGGAACCTAAGTTAGGAATGCCCATTAACTTTTGGTTCTACTCTGAGCAGGACTAGCTTTAGATACAAACCAGTATTTTCCACTGCACCCTCCCTAACTAATAACACTAGAACTCAAGAGGCATGAAAACTGATTTGGCTGGAGATTTCAAGGCAGACAAAAGGAAGTACTTCACACACAACAGATAGTTAAATTGTAGCTGGCCACCAGCTGAGATGGCTTTAAAGAGGAAAGAGCTAGCAAAGCACTGATGATGCTGGATGGTAGTCTGCTCTCCTCACCTGGAGCTGCATCTATAGGACAGAACTAAGGACCTGTGTTGTCACAGCATCTAATAGTCTGAGACTGAGAGCTTATGTAGCCTGGTTATTCAAACTCTGCCCAGACACAGCTGCAACAGGGTGGCCTAGCTTTCAAGGCTTCCTGCTTTCCAGGAGGCACCTTATTCATTCAGGCTGGTTCTTTTGGGTCTTGAAGAGCACACTACATCAACAGGCGGATGCCTCTGCCTGCAGCTTCTGATGCCAGTGCTTCCTGGGGCTGGGAGGTAGCTTGACCTCTCATCCTAACTCTGAAGGGGAAAGAACTTCTACAGGTGAGTTCAGAACATCATCCATGGGTCTCTCAGGGTTCTCTGCTGCAGGTGGACCTGACCTCACTTATCTGGGGATGCTGGAGGTATCTGGGGCAGTGCAGGAGCCAGGAAGCCTTGCAAAGTCTTTGGACTTTGTGCCACTACGGTCTCAGTCTGAGGAGGAGTCATCCTGGCTTGGGCCTAGAACAGGCATGACAATATTGGCCATGGAAGTTGGAGTCTAAAGGAAAAAAGGTTTCCCCATCCCTTGAGTAGACAGTACTGGGATAGATGAGCAAGTAACCTGACCTGCCTTCCTATGTCCCACAAAGAGAACCATGTTGAAAAGAGGAGTGAAGGGAACTCTGTGGCCTAGTTAGTATGACGTGGTAAACCAAACTGTAAGTTACTGAGACCGGGTGAACATGCTGGCTCTGAAAGAGCAACATAGAAAATAATATGGCCTTATCATACTGAGTCAAACCATCTAGACAAGTCTTCTCTACAATGGCTCTCTAGAGGTCTCTCCAAGCATCTGTAGATGCTGGGGATTGAACCTGGGACATTCTGCATGCGTAGCAGATGCTCTACAACTGAGCTATAGGCCCTTCCCAATGGAACACTTTGCTCCTCCAGGGTCCTTCTTTTTTAAAAAAAACTACTGTGGCATGCTGAGATGTCATATGTCCTCTGAGCTGGCAGTAGAGGTTAAGGTCTCTTCTCACTAACCTCGAGCTGTAGCCAAGAACAAACCACGAGCTATGTCTACACTGCCATCTTACGCCTGTGACAAAAGGCAGTCACCGAAGGGGGTCAGGTATGAATTTTGGCACAGAAGCAGAGTTTCACTGCATCTGCCTGGTTGTGCCATCCACTGCTTATTAACTCAGAACATATGCCCAAAACTATCATGCCGGTAACTCTCCGATGGTTAACTCCAATAAAACAAAAGAAAGCGGTTTTCCTCCTTAATAATTCATGGGCGTCTTTAAAAGCCCCTGTTAAAAAGATACACAATTCCTCCTCCCTCCCCAATTTTCTGATGTACTAATTAACCAAGATCTGCATCCGATGCTATTCTCTATTGGACCTGAGTGACACTTTCTCTTCCTTCGACCAGACACAAAACCATCTGCTCCACTCATCCATCACTTGTACTTTCTTTAGCATTTAGCGTCATCTTGACAAGCTGCAGCTCTCAGATCCAGATCTCTGCCCACGCCAAGGCAACCAATTTAAAAAAAAGAAAAGGAAAATGGGAGAAAGGAGAAGTCTTTGATGGCTTCAGAATCAAGACTCTTGGCCTTCCTCAATGTGGTGTCCTCCATTTGCTTTGGACTACAAAGTGTCCCTGACCATTGGCCATGCTTGCTGGGGCTTCTGGGAGTTGGAGTCTGACGACATGTAGGTGGATATCATGTTGGGGAAGGCTGCTTTAATGAGTGGAGGGCTAATGGGGCACAGCCCCACCAACTGTTCTCTCTTGCCTTCCAGCTTACAACCAGCCCAACAAGGTGACACTGCCTGTCAGATTCCTCCTCTTTGGTGTCAGGGCTGTCCTCGCAGAACTCAGGGAACAACGCTAGAACTAGTTGGTTCTGCTTGTCATTGGCTTTGACTCTACATTTGGTTAGTTTCCCTGTCTTTTACACTACCAGTCAACCACCCACCATTCACATTCACTGCTGCTCTCTCTCCTAGGGTTTCTGTAGCAAAAGCAGATGGCTTGTCAAAAAACAAAAACAATAGAGAACAGTTGGGGCAGCTCAAGACTGAGTAGCCAAGGCTGAAGAATATTTCAGGGGGATCCAACTTGGAAGTGCAATCTCAGGATTAAAAGACAACAAAACATGCAGCAACATGCCCAGGCTCAGGAAGGCCTTGTTGATCAAAGAAGGCTTATCTGGAACAGGAAGCTCTGTATATTCCTTCCTGCCCAGGAGGATCCAGTGGCCACCTTAGGCACGATGATACCAAACTGCCTACACCAGGGCTGCAGTGTGTAGTTCACATGGGGCAGGTGCTCTGGTTCAAACTCCAGTTGCTCCTTGACACCCTCAATATCTATATTTGCAAATGCTGACTCCACAAATACTGCAAATGTCTGTGGATACCGCAAAAATCAGTATCCTGCTCCTATAAACAACAACAACATTTATATCCCATCTGGCTGGGTTTCCCCAGCCAGTCTGGGTGACTTACAGCATATATAAAACATATGGTGGTAAAATATAAAACATTAAAAACTTCCTGATACAAGGCAATCCATTGACTGCTTTTATGGAGAGGGACCCAAAGGCTTAAAAGTTGGCTATGTCCTCTCGGTTCTGATCAACCTTAGGGGGCAGATGACCGCACACAGTGAAGTGTTTGCACAAAGCTGCTCATTTCACAGGCTGGGACAATGTCCCCACAACTCAACGCAACCAGTCAACCAACAGAAAAGCCATAGCTTGGTGGTAGAGAATCTCTTTTGCATGCAGAAGGACTTGGATTCAAGTCCCTGGCATCTTCAGAGAGCTGGTGATGTCCCCTGCCTGAAACCCTGTAGAGCTGCTGTCAGTCAGTGAAACAATACTGAGCTAGATGGAAAGTTGGTTTGACTCTGTATAAGGTAGCTTCCTATGCTCCTATGAAGGGATCCTGCAAAAAAGCGGCACAACCATGCTGTGGCATGCACACAACGCTGACTCACACGAGGTCAAAACAGCTGTCGAAATTTTGTGTAAAGTGCAACTCTGAGTAACTCTGAAAAATCGCACAAGGAACTTCTAGGAAAGGCAACAGAAGTCTGGGAAGACAAGTAAAATCTCTCAAGGGGTTTCATACCTCCCTGCTTGTGATTTACCCCTTGGACATATAACACAAAGCCAGAGTTTGAAGGCAAAGGGTCATTTCCCCAGGGTAGTCTAATAAACAGGCTCAATAGGCTTGCATGTAATGGAACACACTGGCTTTGGGCATAAAACGGGGAGATGGTCCTGTCAATGTTGTTGTGCATTGAGCACATGTGTAGTATGTGTGAGTGTATGTAAAACAAACAAACAAACCACCCCTCTGTGTATGTGTGTGTGTGTGTGTGTGTGTGTGTGTGTGTGTACAGTAGGGTTGCGTGTCTGCGTGTGTGTTCGTGTTTGGGCGCAGAGTAAAAAGTACAGCATGTGTTTGGGAGTTGGGATGTTTAGTAATTAAATCCCTTTTCATCCTTCTGCACCTGTCTCCTTCTGAAAACTGAGAGAACAGACGTCAACCGGGACAAGGGCTGGACTGAATACAGCCAATTCTGAAATATTTATTAGCTTGTGACACCACTCAATAGAGGAGAAGGAATGCCGCCTAATCCGCCCAACAAATGCTCGCTTGGTGGAGGGGCATTTCTCTACAAGTGCCTCATTATATTTCAACTACCGCCTAGTACTTTGTCAAAAATGGTATCGTTTGTAATTTGTTGTCTATATTTGCTCGCAGGCAACTTTACCCTTGCGGTAGCCAGAGATTTAGGAGTGCAACGTTCTGGAGTGTAAATTTAATTTTGCAAGCAAGCTTCTCAATCAGACACACAGGCACACAGCACTAGGTTCTCCATTATGGAGGATGGCAGTTGTTGTTCTTGTTTCTGGGAGCAGGTTCGGTGTACTTCATGGGCGTACCCATCGAATGCCTGTTAATGCCAGTTGCCAATCGGCTCCATACAGAATAGAAGGCAGTGTTGGTGTTGGTGATGAAGACACACCATGAGTGCCTTGCTCTGTCTTCCCTCCCCTATTTAAAAGCCGGAATAGGGCTTAAAAGGCCTGGTGGTTAAAACTGATCTCTGATGGCTATGAGTCCAAAAGCAGTGGAGGCTGGTCCATTTGGGCATGTGGGACCACCAACCCGAGTCTGCCTTTAGCCAGGCCTCACCTGCCCGCCTTTTTAACTTACAGCAAGTCAAGGGGTGGATCTCCCTTTCATTGGCTCTGGCTCCACCTGCTGCTGGTCTCCTTGCTTTCTGCCGCAAGTCCCAAGGAGCACAAGCCACCACACTTCAAAACTTGCCCAATGTCAGGGCTGAGTTCAGCGTCATTGACAGAGGACAGCCAGGGTTTAGGAGTTGCACCAGGGAATCAGAGGTGGGGGAGTGGGCCAAAGTAGTTGAGCCTTATTTGCAAAATCGCAAAGAAATTGGGCATTTCTAAAAAGCTATTTTAAAGGGGAAATGAGAAAAATGACACTGCCGACATCAGGTGCCATACATCCAGATTTTCCCGGACATTTACCTGATTTCCACCTGGAATCTGCTTTCAAGATGCAGTATTCTGGATTTCTCTGGGAAATTCCAGACATATGGCAACCCTAGTAAGGGATCAAGCCAGGAGTGATAGCCCAGGAAAGAAGAAAGTGAGCAAAGTGTAAGAGTGAAACTGAAACAGTTGTTGCCCAGGGAAAGACACAGCCAAAATAGGGAGCCTTTTACAACCCTGATACTTCACTGCCCAGGAATACAGGGAGTTGCTTTATACCAAGTCAAGGCAATAGGTCCATCTAGCTCTGTATTGTCTTTACTAACTGGCAGCGGCTCATCATAAGGGTGTATGGTCTGACTCTGTATAAGGCAGCTTCATATGTCTTAAGGGTAGGGTTCAGTAGTAGAGCATTCGTTCTGCATGCAGAAGATCCAAGGTTCAGCTCCTAGCATCTCAGGGGCCAAAAGTGCCAGAGAGCTGTTGCCACACAATGTAGACATGACTGAGCTTGATAAACCAAAGGTCTGATAGGGTACAAGGCATTTTTCTATGGTGATATGAAGGCCAGGTGACAAGTCAGTCAGAGAAGGAAGGAATGAGGAGTCGCAGACATGAGACAAGTCTTCTACAATCCAGTTGGCATTATCTCTTTTTTACACCTCATAAAATCGACTTGAGGAGCTTTTTGTGTTTGGCTGATTTACAGCCTGATATCAAACCTCTTTTTTTTAAAAAAAAAAAGACTCAGAAGAGGAGTCCTTCTGACCCCATTCCTGGTTAAGTATCTTGGGAAGTTATGTTTCTAGTTCGTAGTTCAGTTGAACATGCAAGTTAAAAGGAACAGCTGCCTGTGTGCAAAATTAAGAGCACTTTCATTTCTCCTTCCACCCGTCCACAGATGGACGCCCCTTCAAATATCATCGTTATTTATACAGGCCTTTTTAGCACGCAAAGCACTGCTCTGTCTTTATCAGATTCAGCAACTCAGCTTTCTCTTGTCACTGATATTCCCATTTTGAGGAACTTGAGTCTGAAGGCTAGCCGCTTAAGCAAAACCAGTGGTGTGGTTCAAGGGGAATGCATGGGAGTGCCATTCTGGGATTTTTCTCAGAGTAGGAGTGACTAATGCCATCTGCCAGAGTAACTGAGGGACTACTGCTTGCTCTGGAGCATAGGGAGCTTCCTTTTACAGAGTCAGGCCTATGGTTCATCTGGCTCAGCATCGTCCAAGCTGAATGTTGGAGAATTCAGGACAGACCAAAGGACTTCTTTATGCAGAGAATCCACTCACATAAGATGCATTGATAGGTACCAAGTTGGATGGGTTTAAGAGAGAATTAAACAAATTCATAAAGAAGAGTAAGGCTATCAATGGTTACAAGTCACTATGACTATCCTCCACCCCCACTGTGCCACCAGTTGATAGAAATGGCAAGAATCATAGAATTGTAGAGCTGGAAGGGACCCTGAGGGTCATCTAGTCCAAACTTCTGCAATACAGGAATCTCCAAGGAAGGAGAGTCCACTACCTTCTGAGGGAGTCTGTACCACTGCCGAACTGCTCTTACAGTCAGAAAGTTCTTCCTGATGTTTAGTTGGAATCTTCTCTCTTGTAACTTAAATCCATTGGTTTGGCTCCTACCTTCTAGTGCAGGAGAAACAAGCTTGCTCCATCCACCATTTTACAGCCCTTTAGATATTTGAAGATGACCATCATGGCTCCTTTCAGTCTCGTCTTTACCAGGCTAAACATACCTAGTTCCTTCAACTGTTCCTCATAAGCTTGGTTTCCAGACCCTTTATCATATTGATCACCCTCCTCTGCACTTACTGCAGCTGGTCAATATCCTTCTTAAATTGTGGTGCCCACAACTTGACACATTACTCCAGGTATGGTCTGACCAAGGCATTATAGAGTGTTACTATGACTTCCCTTGATCAAGACACTACACATCTGTTGATGCAGCCTGGAACAGTATTAGCTTTTTGATGCTTTTGCATCACACTGTTGACTCATGTTAAGCTTGTGGTCTACTAAGACCCCAAGATCCTTTTCACATGTACTACTGGCAAGCCTAGTGTCCCCCATCTTAAGTTTCTGCAGCTGGCTATTCCTGCCTACATGTAGAACTTTACATTTGATCTTACTGAATTCATTTTGTTATTTTGGCCCAGTTCTCCAGTCTGTTAAGGTCATATTGAATCCCCATTCTGTACTCATGTGCTCAGGAGTCACTTGCTGGTTTCACACAGTTGGTCACTGTGAGAACAGGATGCAGGAAAATATGAGCCACTGGCCCGATCCAGCAAGTTCTTCATAGGTTCTTAGTGCTTGCCAAGGTGTCTTCAAAAATGGGCCTCGCTTTTCATCAGGTGCAAAATCATACCAATTTCTTCAGACACTTGTTCAATTTGTGACATTTCCCCAGTGTGGTTTTGCACATCCCTCGGTGTCAAGTGAAATGGAATTCTGAAATCAAGTCACCAGAAGTAGGGGAACGAGACTAAAATGTTTTCTTGTAAGCACCACTAAAAAATCATCATCAACAAAAACAAAAACAAAGGCATAATAACCTGACGGATGATGAATCCCATCAAAGCAAAGCTGATTCTGGGTGGTTTTGGCATGATGTATCCATCGTTGCAAGTTGCTGTGTTGGAGAAGTCATTAGATGCTTCCCTGGAGGGAGGCAGCAAGTACATTAAGAGGGACGAGGACTTACCATGAGCCAAATGGCTGCTCTTATTGTTCTCAGAAGGGCACTTAGGATGTTCTTAGGACCAAAAACTTTTCCATAGCATGTCAGAAATGGGACTGCCGTTTAAGATCAACAGGAACACTCAGCTTGCATTTTTTTCTAAGGATATTTCTCTACACTCACAGGCCCAGAATCCTTCATTGGAGGTTCAGCCTAGCAATGTGATACTACCCCACCTGAGCTGCCTCTCTGTGTGCCTTTGAGGGTAGAAACTATTCAGAAGGAGAAATATGGATCTCAGTAGAGCTCAGTTGATTGGAAAGCAGACACAGGCATTCACAAAGAAATATATTAATAATACCAACACTGTAACCTACAATGGATGTTCATCTTTTAGTAGAGTGGGGTAGGATTTGTCTTTCTTATGTTATTGTAGGATGAGAACTTTGAGTCAATAACATTATTGTATTTTTCTGATGACTTTTAAATTCTGTGTTATGTATTCATTTTTGAGATATTTTATGTGGTAACAGTAACAACAAATACTCAGCCAGCTTAGGTTTACACTTTGGCCTTCAAGCTTTTGTGTTTCACAGAATTCTTCTGCCTGATTATGATTTCTACGATGGGGTGGACTTTGGTATTTCAAATTTCAGTGGCACCCTGTGCGAGCCCAAAATTCATCCCTCTGCCTCTTGCCTTCTGTTCTGCTCAGTTCACAACCTCATGTTTGTGTTGTCCTGCAGTGCCCACCTTGGCTCAGTTCCCAGTGTGGGGCAACTGGTCGCGCTGCCCTAAATCCACCTCTGTCTATGAAATTTGCGGTACCAGGTCATGAGTGTTCAGAGCAGATGTGAGATAAATGCGCTTAGCATTGTAAGGTCTTTCTAGGTCAAAAAGTGATACAATACTGATTAAGCCTAATTGACTGATGACAGGAGAAAGGTGTACAATTAAGCGGAGGGCATTAAAATTATTCACAACCTGAGATAAGCTAGTGATCCCCAAATCTATGAATCAGAATAGCCTGGACCAGGCATCCCAAAACTCGGCCCTCCAGATGTTTTGGGACTACAATTCCCATCATCCCTGACCACTGGTCCTGTTAGCTAGGGATGATGGGAGTTGTAGGCCCAAAACATCTGGAGGGCTGAGTTTGGGGCCTACAACTCCCATCATCCCTAGCTAACAGGATTCTGGGCAAGAGTTCTGGGCAAGAGTCCCAACTTTTCTACCTGGGCACCTTTAACTACAGGTTAAAAGAACTGGACCTGGAACTTTCTGCAAGCAAAGCTCATACTCTGCACTGACCTGTGGTTCCTTCCATCATGGCCCACAGCTGAGCGCATAAACTACTGGCCCTAGAAAGTACAGTAGAAATCACAGAGGTGATCAACTGCTTATAATTTTGAATTTTAAATTGTTGTAACCCGCCCTAGGATCTGCTAGTGAACAGTGCATACTAAATATGATGGTGGTGATAATCTAGGGTTGGTGGAAAATATTCATTCAGTCAGTAATTCATGAAACTGAAGCAGTAATACAAGACGAAATGGAGCTGGAGTCTATTAAGTTTTACTCAAAGTAGACCTATTGAAATTAATGAACCCAAGTTACCCATGACCTTTAATCTTAAGGTACCTACACTGAGTAGGAGTAGCATTGGCTATAACCCAGGGTTTTGTGAATTGCTCCACCCTTCTTTGTTCCTCCAAATTATTTAGAGCAGTACAGGTGCTTCCCCCGCACATGGCGCCAAGTTGAGGTGGTGCAAAATTGAGAAGATCCATAATTGAGAAAATGCATTTTGGGGTGCTGAATTTTGGCCTTGCACAGGGTGCCATATCACGAAAGATGACCAAAGTCTGCCTCTGAATCATTCCACTGATTCTTCAGTATATTTAAAGGTAAAGGGACCCCTGACCATTAGGTCCAGTCATGACCGACTCTGGGGTTGCGGCGCTCATCTCGCGTTATTGGCCGAGGGAGCCGGGGTACAGCTTCTAGGTCATGTGGCCAGCATGAAAAAGCCACTTCTGGCGAATCAGAGCAGCACACGGAAACGCTGTTTACCTTCCCGCTGTAGCGGTACCTATTTATCTACTTGCACTTTGACGTGCTTTTGAACTGCTAGGTTGGCAGGAGCTGGGACCGAGCAACGGGAGCTCACCCTGTTGCAGGGATTCGAACTGCCGACCTTCTGATCAGCAATCCCTAGGCTCTGTGGTTTAACACACAGTGCCACCTGCATCAGCA
The DNA here is from genome assembly GCF_963506605.1 of Zootoca vivipara. NCBI lineage: Eukaryota > Metazoa > Chordata > Lepidosauria > Squamata > Lacertidae > Zootoca > Zootoca vivipara. The sequence continues at coordinate 84,628,184 of NC_083281.1, forward strand.
TATTTACTTGGGAGTAAATGCCACTGTACCCATGAGGCTAACTTCTGAAGGATTGCTCTGTTAATTTCAAATTCTCTCTCTGCCTCCCACCCCGATCCTGCTCCAAAAAGGAAACGGGGCACTTTCAGTGCCTGTTGAATAAACCAGCAAACAGGTTTGAGGGTTTTTTTTTTATTTGTTTGCAACACACACACACACATACCCCTACTAGAACAGGATTAAAAATAGGTTTGTATGGAATGACACACCATGACTTTTTATTTTTAACAAGCTTGCCTCAATCACTATATTTTCTTTGAAGGGGGTATTTGCACCTCCCAAATAATATTTGCTACTTGAAGAATGATCTGCCTGTTCCGTAAAAGTGTGTGTTTCTCTGTAGATATTGGAATTGTTGTCCACAATAATGGCAGCCCTCAGCAAGTGACAAAGGAGGCAGGCATTTTTAATTTCTCAAAGTTTAGAAAGCATCTCATTACAGGGCTTTCTGGGAAAAACAAGATGGCGGCTGCTCTGATTCTCCCCCCCCCCAAAGAATTTCGCTTCAACCCTGAAATATTGCTGAAACAAAAGAGCCAATTTTGAGGCAACTGAAAAATATCAATTTGCTCCAGTTTTGCATGAAATCTAGGGGTCATATTGGGGGAAACAAGACACAAAACTGCACACATGGAGCATGCACAACAACACACACAAACACACAGGAAAAATGCAAGAATCGATGTGGGCAAATACTAAGAATGAGGAACCTGTACGGCCTTCCACGTGTTGTTGGACGGGCCATAGCTCAGTGGCAGAGCATCTGCCTTGCATGCAGAAGGCCCAAGTGAAATCCCTGGCATCTCCAGGAGCGGCTGGGAGAAATTCCCTGTCCAAAACTCTGGAGAGCTATCAGTCAGCCTAGGTAACACTGAGCTGGATCAGGGCTGGCCCACCCATGAGGCAGGCTGAGGCAGCTGCCTCAAGTGGTGGGAGCCAAATGGGTGGCACCTACCGTATGCAGGGGTTGAAGCCCTAGAGAAGTGATACCAACAACAGCAGCAGTTTCTGGTGAGGGTGGTGGTGTGGTGCAGTGGTGGCGCAGCAGGGCAGCACCTTCCCATTTCACCTCAGACAGCGAAACAGGACACGGCACCCCTGAGCTTCATGGACCAATGGTTTGACTCAATATGAGGCAGCTTCCTACGTTCCTTATATCAAGCTCTGGCCAGCATTGCCAATGTTTAGCGACAATGAGAGTTGACGTCCTACAACATCTGGAGGGCCACAGCTTCCTCATCCCTGATACATACCATTTTAATTTTAAAAAAAGTCTAGAAGTTAGCCCAAGAAATGTCAACTACTCTACAGTGGTACCTCGGTTTATGAACACAATTGGTTTCGGAAGTCTGTTCATAAACTGAAGCGTTCATAAACTGAAGCGAACTTTCCCACTGAAAGTAATGGAAAGTGGATTAATCTGTTCCAGACGGTCTGTGGAGTACTTAAACTGAAGCGTTCATAAACTGAAGCGAACTTTCCCATTGAAAGTAATGGAAAGTGGATTAATCCGTTCCGGACAGGTCCGCGGAGTACTCAACCTGAACAGTACTTAACCCGAAGCATGGGTGTAATTGGTTCCGGGAGTCTTTTCATAAACTGAAGCGTTCATAAACTGAAGCGAACTTTCCCATTGAAAGTAATGGAAAGTGAATTAATCCGTTCCAGATGGGTCCACGGCGTTCGTAAACCGAAAATTCATAAACCGAGGTGTTCGTAAACCGAGGTTCTACTGTATTTGCTTCTCTGTGGCCATTTAGAGAACTGATGGGAAGGAAGTGTTGCTAAAAATGCCTTGATTATTCTGGTGCTTGCCATGTGTAGAAGATAACACAGCCTTGATCCACAGATAGCTACTTTCTGATGTTACCATTACGTACTTACTGCTTTTAGGCTTATCAATTATTGTAATTGTTATAACAGGTGTAGAACGCCGTGGTGAGGCTCCTTACGGGGTCCCTGCCACGGGACCACATTCATCCAGTGCTTTACCAGCTGCACTAGCTCCCGGTGGAGTACAGGATCAGATTTAAGGTGCTGGTTTTGACCTTTAAAGCCCTATGTGGCTTAGGACCCTCATACCTACGGGACCGCCTCTCCTGGTATGCCCCGCGGAGGACCTTAAGGCCCACAAATAACAACATTTTGGAGATCCCGAGCCATAAGGTGGTTAGATTGGCCTCAACTAGGGCCTTTTCAGTACTGGTGGAACGCTCTCTCACAGGAGACCAGCGCCCTGCGGGATTTGACATCTTTCCGCAGCGCCTGCAAGACGGAGCTGTTCCGCCTGGCCTTTGGGCTGGACTCAGTCTGACCCCTATGTTTTCCTCCGTATGGTTTTGATTTGGGCTATTTTAAAATGAGGCTGCATTTTTTAAATTTTAAATCTTAAATTGTATCTTTACCTGTATTTTATTTTATATTTTATGACTTACTGTAATTTTATTGTGTCAGCCGCCCTGAGCCTGGTTTTGACTGGGGAGGGTGGGGTATAAATTATTATTATTATTATTATTATTATTATTATTATTATTATTATTATTATTATTACCCTGCCCATCTGACTGGGTTGCCCCAGCCACTCTGGGTAGCTTCCAGCATATACAAAAATGTAATAAAACATCAAAAACTTCTCTATAAAGGCTGCCTTCTGATGTCTTCTAAAAGTTGTGTAGTTCTTTATCTCCTTGACATCTGATGGGAGGGCATTCACTACAGGGAGGGTGCCACTAATGGGAAGGCCCTCTGCTTAGTTCCCTCTCACTTCTCGCAGTTAGGGAACCTCCAGAAAGCCCTCTGACCTAGATCTCAGTGACTGGGCTGAACAATGGGTATGGTGATGCTCCTTCAGGTATACTGGACTTTAAAGGTCAGCACCAACACTTTGAATTGTGCTCAGAAATGTACTGGGAGCCAATGTAAATCTTTCAGAACTGGTGTTTTACGGTCCCAGTGGCCACTGCCAGTCACCCACCTAGCTGCTGCATTCTGGATTAGTTGTAGCTTCTGAGTCAACTTCAAAGGTAGCCCCAAGTAGAGTGTGTTGCAGTAGTTCAAATGGGTGGAGTATTTTTCCTGACTTTGTAAGCTTCTGCAGAAACTCACTGTGTAAGTCAGTGGGACATTTAAAGTGAGAAAGGAAGAAATGTTTTCTCAAGACTGAACACTGAGATGCAAAGTGTTGGCGGAACAACACTCAAAACACAGCCACAGGCAACAGTATCCAGGGCAATCGGCTGTGCAGGAGGTCACCTTTGCCAAGACACCAAGTTCAGGGCTGGCAGTACGAGAGCCCCCACGTGTATCTCCCTGGGTACGCGTTCCCTTTAAGGCCAGGGCTGTGCTGTCTTTATTTGCTTGTTGAAACTGTTCAGTTTTAGGACATGGGGGGAGGTCACACCTGTTGTGGAACTTGATAGAAGGCTTATTTATAAACTTTCAGAGCTTGAGATTCTTGCAGAGCTGAAAACGCTGATGTCCGGAGGGGAAGGTCACTGAAATGCTTGTTTATAAAAGCAGCACCAACTGGAAAAACCATAAAAGTCTGAAATGATGAAATTAACAAGCTATTTGATCAGGCGCGCTGGGCTGTGTGCTCCCGTGCCCGGGTGAGAGAGGCTTGCATGAAAAACACGGCACTGTCAGAGGCTCTTCTGCCATTTTCCTGTCAAGAAATTACTATTGCACACAATTCTGCAAGCATGTGCCCTCCCCGAAAAGAAAATAAAGCTCTGGCAGGGCTTAATATAGTCTAGTTTGGGGGCCAGAGTCTCTTCCAATCTTAATTTGACCTTGCGTGGAAAAGGGGAAAGGCAATCCTGGTGGATGGTCCATTGCTACTAATCCGCTCTCAAGTTTTGAGGCTTCAAAGGGTCACACCACTTGTTCGCTAAGACACAAGATGATCTTTAGTGAGGATAAAATCCCACTTGTTGCAAAATATACAACCAGGAGATCATTGACAATTTATCCCTATTTTTCCAGGCTCTGCTGCAACTACAGGGGCTCTCTGAAGACCGGGTTGCACTGCTTTTATTAGGACACTTTATTATTATTATTAAAAAAAGAGGTGCTGAGTTCCAATCCTACCTAAAAATATTGCCCTTTCATCCTAAGCATGCAGGGACAGAATGCAACTGGTGTGGTGAAAGGCGCTCTGCATATGATCAGAGACACTTTTTATGTTCCTGGACTACTGCTGCAGACAAATCCTAGAACTTGAGGCCTGATATAAATTAAATGCAGGCACCCCCATATTTGGGGGAAAGGAAGCCAGATCAAAAAAATTATGTGCAAAGAGCATATTATAGTCACCTCATCTGCCTCGCCAAAGAGGTTATTGGCCTAAGTCATTATGTTTGCTTTTTGTGCTTCATGTATGCTAAGGTTTGGACATGCATCTCAAAAAGTTTTCTGGATCTGTCAGAATCTTCCTTATAGGAAAGCTTCATTTCCCCCCTCAGTGACTGATGGCTGAACAGGTGGTTTGTGAGTCTCTGAGTGTCATATGAACACGTCCTTTTAGAAATGGGCAATTTGCAGCTCACTTTCTCTGGCTGACAGGCCCAGTTTTCTGCTGACACATTCTTGCCCCTTCCAGCCAAAATAATTCACAGTACATCTGCCCCCACTCCTCTCCAGCAGCTGAAAAAAAATTCTTTAGGAGGTGGAGGAGGGGAAAAAAATACATTAGTAACTCCAGGAATCCCTGTCTGTAAAATGGAAAGTGCTCCCTTGTACCAAAGTAGGATTTGGCCCTTCCGTATTCTGTCTCAGGGAGTTTGTATCTTCTTTGGAGGGATTGTTTGGAGTTTTCTTTTTGTCCCACTGGGAACTTCCTGCATGATTCTTCTGCAGCAGGGTCATAAGTGGGTGATGCAGAGACAAGTCCCTGCCCTGTGCACATCTGATAGGGAAAGGTGGGAATTTCATGCAGGATTACTGACAAACGACAGGATATATTCACCCCAGGCATGATTCCCCTTTCTCTTTCCTTCCTGCTGGAGAAGTTGGGAGGAGGAACTGGGGAAGGACCATAGCTTATGGACAAGAGTATCTGCCTTGCATGCAGAGGGTCTGAAACCCCTGGAGAGTCACTGCCAGTCCCTGTCAATTAAAGGGCTGCCACATAGAGGATGGAACAAACTTGTTTTCTCCTGCTCCAGAGGGTAGGACCCAAACCAGTGGATTCAAGTTGCAAGAAAGGAGATTCCGACTAAACATCGAAGAACTTTCTGACCATAAGAGCTGTTTGACAGTGAACTCCCTCAGGTAGTGGTAGACTTTCCTTCACTGGAGGTTTCTAAGCAAATATTGGATGGCTGCCTGTCATGGATGCTTTAGTGGAGATTCCTGCATTGCAGGGGGTTGGACTAGAGGACCCTTGGGGTATCTTTCAGCTCTACAATTCTATGATCCTATACTGAATGAGTTGGACCGCTTTCTTACTCTGCTTCACACGAGAAGGAGCAACACATTGTTGCTTCATCTTTGTACTGGGTGCAGATATATGGAGCTATTGCTCCATCTAAGCCCTTTGTTGAAGGATGTCATTCCAAAGCAAATGTCTCAGAAGGAAGTTCGTGACTGTAAACACAGAGCCAGAGAACTGGAAGGCATCAAGCGCCACCTTGGCCCAATCCAGCCTAATACAAGATCCTCGGTTTTTCCTTTTTCCCAACCTTAAATGCAATTCATTTTCAGAGCAGATTGTGATTTTTTTTATATAAAAAAAAGAGTACTCATGAAAATTCTTCAGCGTTTTAGTGCAATTTTTCCTGATACACACATTTTTATGTGCGGTTTTGGCTAATATACATCTTTTTGCAGAGCAGTTTCCCCAAATACAGTGCATTTTTGTATGCTGCTTTCAGCAATATTAGGGTTTTTTTGCACACATTACTATGTACATTTTGTACATATTACTTGTTTATAAAATTGCAATACAAAATTCAGAAAAGCGCAAATTTCAAAGGATGGCTGTGTTTCGGTTCGTGAATTGCTGCACAAATTGAATCCATACAGATGGTAGAGTAAGGAATCCACCAGATTCCTTTAAGCTATCATTCCTTGTGAGTGAACTTACACCCCATCTTTCCAAAAGAAGACATGCCCTTCCCAGCCAGCAGATCAGTTCCAGTTCTTTGCTGGGAGCGATTTGACAAAAAGGAAAAGGCTGTTTCAAGCAGAGCATTCTCTGACATCATAAGCACTCACACACAAGGATGGCACAAGGAAGGATTACTCACGAGCTCACCCCATATTTCAGTCATGTGCTTCCCTACATATTGCATAGAAGCAAATGCATTATTTCCTGCACCACCGAACCCTGGAAATGGAATGCTAGCCAGTGACACCACTTTGGGCCCAACTGTACCAGCTTTTTCTAGGACATATTCCAAGGGAAGGAAACATGCCCCAAATCTCCCCAGGTGCCCAGGTGCATTTTTCTGTCTATGAACCACTGTCTTGCCAGCTTAATTGAGGAGAGTGCACAATGTAGTTTCTGAATGGCTGAGCTTGACTGGCATTCACTTATCCTTTGCCAACTTGGATTTTGTGAATGGGGCTTCGCCATGTGCACCAAAGCCACTTGCTCAGCTGGCAAATGAGAGCTCCATTGCAGGGACTTTGACTCCAGTCGTTTCTTGTTGATTGGGCATGGTGGTTCTCCCTTGCTCACCATATCTGTACAACTATGTTCTCTGCCTTGGTTGCAGACATCTTTCCATGTTTCACATGAGATGGGGAGGTGCTTTCTTGAGCTACTGTTGTGTTTCTGCTCTGGAAGAAGCTCCTTCTGCATTTCTGTGTCAGGGAATTTGCACTGTGATGCCTTTGTAGGATGATGCTCACGCCGGTTTTAGATTTTTTCTTTTTTCCTCTTGTGTGTCATTAGAACTCTGTGCATCTGCATTTTGTTCTCCTTTCCCCCATTTGTGAATTATGCTTTCGTGGGTGCATGTTTTGCTGCCTTAACTGTTTCTGATTTCTCCCCCCCCCTTGGGTAAGGGAGAAGGGAGAGGGGGAGAGAGAGAGAGAGAGAGAGAAGGAAAGAAAGGAGGAGGGAATTGTTTGTCATTTTGCTTTGTATTTATCTGTGGATGTTTTCCTTATGTTTGCATAAAGTAGATGGAGGCTACAATTTGGTGATGTTGAATTCTATGAATACTAATCTCAGACTACCCTTGACCTTGGGGTCAGCTAAAGATCAAAACCAAACCATTTAATATTTTCCTTTTGCAGATCAATAGAAGCATAAATTCACTCTCAATGACAACTATAATTTCAAACAGATCTATAGGGCTCAGGCTTGCATTTCCTGGACTAGCTTGCCAGTTGGGGAGCAGGAGAAAACAGACTTTCTGCCTCTTCTCTCCCCCCCCTTCACCATTGAATCTCTTTTGCCTTTTTTTATTGCTCTGAAATGCTATTTTCAGCAGCTGCTGTCATATAAATATCTCTTGTTTTTCTTCTCCTCTTTCCCTCCTGGTGAAAAGGGCAGGGGACCTATTGAAAATTCTGCTTTATCTCTTTCAGGCAAGTTCAAGTGCGGGTCGAACAATCGATTCCTCCTCCTTTTCTTTTTTAAGTTTCCTGTCGTTCTTTTGCGCAGATCAGCACTGCGAGAAAATAGGAAGGGCAGACTCGTGTACGTATATCCAAATGTACAGAACAGACACAGATAGTTCTCTCTCTCCCCTGTTGTATGCGACATGCAACAAAACCATCAACCAGAAATACACTGGTGTGTGTCAAACTTTGAAGGTGTGATTGAGCTCTTTATCCCTCTTCTGGCTATGGACTGCATTTAAAGTAAAAGTCCAAAAGTTAAAGATGTAGATAAGAAGAAAGGGGTTAAGTTGCACCTGCCCCACTCCATTCCTTTCTAACCCATGCTCACAATTAACTACCGGTACTTCATTGGTGATCCACACATTTTCAAACCTGCATTTAGAAAAAGTAATATATTCACCTCCACCAATGTTTTAATGAAATTTGAGGTAAAATGAGGAGGTGGGTTTTTAAGAGGGGCAGGGGAGGAAGAAAAAAAATCAGCAAAAAAATTCGTCTCAAAACAATGATGTGTTTTAAAACGTAAAATGAAATTCAGTTTTGATCCACATACACTCCCCCCCCCAGCCACCTTGTGAGTATGCCTTGCTTGCGGAAGAACAGTGAAAACTGAAGTGTGTGCCCCCACCCATTCTCACAAGAAAGCAGTATTAAGTCCTGGGGAAAGAAGGGGGTGGGGGATTTGCTTTGTGTAGGAATAAAGACTGTGTAACGTGAGGACTTTTATTGCTGGCAATCAGAGTATTGCTTCTGGCAGTGGCTAAAGGTGGAAAGGAAAGATGATTTAATTTATAGAAAGGACAAAGATGTCATGTAACAGATTTAATCATTGAAAAGGGAAAAAAAATTAAAGAAAACTGGCTAATGTCGTAATTTACATTTCAGGATAATAAACGGGGGAGGAGAAACTATTGGAAAACACTGAGAAGGTGAAAAAATAAATAAATGAGGGGGAAATAAATAGATTTGCCTGTAAAACTAATAAATTTTAAAACAAAACCAGAAGGCAAAACACAACCCTGGAAAGTGCTGGTAAAATGGACCATCGATTTTGGAGTTCATCTGCATTTTGTATTTTAATAATGCTTACTCTCTCTCTCTCTCCCTCTTTTGCAAAATATAAAAGCTGATCTGATAAATATTAATTTGAACCATCATAATGTATTTGAAAATTCCAGCTAAAATGTCACCACATGGAACATTAATGTAATATTTCAAGGCCCTGAGAGCAATACTCATATTGATTGCATTTATTCCACTCTAGGGAGGAGAAATAACTCTTCAATGTGGGACACATCTGGTAGCCAAAGATGTAAAGAGCTGAGGGGTGGAAATGCGGGAAAAAAATTAAATTAAATAAAAAATTAGAAAGGAAAGGAACCCACTTGACAATATATATCTACAAAATGTGTGCAATATTGAAACCAAAAATGGCAGGCTGGTTTATTTCCCCCCCCCCCTTTGGTTTTCATTTGTAAATTGAGGTGCTTCAAAAACAAAAACAAAAAAACAACCCTTTAAATTACTCTTTTTGTTATGGGTAAAAAAAGTCTCCACAGCTACACACACATACACCAGAAAACCCTGACACATATCCCATGTTCATCAAAACAAGAAAAGTGAAGAATAGTTTGTAGTGGACTTGCTTATTGGAAAGGCTCAGAGAGAAGTGGAGTGGTGGTGGTGGGTGGGGGCCAAGAGAGGAAGCTTCCATGAAAAAACTTTGGAATGGCAGAAGGAATTGTTCCGTTCGTTTTAGGAAGCCTCTCCTCAGAGCTGTGAGGTTTCAACTTTGCAAGGACGGAAGCCTGTGTGTATGCAGAAGAGAGACATGGTATATTTTCCTGCGATTCTGCAGGAGGAGCGCGGAGACACACTGCCTGTCTGGAATCCCATAAAAGAGATCTTTTCCTTGTCGTTAAGAATATTGATGTTCATTAGGCTCGGGCGTCAATGTGTCTTTGTGCAAATGATACGAAATCCGACTCAAATTGTGACCCTGAATCCAACATTGTAACTATAGACCTGCTGCAATCGGAGGGGCTAGTGAGCCAGCCCCCCCCCTTTCCCACACACAAGCACAGTCCACACACAGACACTCTACAAATATATCAGGCCAGCACAATTCCAAAATATAGCCAATATATATATATATATATAGCTATCACCACTGTATAGAGGAGGACCAGGATTATTAAACTGAGTGGAGGTTTATTTATTTATTGCAAAGATGCATGAAAAACTCGCTGCAGTAGTTTTGTAAAGCAGAGAGAGAGAGAGAGAGATCTTGCTGTAAGTGAGTTTTCCTCCAGATCACAGAATTCCTTTAGGAATACTAAAAACTCTTGAGTGACAAAAAAGAAGAAAAGAAAAAGTTAATTTCTGATCTACTCCCAACAAATCCAGGGGGTCTTCTTTGTCTACCCCTTGGTGCTGGAATGAGGAAATTAAGTCTGGTAATTCATGGCAAGCTTCTCTGATAGAGATCTTTTAGCAGTCGGAGTGCTTTTGAAGAGTGCTAACGGTCTCATGGATATTAATAATGGTGAAGAGGGAGAATCCGCAATGTAAAAATATCAACCTGCCAGCTTTCATTCCTACATATTTACAGGCCCGCTACCCCCTCATCCATTCCCTGACCATTTGCCGGAGGTGGGGAATAAATATGTGGGCGCAATCAGCAGCTTCCAAGGAGCAAGAAGTCACAACAGTGGCAATTCTGGTACTATCCTGCACAGTTTTGAGTCACATTGCTTAAATTGCATTTCAGAAGAACCAGGTTCCCCTCCTTGAGCTCCCACCAGGGGTGCCATCAGAGCAAGACTTTAGGGCAGGCTAGGGTCCCCCTCAGTAGTAGAAGCAGGAGGCGGCTTAACATGCTTGGAAGTAAGGCTGCAATCCTAGACACACTCACCTGGGAGTAAGCCCCATTTGATTCAGTGGGACTTATTTCTGAATAGAGATGCATAGGATTGCTCTGTAAGTGAAATAATAATACACATTACCACCTAAAGAGTGGGGGCCCATGAGACCATTCAGTCCTCCAGAGTCTAAAATTACTGAGCTGTGTACCACTGGCTTCCACACATCTAATAAATTGTATCTGTGTAAAAATCACAGGACAGAGTTTGCTTCCTGACATACTTCCAGACAGTTCTCTCTCCCTCCCCCACCAAGAGAGTTGCCTCCAAGAGAGTTGTCATACAATTGTGACAGGTGGTGGGGAAGTCCACAAAGCAGGTGGAAATAGTGATGTATCAGTTTGTTACAAAGTAGTGAAATTTGGGTTAAAGCAGTGTGGTGCAGCCACAGCTGACTCTCACCATAGGATGCAACCACAATGGATGATTTCTTGAGTTCGTTCAAGACTGGGAGCTGGCTTATACAGTCACATCAATGGTCCATAATATCTCAGTATGATCTACTCAAGGAGGAGCAAATATGGTACTCTCCAGCTGTGGTTAGACTCCCATCAGCACTGGCTATTCTGGTTGAGACTGGTGAGCATTGGTTACCCCAGTCTACTCTTTGACCACAGTAGCCCCCTCAAAAGTTTCAGGCAGAAATCCTTCCAAGCTTTCAAATATGGACAGCTCAAAGTGGAGGGATGGACCCCAAATTTCAAACGACAGAACCAGATAGCTAGGCGGTACAGCCCGTGATTTATAGGCAGAAGGTTCTGGCTTTAACTCCTGCATCTCCAGGTAGGACTAAGAAAGACCCCTGTCTGAGCCCCTGGAAAGCGGCTGCCAGTCACTGTAGTCAATATTGAGGTAGATGGACCAATTGTCCTGACTCTGTATCAAGCAGCTTTCTGTGTTCCTGTGCAGTGAAGCATCTAGAGGCTCTGGGTCCCCCAATATTGAGTCTGACTCTTAAGAGAAGAGTTGCAGTCATGATAAAAGGATATGTTTTGCCTACCGATGGTCTGAGGTGCAATAGGAACATAGAGAGCTGCCTTCTACCAAGTTGGTCCATTGAGTTCACTACTACCTCCACTGACTGGTGTCTACATTGACTTCCCAGGGTTTCTCAAACTTGCGTCTCCAGCTGTTGCTGGACTACAACTCCTATCATCCCTGGAAAGCAGGACCAGTGGTCAGGGATAATGGGAGCTGTAGTCCAACAACAGCTGGAGACCCAAGTTTGAGAGACACTCTTTCAGACTGGGTTCTCCCTCAACCCTACCCGAAGAAGCTGCCGGGGCCTTCTACATGCAAAACTCTACCACTGAGCTCTTCCCCTAAATCCTTGGCATCTCCTGGTAGGGCTGGGAAATACTTTTGTCTGAGCCCCTGTCAAATGGCAGATGAACTGAACTAGATGGACCAATGGTCTGACTTTCTGCAAGATGTAGTTTCAGACAGCTCTTCTTCATCAGAATTTCAAAAATGCCCCTTTGTGCACATGAAACCAGGTCTGTGTAACTTATGTGATTCACCAGGCTGAATGCAGCCCAGAAGCCACACAAACAGCTTGAAACATTGTTTTTGCTTGAATGCTTTGGACTTCAAAAAGGGTGGGTGGGACACATCCTGGCACTTGGCAGACTGCATTAGGTAGCTGTTGAGTTCTGTTCAGTTTAGTTTGTCATCAGAGCCGTCTTTCCCATTGGTCTTAGTGGTTCATTGCGCCAGGGCACCGGCCTCTCAGGGGTGCCCTAGCGAGTGGGGGAGCTGCGCGGGTTTGCCAGCAGCCTCCCCTTTCCCTGCATGCCCGCCAGCTGCATCCCGTCAACTATATGGCTGGCGGGCGTGCAGCTTCCTTCCCAAGCCTCCGCAGGAGGAGAGCAATCCCCGCAGAGGCTTAGGATGGAAGCAGTGTGCAGCTTCCCTCCCAAGCATCTACATCTGCTAAAGACTGGGTCGTTGTCCTCCTCCTGATTCCTGGCATAAGGCAGCACGCAGCCTTCCTGGGCTGCCTTCTTGGACGCCCCAACGCTGGAGAGCATGTCCGCCAGCACGTTTTCCTGCTTGATTGCTGCCACCATATCGGTGATCGGGGTGGTGGGGGAGGCAGAGAACATTTACCACTGCCCCTCCCTTGTTTTGGATTTGCCAGGGGGCGCCGCCAGAGGGATTTTTGCACCACGGCGCCGGATATGCTTAAGACGGCCCTGTTGGTCATATATGGTTCATGTCCGCTCTAGATATTACTTTGAAAATGAAAGAAAAAGTGTTCTGATAGCACATAAACCGAATTGCTTGGCCCTATGGAATCCTTACAATCCACTCCTAATCTGTTACGTGACCATAGTGGGAAAGTCATAGCCCCCAATTTGTGCCTCACTTTCTCCTCTGCTAAACTTAACTGCATTTCAGGAAGTGGGAAATGGCACAGGTAGGGTTTAAGAAGCACTTTGAGAAAACTGCAGGTAGGGGAGAAAAAGTGTTCCATGAAAGAGCCAAGCAATAAGTCTTGAAAAAAATTACAGAGCTGGGCAATTATAAGGGGGTGGAGAAGACCCTAATACAGCCTTTGCCAACCTGATGCCCTCTATATGTTTTAGACGACAACTCACAACATGCTGGCTGGGGCTGATGGCAGTTGCACCAGGAAGGGGGAAATTGCTGCAATTATTAGGCTGTTGTGACTCCTGTACCTGAATTGGCATGGTGTACGGTGGGGGTGCCATGTTGATATGTGAGCAAAGAGGAAATTCTCTCTCACCAAACAGAGGGACTAAGGCTCATAGTTTCGACCCAGAGACCTGGGACAAGGGGGGGGGGGACGGCAACGCAAGCGCCAGCAACTTTTGATTGGCAAAGCTCTTTCCATGTTTGTGCTGTTCTTAGGCCCCTAAATGGTTAAACACTCTCTTGTGTTCGTTTAAACTGTCACTTTGCAGAGCTGCCAAAATATTTTGATGGCTTGTACCAGATCTCCTTGGCAGACTGTTCTTTCAGTTGAATGAGAGAGAGAGAGAAAGAGAGAGAGAGAGAGGAGGGGGCGGCTATAGGACTGTCTGAAAGAATGAATAATGCATTACCAAGGCGCCCCCTACTGGCCAAGGGAGTCTTTTATCGACATTCACTGGCCTTGAGTAAAGTTGTAAACGGAAAGGTAAGATATAGGATGTTTACATCTTCATCTCTCTCCAGTAAATAAGATTTTTTTTCTCTGGCTCCCTCACCGACATACATACACACAGGTCATTGTAGATTCTCCCCATTTTCATCCATTGCCACAACACTAATCTTTCACCCTTGGATATCTCCTCTTGTTGTAAAACTGAAACTATGAAATTATCCTATTCTTATCACATGCAATGAATGAATATGCGTTTTAAACAAAACAAAAAGCAAACATAAAAAGTGATGTTGGAACCATATTATGATCTCTAGTGTGGCAGTCCTGAATGAGGGTAGGCTGTTTACACAAGTAATGCTTGTTGAACTAGGTGTTTGAGGGATTTAATATTCAGTGTAAACTGGCTCTCCTGAATGTCTGACCCCCTGGCCTTCCAGGTTTTTAGTCTCCATGGCTAGTCAATTTATTATAAAACCAATCAAACAATAACTAACTTTCATAGCACCCAAAATCTGCTGCTTGGGGCAGTCACATTACTCTGCCTAATGGTAGGACCAGTCCCAATCTCTTGCACTTCTATTCTGTGTTAACAAAGTTCCCCAGGGATATGTCATCATCTTAGGACAGGTGAAAACAACCATGACCCATTAACAAAAATTTAACAAGGGCTACATTTTGAATTGAGGAGGGACTATGCCACATTGGCTCCACCCACTGGGTCATTCCATGCCAAGGCAAGGCAAAGGTTTCCTTGACCAGGTTTTAGAGGTTTCCTTGACCAGGTTTTTTCCCCTTCTCGCACTTCTGCTGCAAACACTTTTTACAGAAGCCAAGACAAAGACAAATGAGATTGAATGATTGACATGCACAAGGTCACTGAGGCTGGAGGCAAATAATCATTTTAAGAGAGCTGGTTGTGGTTTGGGAGAGGCACCCACAACTCTTTGTCCTGTCCCACTATTTCCTGTGGCCAAACAGGTTGCATAGGCTTTTAAAAGCAGCAAAAATCCTGAAAATCCTTTTTAATGACGATGTAAATGGGATGAAGAGTGAACATATTATGAGTCCACTATTTAAACTACATCTTAAGCCACCTCCACTTCTCTCTCTGTTTTTAATGTTTGAAGTTCTATTCTTTTTTTAATGTTTTGTTGAAAGTTGCCCAGAGTGGCTGGGGAACCCAGCCAGATGGGCGGGGTAGAAATAATCATCATCACCATCTCTCTCTCTCTCTCTCTCTCTCTCTCTCTCTCTCAGCAGCCTACCCTTGAAGACCAGAGTCTATGCTGGACCAGATTTGAAATCCCTGAGGCCAGAATGGCAACCTAGGTTGCAAGGTATAAGGGGCATAAAGGGTATTAAAAGGGTATAAAAAGTGATGAGAGAGAGCCTTTCTGAAACAAAACATTCTGGATCAATGTGCCGCCCTTGATCAATTCATAAACACAGGAAATTCAGACCCTGTTGGTAGTGACATTTGTGGAAACACCCCATCAACAAGTCCTTCGCAGGGATGTGGCTCCCTTTTGTACTCCTTTATTAACATAATGTAAGGGTGACCAGGGCCAAGTCAGATCTGGATGTAATCTATTCTAGTCCATTACTACAACTCTGGGAGGGGTGAATGGGAAACAGCCACAGTTAAAAAGATGTTTGGCAAACTACTCTTGCCAAGTGGAGGCAGCAGAAAGGAAATGAATGGCCCTTTGGGATCATTCCAGAATCAGTCAATATTCCCCCCTCCGCCCCCGTTGAGAAATGCTCACACCAGTGAAAAACCCACAGACATCAATGGGCATGAATGTAACCCTGCTATCTCTGAAGCAAACAAACAAGAAACAAGCAGAATCAAACCATTGGTCCATCCAGTTCAGTATTGTCTACATACACTAACTTGCAGCAGCTCTCTAGGGTTCACATAAGATCAGCAAATCCTGCTGGATCAGCTCAATGGCCCATCTAGTCCAACATCCTGTTCTCACAGTGGCCGCCAGATACCCATAGGAAACCCGCAAGCAGAACCCAAGCACCAGAGCCCTCTCCCCTCCATGGTTTCCGGCAACTAGTTTCAGGTAGGAGATGTTGAAGGGTGTTGAACCTGAGACCTTCTGTGTCCAAAGCAGATGTTCTACCACTGGGCTACAGTCCTTGCCCTGAAGCCATTGTGTACCAAAAAGAACCTTGGTGCTGTGACTCCAGCAGCCCCAATACAACCCTTAAGGTCACATGCAGCAGGATTGGAACTTGCTTTGCTTGACAGCAGAGTTTCCCATAGTTCATTGCATCTGCTTCATGACTAGCCAAGCAGAATACATCATCAGCACCATCGTTCTATACTCAGCCATCCAACATAATTCTCAAAGTGGTGGCCAATAAATAAAAGCAACATTTGTATCCCACCCTTTATCCAAGATAAGCTGGAGTGTGTGCCTCCCCGTCATCATTTTATCATCACAACAACCCTGTGAGGTAGGTTAGACTGAGAGAAGTGACTGGCCTAGGGTCACCCAGTAATGTTCATGGCTACGTGGCGGATTTGACACCCCACCCAAATCTCCCCAGTCTAAGGCCACCTCTCTGACCATGACATTGCATTAATGCAAAGGATTTAAAGAACTGAGGACAGAAATAAATTTCTGCAGCAGAATTTTAAGCATAAAAACTCCTGTCTGAAGCTAGTAGCCACAAGAAGCGTTCCCACTTTCTCCGGCCTCCAAGGGTGAAAACAGAGAGCAACTCCCAATTGCCATAACATCCTCTTTCACCTGTTCCTTGGAAGAGGACTCCCCCTCTCCCCTCCCCTCTCCTCTCTGACCTCTGCCTCCTTTTAGGAAATCACAGAATCTCTGACTGAAGCTGAGCTGGGGCACAGCTGTGTTCAGCTTGCAGCAGGGCTTGGGAAATCCTTCATGGCTGTAGGGCCTTTGCGAAAGGGAACATTTGCTTTGTGCTCCTTAGGCCAAATTCTGCCCCCACACTGCACAGTTAGGTTTGGTGTTGGCAGCCTGATCTGAACTGTATTCCCAGAGGATTTTTTTATTTCTTGTCCCACTTGTTTGATGGTTATTGCTTTGTGAGCTACCTTCTTAGGAAAACAGATGAAAGGAGGACTAAGGCTAAGCAGAAGCCCTGATTCCCATGGTGTGTCTCCTTTTGCCTGCAGAATTCAAGTGGTATGCAAGCATTGGTAGTCCCTATACAGCTCCCTGGAAGGACCCAAACCCTGTGGAAAGGTTTCCCTTAGTCCAGTGGTTCTCAAAGGATGTGGTGTGCCACACTGGTGTGGCAGGAGAGGATGGCAAGTGTGGTGGGAAGATTCAAGGACAATCAAAGAAACATTTAAACATTTCAGTGTGGTGTAGTATTGTGTAGTATGCATATTGTTGTGAACAGAAATTTTCAACTCTGACAAATATGAAAGATCAGAAAAGAGAAAAGTGTCTCAATATTGACAGGGAGGTAAGAGTTTGTTTGTCTCAAATTAAACCTAATATAAATGAGATTACCCGGCAAAAGCAAACTCATGCCTCTCATTGAATGTGTATACTTACTTAAGGTACGGATGTATGAGGCTTGCTTCTAATTTTATTTTGGGAATAATTCATGTTCGTATGTAGCTGCATTGTTTAATACTTTCTGGATGTCCCATGATCATATTCTAAAGTACCAGTAGTTGTGCTCAATGTTATAAATCAAGCACTGCTAGGAGTTGTTTCCTTTTGTTTTCAAATGTATTTCTTATCCATAAAAATTCACTGTGGCATAGGGAAATTTTTATTTTGAAAGTGTTTAAAAAGTTTGAGAATCACTGCCTTGGTCCAAGAGAAAATGTTGACAGGGTGTGGGTGTGTATTGAACTGCTCTTAAGGGGAAGGTGCTTCCAAAGAATTACACACGAGAGCCAGTGTGGTGTGGTGGTTAAGAGCAGTAGACTCGTAATCTGGTGAACCGGGTTCGATTCCCCGCTCCTCCACATGCAGCTGCTGGGTGACCTTGGGCTAGTCACACTTCTCTGAAGTCTCTCAGCCTCGCTCACCTCACAGAGTGTTTGTTGTGGGGGAGGAAGGGAAAGGAGATTGTTAGCTGCTTTGAGACTCCTTAGGGTAGTGATGAAGCGGGATACCAAATCCAAACTCCTCCTCCTCCTCCTCCTCCTCCTCCTCCTCCTCCTCCTCCTCCTCCTCCTCCTCCTCCTCTACTACACACATGGGGTTGTATCAAAGTTATGCTGAAAGGTGGTGATTGGCCCCAGTGTCACCCTATGAGTGGGAGATCTGAACCTGGGATTCCTCTGCTCTGGCGCCACACTCTAACTAACCATTACACTCTCCTGCCCCTTCCCAATCAATAATCTCCAGTTGATGCTATCTCAAAGCAGCTTCTGAGGGAATGGCCTCCTCTGTTTGATGCCATCACCAGAGTTGGCCCAAAGGAGGGGGATCCCAGGATTCTTTCATCACGGTCCACATCTGGACACTGATAATGATGACAGCTCTGTTCTTTCCTTCCCCTTTGTTTTGTTCCAAGCTGCCTGTTTTATCCTGACTTGATCCCAATGCATATTCCTGTTTTTGCTAAGCTCTGTTCCTGCCCACACCTGTCAGTTACACCCTGATCTGCTGCCTGCCATGCCCCACCCAAGTGCAGTTTTCTCTCCTTGGTCACCTTCCTTAAACCCAGCATTGATGGCGCCTCCTCCTGTCAGACTCAGGCTTGCCAGAACCCTCAAGACCTAGTTTCTCCAGCAGAATCTTTGATCTTTCACCCACATATTCACCTTCCCATATGCTCCAAAGAGCCTCTCCTGGAAGTCAGGAAGAAATCTGGAGCATAAGATTAGAGCCAGGATGAAGATATTTGCACGCATCTGGTCCCAAAATTTAATCCAAATTTCAAATGTTTTTAAAACTGAAATTGAGATTTAAGATATATTTATCTTGAAAACATTTTCATCGGGAAACTGATTGAGTGCCCCCCCCCCAGTTTGGGGGGAAGAGGGTGCAAATTGAAGCTATAGGAGGATGTGCTTGAGAATATTGCTTCCCCTGCAGTTGTGCCGGGCCCACTGGCATCCCACATCTTTCCAGCAATGATACTGCACTGCTTTGCTCATATGACAGAACATTTCCAGACATTGTTCCACCTCCACTGCCTCTGAATACCAGTTGGTGGAAAACATGGAAGGGGAGAACTGCTGTTGTGCTCAGTTCCTGCTTATGGGCTTCCCTCAGGCACCTGGCTGGCCACTGTGAGAACAGAATGTTGGACTAGATGGGCCATGGCCTGATCCAACTGGATCTTATTATAGAATCACTGAATCCTAGAGTTGGAAGGAACCCCATGGGTCATCTATTTCAGTGTTTCCCAACCAGTGTGCCTCCAGATGTTTTGGGACTACAACTCCCATCATTCCTGACCACTGGTCTTGCTAGCTAGGGATGATGGGAGTTGTAGTCCCAAAACATCTGGAGGCACACTGGTTGGGAAACACTGATCTATTTCAACCCCTTGCAAAGCAGGAATCTCTACTAAAGCATCCATGACAGATGGCAATCCAACCTCTGCTTAAAACCTCCAAGGAAGGAGAGTGCACCACCTTCTGAGGGAGTCTGTTCCACTGTTGAACAGCTCTTATTGTCAGAAAGTTCTTCTTGAGTTGGAATCTCCTTTCGTGGTTTGGGTCCTACTCTCCAGAGCAGGAAAAAACAAGATTGCTCCATCTTTTTTATGACATTCCAGACAGGAGAGAGGCAGGTCCAAAAGAGGTCAAGTGGATCATAAGAACCGTAACACAGCAGAGCAGTGTAAAATGGGACCTACAATTCTAACTCATCCTTGGAACAAAAGTGTGCACCTGGTATGAAAAGAGAGTGATTTGCTTTCCTCCCATTGAGTGAACAGTTGAGGTGGAACTTGAATCCAAACATTTCACAGACCCTGAATCTGGAACCTGAGGGATACCACAGACAGGGATACTGCCTGTGTCTCTCCACCAAGCTCTGGTCAAAGGAGGGAATTACTGAGACACCAGAGAGATCACCCACAATGTGGTCCTGCCTCATTCCTATAAAAGCTTTGCAATCTGATCAACGAGGAGAGTTTGCTTCTGTTGCTGCTCTTCTGGTAACAGGCTGCCTCTGAATTTGCCATGACAGGAGCTAGGTTTGAAGTCGTGAACACTGCAGAAAGCAATTCCAGATGGAAGTGCAGAGCGGAAGAGGTTGGATGAGGCACCCGAGCTGAGGGAGCAGGAGTAGAGAGCTGTAGCAGGTGCTGGTACAATGCTGGCCAACTTCAAAACACTCCTCCTCCTCCTCCTCCTCCTCCTCCTCCTCCTCCTCCTCCTCCTCCTCCTCCTCCTCCTCCTCTTCTTCTTCTTCTTCTTCTTCTTCCTCTTCTTCTTCTTCTTCTTCTTCTTCTTCTTCTTCTTCTTCTTCTTCTTCTTCTTCTTCTTCTTCTTCTTCTTCTTCTTCTTCTTCTTCTTCTTCTTCTCACAGACTGGGCCCCAGGTTCCAGATCTCTTTTGTTCAGGCACTGCTATTTTTCTGCTGCCTTGGCTATCTAAGCTCACTTTAGTGTTTATTAGCCCTGTGAGGCAGCAAGATGGCAGTGCTCCGGACATTAATAAATAACCACCTTCCCTGTGCTCCAAAGGAGAGTGTGACTTCCCAGCCCTGAGCTTGAATGTGACGCAGATGGGCCATTCATGAGAGAGAGCAGCTGCCTGGATGGCCCTTTGGCTCTCCCTTCTCGCAAGGCAGCTTCTGCCAAATCAGCAGGAGCCTCTGATCAGCCCCAAAGTCCTTTTCAGGTACTTCAGGGTTGAGGCTGTTACCCGGATTTTGAAGCTCTCAAAGGCCTCCTTCCTCTTCTCACTCCACAGGGGATTTGCTGGTCCTTTCACACAGGTCAGGATGCACCAAAGAGGAGGATGCAAGAGCAAGTGTTGGCTTGCATTGCACAGTGCAATTTGCAACTTCCACTAAATGGTATATAAATACCTTAAACAAAATTAAGATAAAACAAACTGGCATGTCTCCCCCACTGTTGCTCATGCACGTGTGCTGTAAGTTTTGCTCAGAGTGATCCACTGAAATTAGAACCTGACTGAGTCATGTTCATTGGGTCTAATCTCAGAGCTTGTCCATACTTTGGCTTGTATCCTGCCCAGAAAGCATGCATCCAAGCATGGGTTTTCCAAGGGAAAACTCACTCTTTAGCGCTGAATCAGAGCAAATGTCTATCTGTGGAAAACCGAGCTGATGTTTGCTCCAATTCAGTGATAAAGATTGGGTTTCCCTGGGACAAAGTGGTGGGATGAGCAGAAATCTGGATGGGTCCACAGTCAAATGCAACCGCATGTTTCTCCTTCACATGTTATAAGTGATGCTTTTGAATTATGGTGCTGGAGGAGACTCTTGAGAGTCCCATGGACTGCAAGAAGATCAAACCTATCCATTCTGAAAGAAATCAGCCCTGAGTGCTCACTGGAAGGACAGATCCTGAAGCTGAGGCTCCAATACTTTGGCCACCTCATGAGAAGAGAAGACTCCCTGGAAAAAACCCTGATGTTGGGAAAGATGGAGGGCATAAGGAGAAGGGGACGACAGAGGACGAGATGGTTGGACAGTGTTCTTGAAGCTACGAACATGAGTCTGACCAAATTGCAGGAGGCAGTGGAAAACAGGAGTGTCTGGCATGCTCTGGTCCATGAGGTCATGAAGAGTCAGACACAACTAAACGACTAAACAACAACAAAGCACCATTCATTTAAAGCACCCCCCCAAAGAATGCTGAGGACTGTAGTTCACTCCCCACAAAGCTACAATTCCCAGTACCCATAGCAAACTACAGTTCCCAGGATGTGTGTGTGTGTGTGTGTGTGTGTGTGTGTGTGTTGTGTTTTAAATGTATGGTGTATATACAGCCAGAGAGAGTAAGAAAGAGAAAAAAGGCAGATGCACAGTTTGGGAACCTGCTGCCAGGTTGCATCTAGCTGAAGTGGAAGAACAAAAAATGTATTGTCCCTTCCCCTCTCCCCCTCTTCGTGTCTAACAAGCCCAATATGGTGTCCCTAACAGGCACTGAAGCTTTCAGGTTGGGAATGTGCCTATTTGGCCCTGATCAAGAAGATGGATCTGTATTTAAATGGAGACACCTGATCTGTGTGGCGGCCTTTGGAAGCCTCCCGGCACTTTATCTCCTTTGATGTCAGGCCCTGGCTTAATAGACCTATCCTTCTGCACTCAGCCGGCATGCTGACATGCTCCTTCCCTTGTCGGCTTAAGCATCCAAGGCTGCTTCACATCAACAACGGCAAGGAGCACGAGGAACTCTTGTAAGGAGGGTGTGCGCTTTGCTGCTGCTCTATTCGCACATGTGTTCTACAGAATGGCCCGCTTGTCTTCACACACAAAGTGGGGGAGAGGGGAGCATGCTCTGTGAAGTCAAGTGAAGATACTGCAAAGTTGAGGGAGCAGGTAGTCCCTCCGCAGTACAACCCATGCCACATCCCTGAAATTCGCAGCCACGGGGTGTCCACAACAGCTGCCAGCCAGCAGCTTTGCTTTAATCACATCCACGGAAAGCAGGCCTAGCAAGAGCTATTACATGCAATAGCACAGAATAAAACCTCCATGCTCAGAGGTAGTGTACCTCTCTGATTATCAAGGGATGACAAACAGCAGGGGATGGCTATCTCCCCTGGTGGTCTGCTGTTCCCAGGGATGTTTGGTTAGCTACTGGGCTGGCTGGCAGTTTAGTGTGTTGGAGCACTAGAAGTCTTTTTCTACTTTTGGCAGGTTGCTTATTGCATGGTGGCCCATACCCCAGCATGGCCAAATTGATGCCTGATACATGGACAGCTACATTTACACACAGAAAGGGAGTTCTGTACTGAGGTGGGAGCAGGAATACTGCTTGAATTATTTCAACATTTAATTTAAAGTATTTCTTAAGCGGCCTTCATTAGAAGATCCCAGGGCAGTGTACAAAAGTGTGAATAAACCTATCAACGTGACATAATAATACAATATCAAAAACACAACAACAAGCAACACAATGACAAAGAAAAACCAAACAATGGTGCAATGGAGGCAGTTCTGAATAAAATGTCACCTAAGAGGACTGGGCTAAAAGACTGTGACGCCAGTGCCACATGTGCCTCCTTAGAGAGGCTGTTCCAAAATCGGGGCATCACCACAGAAAAGGCCCCTTCTAGGTCAGGCCCACTCCACCCAAGGCATTTTTCCCCAGCTGGAACTCACTGGAACTAAGTTCCAGCACCTCCCCAGGTGGGTGCCATTGCCATTATAAGAGAACAAGAGAGGCATTCATGGTGAGTTCCGGCACCTCTTTTTCTAGAAAACTAGCACTCCACCCTATTAGCAATCACTCAGTCACTCAGTCACTTCCTCTCTGGACTTTGCACATCTTTCCATGACTTCACTGGATATGACCCTCCCTCCCCTGTGGTTTCTGCATTGGTTTAAAAGGCCAAGAAGATGTTTCTCCTTTAGAGCAAAGGTGCAGCAGAAGAACATAATTGTCCTCTGCAATCTATAATTGTCCTACAATCCTCACAAGCATGTGGAAGAGCAGGCTGCAGGCTGCAAATGTGTGTGTGTGTGTGTGTGTGTGCACACGTGTTTAAAATGCGTGGCGCTGTGGGTTAAACCACTGAGCCTAGAGCTTGCCGATCAGAAGGTTGGCGGTTCGAATCCCCGCAATGGGGTGAGCTCCCGTTGCTCGGTCCCAGCTCCTGCCAACCCAGCAGTTTGAAAGCATGTCAGAGTGCAGGTAGATAATAGGTACTGCTACAGCGGTGAAGTAAACGGCGTTTCCGTGTGCTGCTCTGGTTCACCAGAAGCGGCTTTGTCATGCTGGCCACATGACCTGGAAGCTGTACGCCGGCTCCCTCAGCCAACAACGTGAGATGAGTGCCGCAACCCCAGAGTCGGTCATGACTGGACCTAATGGTCAGGGGTCCCTTTACCTTTAAATATGCTGAAGAATCAGTGGAATGATTCAGAGGCAGACTTTGGTTATCTTTCGTAATATGGCACCCTGTGCAAGGCCAAAATTCAGCACCCCAAAATGCTTTTTCTCAATTATGGATCTTCTCAATTTTGCACCACCTCAACTCGGCGCCATGCGGGGGGGGGGGGGGGGAAGCAACTGCACTGCTCTAAATCCAGTGCTGAAAAATTTGGAGGAACAAAGAGGGGTGGAGCAATTCACAAAGCTGTACGCCGGCTCCCTCGGCCAATAACGCGAGATGAGCGCCACAACCCCAGAGTCAGTCGCGACTGGACCTAATGGTCATGTGCATTACAGGCAAGATGGCTGTGCGCCTCCCAGCCTGACATTTATTCTCCAGAGACCCTGGGAAGCAAGCTGAACATCAAAAAATAGCTCTGATCTCAGGATTTGGCCCTGTTCAGATCTGGGGCTGAGGGTTTCCTTGGAGGAAGAGCAAGGGGAGCAGGATCCCTATTTAAGATCCCTGCACCAGGAGGGCCAGTCTCCATTGGAGCTGGCTGGGTGGGAGACATAGAGTCCAACAGTAGGTGGCATAGGAGCCAATGACAGTCAGAATGAAGTTGGCAGGGAAGTAAGTGCCAATGACAGTCAGAATGAAGTTGGCAGGGAAGTAAGTATAGGGACCCAGGTGGCGCTATGGTTAAACCACTGAGCCTAGGGCTTGCTGACCAGAAGGTCGGTGGTTCGAATCCCTGTGACGGGGTGAGCTCCCGTTGCTCGGTCCCAGCTCCTGCCAACCTAGCAGTTCGAAAGCACATCAAAATGCAAGTAGATAAATAGGAACCGCTACAGCGGGAAGGTAAACGACGTTTCCATGTGCTGCTCTGGTTTGCCAGAAGCGGCTTTGTCATGCTGGCCACATGACCTGGAAGCTATACGCCGGCTCCCTCGGCCAATAATGCGAGATGAGCGCGCAACCCCAGAGTCGGTCACGACTGGACCTAATGGTCAGGGGTCCCTTTACCCTTTAAGTGCCCTATTAGCCCTCATTGGACCAAACTGCAGCGGACCAAACTCCACTGCAACCTTGAGGAGCTTTTCGGAACCAGACAGTCCATTCACAGGACTGGAGGTCTCCACAATGCTTGCTTGGGTTCATGGTTGGTTCCTGAACCATGGGCCTCATTATCCCCAGGGCCACAAGAGCAGAAGAGACAGCATGGTAGGCAAGAGTTTTCACTTGGGAAGAGGCAAAATTCATGTAAGCACCTGCCCGGATAAGATCCTGGCTGAGATCTGGAGCCTCCAGCTCCTCTATAAGCTAACAGTCTGAACTGGATCATTGCTTAAGCAACAACTCCATTGGGACTCCGGGTTCCAGTGCATAGCCTTTCCTTAACCTGGAATTGAACACACGGTAGCA
The DNA here is from genome assembly GCF_963506605.1 of Zootoca vivipara. Taxonomy (NCBI): domain Eukaryota; kingdom Metazoa; phylum Chordata; class Lepidosauria; order Squamata; family Lacertidae; genus Zootoca; species Zootoca vivipara. The sequence goes on from NC_083281.1 coordinate 84,653,232, forward strand.
GATAACATTTAAAAATTCTTAGCAATGCATTCTCAAATGGTTAAAATCAGGGGCAAAGTAGGGGTAGCAATGTAACTGAGGGCAGGACATGGAAAAGAGGAAATATCCCTGGCAAAAAGGGGCATTGGGAGCATATGGGTATGTCAGCATCCTAGTACAGTATTACTATTTTCTCCCTAGTGCAGAGATATTGGCTTCCCTGAATGATATCTTGAGAGAGGCTAAAGATATGAATCAGGGAACTGTGTGGTATTTAGGAAAGGAACTGGGTTGCACAAGAGTTCCCATAGCCACAGTTTCCTTCCATCAATGACCATAATTTCATCTCCCCCTCCTTTTGCTGTGCTTTTCTGGAAGATGGTGATAATTTCATTTATTTGGGTGGAGCATTGTGCTGGTGTTGCATTAAGGGGAACTTTTAAAAATACATTATGTTCATTCTTTATTATTTATGCCAGTGATACGGGCGATGCTCATTATCTGCGCTTTTGTTATGAGTGCTGTAATGTGAGGATAGCCTATGAGGTGAAATGGATAAATGTAATGATGGGATTCAGGGAGGGTTTTTTGTTTGCTTTTGTGTGGTTTTTTGTCTGTTTGAAAGTATACACACCCATACCCATACCAGGAATGAAAATAAGGCATGCAGATAAATGCCTACACAGGATTGTCCAGTAACAGCAGATTTTTAGATGCACTGATGGAGGAAGTACATGAACACAAAAGCTCAGCTAGGACTAGGATGGAGGATACTTTAAGTTCAGTTTGGGGAAAAAATGTGTGCATTAGTCAAAGCAACATATAGAAATGTGTTTATTATTATTATTATTAGGAGGAGGAAATTGCAAAGAAATGCTGAAGAATTTCCATGAGGACTCCCCCCTCCCCCACTGAGCTGAATTCACGACTGGAAAAGTTAGAAACTGGTAGAAATGCAATGGGCAGATTCTTCCTGTCCTATCTAGGACAGACCAAGGTTCCATCTAGCACAGTATCCCCCCTTCCCACCCAACAGTGGCCAACCAGATGCTTCTACTGAGGGCCCAAGAAGCAGGACACAAAGGCAGTAGCCCTCTTCCATTATTGCTCCCAAGTAGCTGGCAATAACTGCACATTTAGAGCTAGTAGCCATTGAAGATGTATAGCTGGTATATAGAGCAGTTGTGGCTGATATTCCAACATGAGGTAGCAAGTGCTTCGTTACTTAATTCTGATGGACACTAGATACTTCAGCGAACTTGTGGGGATCAGAACAAGGTGGGTTTAGTCCAGCATCCTGCTTCTGAAAGTGACCAGCCAGGGGTTTCCAGCCCTCCACTTCAGTTAGCTCAGTTGGTTAGATTGTGGTGTCAACAATGCCAGGGTTGCAGGTTCGACCCACATACAGACCACCTGCATATTTCTGCATTTCAGGGGGTTGAACTAGATGATCCTCGGGATCCCTTCCAACTCTACAATTCTATGATTCTATGACTTGTTGCATGGCAAGTAAATTTGACCATGGCTCCCTCTTACAATTTTCCAATCATCATTTGTGCACTCTAAGATCATCATCATCATCATCATCATCATCATCATCATCATCATCATCAGAGCACATGAAAAAGGGACAGTCCACAATGGGAGAGAGCGTGGGTGGTTGCACTCATCCTCCTAAGGCACTGGTGGAATTGAGTATTCCTGACTTAAGTCCTCTCTCCTCTCTTAGGTGGTGTAATGAATTGTGTACTCCAGTTTGCTTCTGAAGCTGTGTGATTTAAGGTGGTCACTAAAAGATATACAACATGCAACACAAATAATAGATGCATATAAAAATTTCTCCGGGGGGGGGGGAGGAGAGAGAGAGAGAGAGAGAGAGAGAGAGAGAGAGAGAGAGAGAGAGAGAGAGAGAGAGAGAGAGAGAAGCAGGACCAGTACTACAGTTAGGGTGAGAGAAGTGGCTGCCAGAGGTAACTGGTCATGGAAGGCTTGCAAATTCTGAGTTGTGTGATCCAGGGGGAGAGATGCATGTGTGATTCTCTGCTTTGGGTGCCAAAATAACCTGGCTGGCCTTGGGTATGCCCACCTTGATTTGGGGATGGGGGAGGAGGAGGAGGAGGAGGAGGAAGCAGCATTTGCTGCTACATCTCAAGCAGAAAAATGCATTATGCCAGCAGCCTTGAAAAGAACAGAAGCCAAAGGTGCTCTGACCAAACTAGAAGGTGCAGGGTCCTTCTCATTGCAGGTCCCCAGAGCGGCTAATGATCTCTGTTGATATGAACACTATTTGCGGGTGTGTATTGTGTATAATTGAGTGGCTTGTCCAAGCCCACTTTCCCAGTCAGCACTTACTGACAGGATAATCTCAGCTCAAGAAATGTTGCTGTGGTATTGCCTTTGGCTGCCATGCTATCTCCCTGGCTGGAGGAAAAGAGAAAGGACACCTTACACAGAGATATAATGGAAGAGGACATCACCTTAATTCCACCTCCATTAGACCTCGGCGTGTCAGCGGCGACCCTTCTAATCTCATCAATATTCAAAAACTCTTCCCCCTCCCCCCACCAAAAAAGCTATAACTGGAGAAGTCAGAAATAATGTAATGCAGTATTGATTATTTTATGGTACAATTAGGTGTAATTACATCTCTCAAATTTTATTTTAATGTCACTTTCTACTACTTTTAAGCCTTTTAAAATGATCCAAAACATCTCTCTTTAATGGAATGAACATGGAAGGCAAAACACTCCTTTCCCCCCTGTTAAGGTGTGACCTCAATCTATTTGAAAACATAAATTACCACTATGTATAAAACCATAAAAAATGAATGATGAATTTAATTCAGGCGAAGTGTGAGGGAACCGGTAAGAAAGGAGAAGAGAAGAGGGGAGAGGGTGGCAGGAGTTAAAGCGCTGTTTATCCAGACGAGAAGGGACAGCTGAGGTACAGAGAGAGGAAGGGTAAGCGGAAATGCAGATTCCACCGCTATGCAATGGGACAAGTGAAGGACTTTTATCCCGATGTATTTCGAAGAAAGAAAATGAAAAGGGCACTAGGTCTTCCCTGCATTCAAAATCAAAGACAATGGAATCATCTTGCTCTATTATTGAGAAAATGGTTCTTTGTCTCCCTTAACCTTAAAACAGCCTGCTAAACCCTCAGATGGTCAGCAAGAACGACAAGCACACAACAAACATGCAAAATAATGACCTCCATGACATGAAAATGAGTGCTTTCCTCAACCACTCAGGGGGTATTCCCTATGAAAACCCTTGACAGTTTTCTACTTCTGTTTATTATATATGTGGCATATACATGGCATGGAACAACGGAGGTCTTAGACTCAGCATCTGTGGCCAGTAGCGCCTGTTCCCAGAATTACTACCTGAGCCAAGAAGCACAAATGAAACCAAACTCAACATGTAGCAGAGAGAAGTAACAAATAAATAAATTGGTAGAAAATGAGCAGGAGTGTGTGTGTGTGTGTGTGTGTGTGTGTGTGTGTGTTTAGCAGCCTAGTTGTAGTTATTAGGAAGGCAGGAGTAATGCCTCCTTCAGCATGAATGGTGAGGGTAAGGTTGTGTTGGCCACTGAAATTCTAGCCTAGCTCTACCAAGCTCTGAAACGAGGCTCTGTGCAGGTGCAGAACCCACTTCCCAGAGACCAGGAGGAGAGAAATTAGGACTTGCACTATTATTGAGCTTGGTGATTACTGAACCATCTACTGTCAGATGTTCTCAGTATTTTGAAACTTGTTATATTTGAACTAAGAAACCACATCACATTACAGCTTAAGTAAAGTGGGGAGGGACACCAATCCAGTCCTTGCTGCTCCTTAAAGTGATGGACCAAAGGGTACATTCTTTTGGTACTGACCCACAACTGGTGGTGAGTCCCAGAAGTCAGATGATATAGTTCCTAATGCAGCCTTCGCTAACCAGGACGCCAACTCCCATCAGACTGAATGGGAGTAAAGAGTCCCAAACATCCGACAAGCACCATGTTGGTGAATGCTGTTCTGAGGAGACAAGGTGTTTTGCAGCTGATCCCATGCAGCTTCAGTGGCTGAGTCTCAGCAGCATCAATGGCGGGAAAGAGGAAATTGTTGACCAGTTTTCACCCCAGCCCTGAAGTCCCAGCTTTGTTACTTGCCGGCATCTCCCTCTGGGGCCTTTAGAGAGTGCAGTTAAAAAGTATTCACATCAGGTAAGAGCTTGTTATGGGTGAGATTTGGGGACCAGTTCAGAGTAGACCCACTGAAATTAAAGGGTACGACTAACTTGGGCTTATTAATTTCAATGAATCTAAGTAAGTTGGTTCATTCAAATTGCCATTTGAAACATGCACATTTAAAATAAGTAAAATAATGCTGCTTTATTCCATGTCAGACCATTGGTCAGCCTATGTCATTGTTGTCTCCAACGAATGGCAGGGGCACTCCAGGGTTTCTTTCCTGGCTCTACCAGGAGATGGCATTGGGGATTGAATCTGGTCCCTTCTGAGCTACAACCTTTCCTCCAGAGAAGCTGGAATTCAGTCTAAAGCCTGGAAGGTGGACATATAGATCGCCACATTAGCGGGGAGGGGGCAGGGAGCAAAAAGAAACGTGAGAACCAGAAACTGTTGAGACCTAATTGCCAGGTAAACCTTGGCAACTCTGCTAATGTTCTCCAGATACACTTTGCAAAAGAAAAAAAGAAGTCTCTAAACAGTCGAGATATCAACTACCTGGGGATAAAATGATCCTCTGCTGTCTCTCTGCCCTCCATTACATACTTCAAAAGGCATTAACCAACCCAGAGCCTTCCTAAATAAGAATGTCAGAGAGGTCCATTTGCAAAAGGGTTGTAAAGGGGGAGGAGGCGAGGCAACCGCAGTGGATGTATTTAGTGAGCTGAAATGCATGAACTTGACTGAACAAGTATTGATCAGGGAGGTCAAAGAGGGCACACCCAGCGCAGGGAGGCCGCCTAACGAGCGCTGGAGTGAATCTCTGACAATTAGATGAGGCTGGACCTTTAGGATTACACACTGAAGCCGTATGTTGGTCAAGGATAAAAAGAAAAATAATGAACAGGAATAAAGCCCTCTTTGCTCTCTGGCAGATAGAGGAGACTTTCTGCAGCTCAGCACATGGAAAAGGAGAAGGCAAAGTCCAACAAAGTTCCAGGACAGAAATCCACCCTGGAGGGCATATTCATCGTTGTTCAATGTCTTTATAAATGACTTGGATGAAGGAATTGAGGGGATGCTCATCTAATTTGCAAATGACACCAAACTGGGAGGGGTAGCTAATGCCACAGAAGACAGAATCAGGATTCAATAAGACCTTAATAGATTGGAGGACTAAGCCCAAACTAACAAAATGAATTTCAATAGGGACAAATCTAAGGTTCTACACTTTAGGCAGAAAGAACCAACCGCAAAGGACCAACTTACCTTTTCTACTGGTAAGCTAGGTGTCCCTCATCTTATATGGTACACCTGGCATAGCAGTAGAAAAGGATCTAGAGGTCTTAATAGGCCACAAGCTTAAGAGGAGTCAACAGAATAATGCAGTGGGGGACGGGAACGGGGACGGACTAATGCTATCCTTGGCCGCATCAACAGAAGTAGAGTGTCCCAATCAAGGGAAGTAATAGGACCACTCTATTATGCCTTGGTCAGAGCACTCCTGGAATACTGCATCCAGTTTTGGGTGCCACAATTTATGAAGGATATTCACAAGCTGGAACGTGTGCATAGAAGGGCAAACAAGATGATTAAAGGTCTGGAAACCCAGCCTTATGAGGAGCGGTTGAAGGAGTTGGGTATGTTTAGCATGGAAAAGAGGAGACTGAGAGGAGATATGATAGCCATCTTCAAATATCACATGGAAGATGGAGCAAGCTTGTTTTCTTCTACTCTGGGGGCTCAGACCCAAACCAATTGATTCACGTTACAAGAAAGGGGATTCTGACTAAACACCAGGAAGACAGTAAGAGCTATTTCACAGTGGAACCAGGGCTGTCTCTAGGCCCGGGCTGGGTGGCGCAAGGCCCGGGCGCCTGGTCACCAGGGGCGTGGAAGGGGCGCCGAACGGCTGGTGTCTGGGAGCAGCTGCTGCCGACGGCCCCCCCACGGCGGCAGTAGCGTGCGGCCATTGAGCTTCCTCCATGAAGCAGAATCAGCGGGACTCCTGCCTAGAGTGGCACCACGCGCCTGCTGCCACTCTAGGCAGGAGTCTTGCTGATTCTGCTTCATGGAGGAAGTTCAATGGTTGCGCGCCACCGCCACGTCCCGGAGCGGCTGCTGGAGGGAGGCGCCAAGGAGGGGCTGGTCCAGGGTGGGAGGCCAAGCAGCTCCCTCTGCAGGAGGTGGGCTCTGCGCCCAGGCCAGTCCCCTGCAAGGTGGTGCGCGCCGTCCAGGCGCCGCCATCCTCCATCTCCGCCCCTCAGCCACGTGCTACTGCCGCCGGAGGATTCTTGCACCACGGCGCTGGATACCCTTAAGATGTTACTGAGTGGAACAGACTCCTTTGGGAGGTGGTGGACTCTCCTTCAATTGAGGTTTTTAAGCAGAGATTGGATGGCCATCTTTCATGGATGCTTTAGTGGAGATTCCTGCATTGCAGGGATTTGGACTACATGACCCTTGGGGTGCTTTCCAGCTCTACAATTCTATGATTCTGAGATTCTATTATTCTTAGCTGATAGCTTAAAAGATAGTTGCGCACCATACATATAACGTCTGTCCCACGGCCATGAAAATGGCAGCCTGCCCCTTATCATATGGGGACCAGTCCTCCACCAGTTATCATTATCCTTCTGAATGCCAGTTGCTGGGAACTGCACGAGGGGAGAGTGATGTTTTGCTCAGGTCCTCCTTGAGGGTTTCCTATAGGCATCTGGTTGACCACAGTGGAAACAGGATGCTGGACTAGATGGACCACTGCCCTGATTCAGCATGCTCCCTTTACATTCTCATGTCCCACTTAGAATAACTTTGCACTTAAGACTCACTGAAATCAAAGATCCTTCACTTAGTCATGACTCACTTTCATTTTAATGGAAGATAAGCTCAACTAGTGTAGCTTGGACCCGACCATAGCTGCCAAGTTTTCCCTTTTCTCGCGAGGAAGCCTATTCAGCATAAGGGAAAATCCCTTTAAAAAAAGGGATAACTTGGCAGCTATGGACCCAACCCATTAGATATAGGTTCTTATGTATTTATACCATCGGCTGTTGTAGCTGAGAAGCAGGTGACTCCTCCATCCAGCTGTGGCTGGATGAGGTACCGTTCTGTGTGGTTTGCCTTTCCTTATCTGTACGCTCTGTCTACCAAGCCCGGCAAGGTTGGCTTTTATAAAGACCTTCTGAGCTAAACAATCATTGCTCTGAGCCTGAAATGTGGTGAAGAGGGTAGCTGGTGCTTACTTTCCTACCTTGCTGGGGTAGCAATGGTACCCAACCATCTCTTTGCTAGCTCTCCGTGAAGGAACAATGTCATCCACAATGGATTTTCACAAGCGCCTCCCAATGGTTCAGCAAATACATCCTTCTAGTTCTTTTAATACCCCCCTGGATGCATATCCGTTTGCAATGCTGATTTGCAGCTACCTGCTCCCTTCCAAGTATTCTCTCACATGCCTTCCATCAGAGGCCTGAGTGCCAAGGTTTTCATTACTTCCTAATGGCCCATAGGATGGCTGTATATATTTTTCTTCTTAAAAACCAATTAAAAACAAAACGTTAAGTAGCTCTGGCCGATCTAGAGAAGCCATTGATTTCATCTCCGTTCCTCATCTATTAATGGGTATACCTACTCCGTCGTAAATCTCTCCCGTTGATATATTTGAAAAAGCCCTTCACTGCGTACCTCCACCCGGGGCCAGCATCAATTCATTCTCTTGTCTACCTGCCCTTGAAACCCAAAATGGTTCTTGCTGCTTTGGCTAGCTAGCATCTCCTTTGTGCCTTAGGACTGCAGTGTTTGGTGTTTTTTTTTTTGCCATTTCTCTCTAATGTCTTTAAAATGAAGATTCCACAAATCCTCCTTGACCAGAACTTGGTCCTCAAGCTTTCTGCAGAAGGATCACCATCTTATTACCCTTAATTACAGGTGAGGTGTCAGATTAGGCACAGCAGCTGCTTTTCACCCCATGCATACCTCAAACTAATGGCTTGCCCACACAAATAGCAAAAATACAGACTCACAACCTGCTGGAACACATCCATAATGCAGGCCAACCCCCATGCTGTCAGATATCACATATCTAAAGCATGAGAGGGAGAAATACCCAAGCTCTTCTTGGAAAGCTACAGAGAGGGAGGTTCTGCACCCTCCCAGAACAGCTAGTTCGGTTGCTCTTAAATTTGCTTAACTTGGATTTATTTCCCAAGTATTCTCAGCTTTTATATATATATATATATATATATATATATATATATATATATATATATATAGCACTGTACTAGCAAAACATATGCAGTGTCCTTGATCCACAAACATGCACTCACCCACCAAAGAAAAGAATAGGAAAGAGGTGAGGTAAATATAGAATAAGAGGGGAGAGAAAATTAGAATGAATAGAGGAAGACAGGAAGAAAGTGGAAGAAAGTGGAGGAATGAAAGTGTAAGAATATACTAATATACTATTGTTCTAAGATTTTAAAGCTCAAAAGAAAAGTATAGTGTATTCCCACCAATCTACCGGTACTCTGTTTCTTTGTGCAAAACAGTCCAGCTCCATGGGTGGTATTGAACAAAGTTGTACTCAGAGTAGAGCTATTGAAATTAATGGGCTTAACTGTGTTATGTTCATTACTTTGCCAGCGTGGTTAAGAGTGATGGACTCGTAATCTGATGAACTGGGTTCGCTTCCCCGCTCCTCCACATGCAGCTGCTGGGTGACCTTGGGCCAGTCATACTTCTCTGAAGTCTCTCAGCCTCACTTACCTCACAGAGTGTTTGTTGTGGGGGAGGAAGGGAAAGGAGATTGTTAGCCCCTTTGAGGCTCCTTAAGCAGAGTGAAAGATGGAGTATCAAGTCCAAACTCTTCTTCTTCTTCTTCTTCTTCTTCTTCTTCTTCTTCTTCTTCTTCTTCTTCTTCTTCTTCTTCTTCTTCTTCTTCTTCTTCTTCTTCCAAGGGGCGAACTCTGAGCAAATCTTAGTTGAATACCACCCTATATGCCCACCTGGTACCTGCTCAAAAGACATCGTTCCCATTGTGTCCAGCTGCATGTGAGAACAAAGCCTGCACTTCTGGAGAAATCTTTCCATGCTGACTTGTCAACTAGTCTCAAGTAACCCCCTCCTCGCCCCTGCGCCGCCGCACCCCCCCCCCCACATTAGCAATGGAACCTAAGAGAATTCAGGGAAATATTATAGGGTGCATCAACTCAGTTTGTTCAAGGCAGGACATAGGAAGCTGACTTATAACCAGGTCAGAGTATTTCTTCATCTAGCCCAGCCTATCCCAGCCTCCCCTATCCCGGTGCCTTCTAGCTGCTTTGGACTTCAGTTCCAGCCTGCAAATACCCTGCAATCCACATGTGCTCCTTACATAAGGCTTTTGCAGCAGGCAATAAAAGACTAAGAGACACCCACAGAGCAGCTCAATCCTTTGCAAAGAAGTAGCTAATAAATAAATAAATTTTTATTTATACCCCACCCTTCCCGGTTCAGAAAACCAGGCTCAGGGCGGCTAACAACAAATTTAAAACACTTAATTGTGATACAACATAAAAACAGCATAAAATACAGTATAAAAGCATGAATAACAATAAAATTCAAAGTTCAAAAATCAATTTGGGAAAAATCCATCCAATAAACATTAGATGGTCACCAGGGCTAGCTTAGTCCTACTTGGTCCAGCGAGGAGGCCAGGGGAGAATTAGCTGTGGGTCCCAGAGTGGGTAAACTTCATAAAAGGGGAAGCGGGGTAAGAGAAGGGGAATAAAAGATCAGGCTGAATTCAAATTGAAGGCTGGGTGGAATAGCTCTGTTTACAAGGCCTGCGGAAGGAAGTTAAATCCTGTAGGGCCCTAGTCTCATGGGACAGAGCATTCCACCAGGTTGGAGCAGTTACTGAAAAGCCCTGGCCCTGGTGAAGCTAAGAAGTAATAGGGACACGGGTGGTGCTTTGGTCTAAATCACTGAGCCTAGGGTTTGCCAATTGATAGGTCGGTGGTTTGAATCCCCATGACGGGATCAGCTCCCGTTGTTCAGTCCCAGCTCCTGCCCACCTAGCAATTCAAGAGCGGGAAGGAAAAAGGCATTTCAGTGCGCTGCTCTGGTTCGCCAGAAGCGGCTTACTCATGCTGGCCACATGACCCGGAAGCTGTCTGCGGACAAACACCGGCTCCCTTGGCCTATAGAGTGAGATGAGCGTGCAACCCCAGAGCCGTCCACGACTGGACCTAATGGTCAGGGGTACCTTAGCTCCCATCAAGCTCCGTGGGAGCATGAGTGCATAGGACCGCAAGCTTATAACGCCTTCCCATCCATGCCTATTCAGAAGAAATCCCCACTGAATTGCATGGGGCTTACACTCAACCAAAGGCTACATAGGCCATCTAGATCAGTATTTCCTTCACTGGCTGGTAGCAGCTCTCCAGGGTTTCAGGCAGGGGCATTCCTGAGCCCTATCTACAGATGCTAGGGACTGAGTCTGGGACCTTCTGCATGAAAAGCAGATGATCTACCATTGAGCTAAGCACCTGCCTGCAGCTTTAGCTCTCACTTTCACCCACTAAAAACCTTTACAGTTGTGGATAGTTGTCGGCACATGTCTCCCCTGCCCCTCTCCAACCCTACTAAACATCTCAGCATCCTCATTGAATTTAGGTATCCAGGACTGAACACCACATTGCCAGAGGATCAGAAGAGAATTAAGCACAAGGGTACTTCTGCAGATGGATTCTGGTGGATGCCTCAGGCAAGCTGCTATTCTCACATTTTCAGCATTTGCAAAACTGGGATAGCAACACAAATAAGGGGTCTACTGTGAAGCAAGGTAGTTTCAACTGGGTTGAAGTTTCAACTGGGTTGAGGGAGAAGATATAAACAGCAAGCTGTATTTCTATGCACCTGGGTATAGCTTTTGTTAAGCAGATTACAGATTAATGGTTGGGGGTGGCCAAGGAAATGTCTCTCAATGGGAGCCAATGGCTACAAAATAGTTGAAGATGTCTTTGAAATGTTCTGAATGGGGAATGTTCTGTTTGGGGAAGGTGAGCAGGAATGTGTGAGAGTGTTAGAAAAAAAATTGCTTAGAAGAAAAGTGAGTAAGGGAGAGATATAGAGGTGTACACCATTATGGTGTGAGTAAGTGGATACTGAGAAAAACTCCCTGCTGGAACTTGGGGTCACCCAATGAAGCTGAATGTTGGAAGATTCAGGACACATGAAAGAAATGCCCCTGCAGAATTTACTTCCCACAAGATGTAGTGATGGCCATCCACTTGGGCAGTTTTAAAAGAGGTGATGACAAATTCATGGATGATATGACTATCAATGGCTACTAGTCATTAAGGCTATTTTCTGCCTCCATTTTCAGAAGCAGTGCTTGTTGCTGTGAATCCCAAGTAGCACTCAAGTCCTACTTTCAGGCTTCCAATAGACATCTGATGGGTCTTTTGTTATGTGTGTATGAGAGAGAGAACCATAGAATTGTAGAGTTGGAAGAGTCCCCTAGGGTCATCTACATAGCTGCCAAGTTATCCCTTTTTTACAGGGATTTTCCCTTATGCTGAATAGGCTTCCTCGCAAGAAAAGTGAAAACTTGGCAGCTATGGTCATCTAGTCCAACCTCCTGCTATGCAGGAATAAGAGAGACCTAACAGGAGAACTAGTGTTGAAATAATAATAATAATAATAATAATAATAATAATAATAATAATAATAATATATTTATACCCCACCCATCTGGCTGGGTTTCCCCAGCCACTCTGGGCGGCTTCCAACAAAATATTAAAATACAGTAGTCCGTCAAACATTAAAAGCTTCCCTAAACAGGGCTGCCTTCAGATGTCTTCTAAAAGTCTGGTAGTTGTTGTTCTCTTTGACGTCTGGTGGGAGGGCGTTCCACAGGGCGGGCACCACTACTGAGAAGGCCCTCTGCCTGGTTCCCTGTAACTTGGCTTCTCACAGTGAGGGAACCGCCAGAAGGCCCTTGGCGCTGGACCTCAGTGTCTGGGCAGAACAATGGGGGTGTGGGAGACACACGGGGAAACAGAGACACACAGAGCTATCTCACATCAGATTTCCAGAGAGGCATCAAGTACCTTTCTTTGGGGATCTGATGTGGGGTAACAGAACCCAGTCCCCCTGAGGAGCACTATGTTGGTTGTCTCCACCTATGACCTGCTTACATGTTTGTAATTAAATTTAAAAATGCAAAAGGAAAAGGCCATTGTTAAGTCTCCAGCGACCTGTCTTTCCAATGCAAGCCAAACCCTGGTAAGAACTACTCCTCGAACTCACACTGCTTAAGGGAGTAGGGTGTGTGTAACAGTATTATAAGTTTTGGGTCCCTGTTTTTAATCATCACTTGCGATGACAGTTTTTTAATGCAGCCATCTGCTTTAGCTGCCAAGGTAACCTCAGAATATGGTGGTGGCTCTGTTGAGAGAAGCGTCCGCACACCCCTGTCTCATTTAAAGTCCACCAGAGTTATCTGCTCCAAGACGGTGACTTTCAACAAGAGCGGAGCTGGAGTGCCAGGATCAGTTAAGGCCCTTTGAAAACCTCCTGCCTGTATGGCTAGCCCCACTGACTGCTGACATCAGCTTGACTTTATCACCTTCTTTAAAGATGAGTATTTTATTCATAAGGCTACGCCTCCCTGAATCCAATCAAGTTTTCACATCAATTAGGCAGACTGACATCAGGTTTAACAATGTTTCCCTGTTCGAGGATTGCCAAATCTAAGTGTCTGCAAGTCATGAGACCTGGGCCATTCCACCACAGTGGTGTGAGATGTACCAACTGTGAGAGAGAGACAGTAAAATTGCGGGTTTCTGGAGGGAGATTGCCTTAGTTAAAATTTTATTTCGACTAAGGGCTGGGAATGAAAAAGAAATAAACACAAGATATTAAGTATTAGGGTGACTTAGGTGCAGTGATACTGGTGTTAACTGCAGGTGGCTAATCATTAGAGAAACATGCACATCCTGTTTGCCCAGAGATCATTGTAGGTCAGGAAAAAATGATGCATAGTTATATGGGCAATGATGTCTCTGCCATTCAGCCTTCATAAGTTACTGGGAGGTTTCATAGAATCATAGAATTTTAGACTTGAAAGGGAACCCAGGGGTCATTATTCCAACCCCTTGCAAAGCAGGAATCTCTACTAAAGCATCCATGACAGATGGCCATCCAACCTTTGCTTAAAAACCTCCAAGGAAGGAGAGTCCACCACCTCCCAAGGGAGTATGTTCTACTCAAAACAGCTCTGACCATCAGAAAATTGGCTGCGACACAATTATTTTTATACATTCACACATGAGGGAAAATAACATTACAGTCACAGCTACTTCCACTGCAAGACCCAGCATCAGATCTAAGGACTTGGGGAGCCCCCTTTGGGAAATGTCTGAAACTGAAACCCCCAACCTTCCCCAGACCCATACACTATGCTTTCTCATCGGCTCTTAGTCATATACAAGCAAGCACACATGGGTCCATCTCTCCTCATTCAGGTCGGTCTGCAACTCCCTGCCCCTTCCCTGCATTTACAGGGACTAATACACTCTTGGTGGTTTCCAGGCAAACCTGTGATTTCCCTCCAGTTTGTGAAATTTGTTTTATCCTGTGATAAACATGTTCCCACTGTGGGGAGTTTTGAAGAAGCAAGGAGAAAGTAGGAGCCCATCCTGCGCACCGGGAAATAGTTACATCTCAGCAACGGATCCTATTTTCCCAGAGCCCCACTCTGTAGATCACTCAGCATAATTGTTAATCCAGCATCACCACCACTCCTCCACAGAAAACTCCACTCCCTTGTGTGCCTCCTTCTCCTGGGGTAGGGTGGGGGAGACAGGGACCAATATGCACCCACGGCTTCTAGTGAGATCAATGTAGCACCTTTCAAGGTTCATTTGACCCAAGGAGCAGGCAACTAAGCCGCTCCTTAAGGCTGTCTCCTTCCAACACCAGAGGGGCCTCTTGGCTTATTGTTTTAAAGGCTGTCCAGAGGCTGTTTAGGTGAATCAGCGCATTTCTTGCGAACATTCCCAGAGGATCTTTCCACATGCGCCACAATCTATTTAGAAGTTGGCAAATGCTAATGCTCTGGGAGGTCCCAGAAGGACAGTCTTTGTACCACCTCTTCCAGCAAGAGAGAAACCGTCTAGCACACTGCTGTCTACCTAGCAGAGCCAAGTTGCATGAGCACACACAAGCACCACATCATGCTATGTTGTTGTTGTTGTTTAGTCGTTTAGTCGTGTCCGACTCTTCGTGACCCCATGGACCACAGCACGCCAGGCACTCCTGTCTTGCACTGCCTCCCGCAGTTTGGTCAAACTCATGTTCGTAGCCTCGAGAACACTGTCCAACCATCCCCTTCATGGATCAATGCCTTGTCGTGGCGAAGGGGCTTGAATAACTCAGAGAAGCTATGAGCTATGCCATGCAGGGCCACCCAAGATGGACAGGTCATAGTGGAGAGTTTTGACTAAACGTGATCCACCTGGAGAAGGAACTGGCAAGCCACTCCAGTATCCCTGCCAAGAAAACTCCATGGACATCATGCTATGCAAAGTGCAATCGCGTGGACACATAACTTCGTTTCAAGGCACACAAGGGAAAGTGCAGAGAGAGAGAGGGAGGGAGGTGTTGGGGCTCTTTGGAAAGCATACCTTTCTGGGTTTTAAATCCAACAAACCCAGATGCATCCATGGCAGACTGCAGTTACTCAGTCATGATCCATGCACTCCGCACATCTTCAGAAAGATGCTTTCTCTCCAGGCACCTACACACTTGATGTCCGAACATGAGGAACGGAGATAATTTTTCCAGAGGTGGTCTAGGGTCTTTGGGACTAGCTGGTCTGCAAGTGCAAGAAGAGTTTGCACTCGCAAACTGTTTGCTGTGCAATGGGCAGAGGTGGGTGGGACAGGCTGTTAACCTGCATAGGGTTTTGAGGTAGGGGTGTGGTGCACATTAGATCATTTGTGGCGGATGAATGGCGCAAATCATTTTATGAGCACATAAGGATGAAGCAACACCCCTGTCTTTAAAAGCAATATTCAGCTGAACTTCTTTCCTCACTGCCCACCCTGAAATCCCTCCACCTCTGACTCCCAATTTTACATGCACAAGTACTGCCCTTAAACTCATAGATGAAACAGCTCAGAAATTAGCATTGCGTATTCCTTTTCTGCTGGAGCCAAATGCGGGTGAAAAAGAGCTTGTTTTGATATTTGCAGGAGCAAATTAATTTGGGCCTTCAGATAAGATCTCAGACACACCCCGATGACACTTACACCCCCAGCCACAAAGGCCGATAACATCATCGGCTGCCTTTGCTACTGCTGCCTTTTTCGCCTGTTTCTAGGGTTATGAAATACATATTTTGTATAGCTGGCTAATGCCAAAGTTTCAAAATCCATGTAATTAAGATTAATTTAAGAGCTGCATTGGATCATCTTGTGGCATCCACCCATTAATTAAAGAAACACTTTGAATTTCAGGTGCCTGCCTTAATATTTCACTCTGCGCTGGCACAGCCAAAGTGAACAGCCAAGGAAATAAAAAATGCCCAGGTGCGCAAAACAGGGAGTGCTCGGTAAAGAGGAGGCTCTGTACTCCTGGGAGACAAGTGCCCTCTTCTGGACGGCATCTCATGATAGGGGAATAGAACTATTCACACACACAGGCCTGCCTCTGTCTAACTACTGGTTATGGAGGAAGCCCAACTAGGGACTGGACTCTAATATGCTGGTTGTACAGAAAATTAACTGCAGGTTTGGCAGGCCTAAGGGAATCCTCCCCCCCCCCCCCCGCTTCTCAGGCTAAGGCATGGAGCTTTGTTGTGGTCCAGCCTCAGTCAATGAAGCAGGAGATTCATCAGCCACTGAAGGTTTTCAAGTGCAGCGCATCAAAGAAACCACCGTTTCCCAGGAATAAACTGGGATTGTCAGTTAGCCCGGGCTCTTGTCCTAACAGTCCGTTGACCAAACCAGAGGAAACACAAATTCCAGCTGAGCCATGTTTGTTGTAGGAGCAAAGGCGGATTGCAGGGTGTCAGATTTCACTGCATCTTTCTACGGATGCTTTCCTTTCTAAAAAAAATAAAAGCACTCAGCATATGCTCATGGGCACACTAGCCTTATGGCTTTCTGTATTCATAGGGATGCAGGAGGCTGCCTTGTACTGAATTGCAGCATTACTTCGTCTAACTCAGAATTGACCACACAGACAGGCAAGCAGCTCTCCTGAGTTTCAGATGGGAAACATTCCCAGCCTCTACCTGGAAATGCTAGGGATTGAACCCTGGGATCTCCTGCATGCAAGGCACCACAACAGTGATGTATTATTGGTTTCTGGTCACCCCAGGAGCAGGGGTTTTTGTAGTGGTTGCCATAGGTGAGATTCAGCTCAGATTCTTTTGGATTGAAGAACATTACAGGCAGGTGCCCTACCACTGACCTACAGCCCTTTCCTAAAAATAAGGCAAGAGCCTAGTTCTTTTGGCTCTGAATAAAGGGCTGATTTAAATAAAGATCAGGTCCAGAGTCAGACCCAGTGGCACCATGTCCCGTTTCACTGCTTGAGCTACAACAGGAAGTGCCACCATGCCCTGCCCTGCTACCACTGCTTCTCTGCCTGCCTTGTCGCCTCCACCACTGAGACAGAAGCAGCGCTGTCATCGGCACCAATTTCAGGTAAGATTTTGCCCAATTTGGGAGAGATCTCTTTGAAATTGTACAAGACCTTGCATGCTCTACAAGATCTTGCACATTTTGGGCCGTGACTTCAGCTGAAATTGATGATGGTTCTGTGCTGGAAGTGGAATCAGTGGGACAGGGAGGGGCTGCTGCCTTGAGAGCTTCTGCCGCCTGAGGCAGCCGCTTCAGTCTGCCTAATGGCTGAGCCAGTTCCGGTCAGAACATTGGTCCACAGAACTCAGTATTGCTGACACTGACTGGCAGGAACTCACTGAGGTTTCAGGCGGGGGACATTCCCAGCCCTACACAGAGATGCCAGGGTTGAACCTGGGGCCTTCTGCATGCTCTGCCACTAAGCTACAGCCCTTCCCCTCAAAAATGTTCGTTTCCCTTGGGAAAATGTAACAGGCCGCGAGACAACGTATGCATGAAAAACCACAAAAAGCCAAGTGTGTGTGGCTCAAGATGGGCAGACATATGGCAGGGGAGAATGAAAGCATTTTCCCTCCCTCCACTAGCTGAAACGGTACAAAAGTGTCAAAAATCTTTTTCCAGTTTGTGTGTGTGCCTTTTGGATTTTGCAGCTACTTGGGGCTATTTGTTCTATGTATTTTTTATCATCTGTTCTACTCTCGCTGGAAGAGGGAAAAATACACAGTTCCACATACTGTACAGTAGAACCTCTACTTACGACATCCTCTACTTGGGCCCGATCCAAGTTGTGACCGCGGCAAACCCAGAAGTAAATACCGGGTTTGCAGCGATTCATGCATGCGCAGAAGTGGCTTCTGCCGCTTGTACATGCGCAGAAGTGGCTGCCACTGTCTGCACATGCGCAGAAGCACGCTGCTGCCAAATGCGCCTGCACACAACAGCGCTTATACCAGCGCCCCGGATCGACTTACGGACGGACCTCCAGAACTGATGATGTCTGTAAGCAGAGGTTCCACTGTAGTTGGAAGTGCTATATTTCTGTGCTCTGTTTCCTCTCATGCCACCGGACAAGTGTTCTATGTAAATTCCCATATCCTTTTTTCATTGCCCCCTGCTGGCTGTGAGAGGAACTAGAGCAGGCATCCCCAAACTTCGGCCCTCCAGACGTTTTGGACTACAATTCCCATCTCCTCCGACCACTGGTCCTGTTAGCTAGGGATCATGGGAGTTGTAGGCCAAAACATCTGGAGGGCTGCAGTTTGGGGATGCTTGAACTAGAGCATTGCGCCCTCACCCCACCCCAACACACACATCATGCTCCTTGGTGTTCTCCTTCTTTCTCATCAAGGCCCTTCACACATTACAAAAGCTCTGCATGGAAAGCATTTTCACACAGGCACAAGCTCACCACAGGCTGACCATCACATGCACACTGCAAAGAGTGAAATATGGGAACGTGCAACTGTCATGTGTTCAGGTCTACCTGAGGGTGGCAAGCTAGCTGACTCGAAAGCATTCTCAGATTTGTAAATATCCCAGGATTAGCAATGCAAATGTCTCCAGGTTTTTGTAGTTCAGCTTGCTCAATGCTGGGAGTGAAATTATGATCCTCTTCCCATTCTGCCTGATGAAGTGTTCTAAGAAGCCGAATGCTTGCTTTCTCCGGCACTAACCCAACTAAATGTATAATTTTCCTTGTCTTCCACTTCCACTCATACTCTTCCTGCCAAGTACCAACTTTTCCTGTTCTGCCCCATGCAATCCACAAATGACCCCAAAGTTAGACTGGACAACAAACCTCTCCTTCCCCCTTCTGCTCCATGTTGCTGAGGAACCTACAATTGCTCTGCACTGTAAACCTGAAGTGGCAACTGAACAGTTTCCACCCTGGGACCTTGAAGTGCACCTGGATTTTAAAGCATGCCACAGGCCTCTGCAGTAGAGGCAGCCTTTGGTAATATGGTATCCTGAGTGAGGCGAAAATTTGGCGCATGCAAATGGATCTTCTCAATTATGGCTCTTCTCAATTTTAAACTCCCTCAGCTCAACACCCTGTGTTGGGTAACAGCCTGTACCTCCCTGAATCTCACACTGTCTGCAGTGGTCCTGCTACTTCTCTGTTTGTTAGACTTTGGCAACCTCCGAAGTTGTTGAATGGACAACTGCCGAGCAGGCAGTCCATGGCAGCCTCCTGAACCTCCTCAGCATTTCAGCATTTTAGGGGGCCATCTGTGTCACTTGTCCCTATATCCTGCCCTGGCTTGGTACATACGAAGCTATTGTGCTCTGCAGTGCAGCAAGGCAAGACCCAACCAAAGTGGGACAGGGCACAAAGGGAAAACAGAGCTCTTAAGCTGCTCCAGCAAGGAACAAGCTGGAACTGAGTCCATATATGTGCCACGCCTAGCCTAGTTGTTAGCCCCACCTGTGGTGCAAAAGAGGCTGTTCTACTTGGAGAGTCTAGCCCCTTCCAGTAGTCTTCTACTGTGATGGCATACTCTCCAACATTTTTGTCTCAAAAATCGGGCTGCCGTCCGTTCTGGTGCTCTGGTGCCAGCAGGTTCATGCTGGTGCTCTGACTCACACCAGAGTCCCGGACCCAAAAATGGGACATTCCAGGATGCAAACAGAAGCCAGGATTGTCTTCTGTGATTCTGGGGAATCTCGCTTAAAATGGGACAGTTGAGAGGTATGTGATGGAGCAGGAGAGACTCAGCTCTTCCTGGGTCTTCGGCAGTGGAGCTTTCTGAGTTAGGGGGTGCCACTTCTTTCAGAGTCCTCACCCACATTTCCTGAAGATGAGGAACCCAACCCAGCTATGAAGGAAGTTGTCTTAGATCAAGTCAGATCACTTGTTCATGGATCCCAAGACTGTTTCTACTGACTAGTAGTGGTCTCCAGGACCTGAGGCCCAGCCTTCCTCAGACACTCTTGGACCCCAGTCTCAGCCTTCCGCCAACGCAAGAGAAATGTCAAAGACTGATCTTTCTGTGCCCAAATAGGTGCTTGGCCATGTAGCTCTAGATCTTCCACCACCACACCACACCAGCACCTGCATCTTGGGTGATCCCCACAGATGCCGCCTTCTCCACCGCCATGTTCAAAGCAAAACGCCTCCATTAGGCGCACCTCTTCACCTAAATCTGGGGTGTGGTGGTGGAGCTTTCCCCTTCTTCCCGAGGTGTCAGTGTAGCTCTACATGTGTTCTCATTCTTGGGGAAAATGTTCATGATTATTTCATTTTGTGGCGGTAATGGAAAATACATTTTAGTGCTTGTGTTCCACATTTGCAATTCATGTTCCCATACATGATTACATTAAGTCTGTGTTCTGTCATTTTTGATGAATGTAGCTTGTTTTCCGTAAAAAACAGACCCTGGGATGGAAAGTGACAGAAGTGAAGCTGTAACAAAGGATGATCAATTTTTCATAGCCACGCCACCATAGGCAAGAGGAAGTCCCTTGGAACCTCAAGGGCGGCTTAGGGGGGGGGGAGGGAACTCCAGTCACACAGAGAAGTGTGACCCCACAGTATCCACTGCAGTGATGGAAGGACAATAATGGGGTGGCAATGGCTGATGGTAACGCCTTTTCTTCACTGGAGGTTGACAGACTGCCTTTTCATTATCAGCTCACTGGTTCAAATGTCACTCCTGTGAGTGGATTTTGCATTATCTGATTGACCTTGGCTCTGGGGAGAGAGGTGCTAAGCCGCAGTGGTGGGGCATGCGTTTGGCATGCGGAAAATCTGGTTCAGTCCTTGGCATCTCACTACCCAGGATACTGTGTAGCATAGCTGGGGAAAGCCTTGCTCAAATCCTTGGAGAGTCACTGTCCAGTGACAAGAGTAAGGAGGACTGGGCTGGAGTGACCATCAGCATCACTAAGGGTCAGAGTCTGCATATAGGCTGCATACACACTGTTTAAAAGATAATTAAAGTACACACACATACCCAATAATTCTGGGAACTGTAGTTTACCCCTCTCATAGCAACAATTCCCAGCACCATTACAAACTACAGGTCCCACAATTCTTTGGGGGGGGGGGGTCATGTGCTTTGAAGGTATGGTGTGTATGCAGTTTAAAGGACAGAACTTTAATTCAAATCACTTTTTGCTTAAAATCAGTCGGTACTGGGAATGCGTTAGTGCAACCTACATCAACGAGAAGGAATATATGAATGACAAAGTATTCTACCCTTTTTCTAATCTGCATTAGCCACTGCACGAGCAACGTAACACGTGAGGGCTGATGCAAGATTTGTTGCAGGCAAAAATTTTAAATATTTCCTAATCCACATCACCCTCCCAGTACACACATGTGGTTGGATTGAACTAAGTCCAACTCAGAGTGGACCCACTGAAATTCATGCACCAAAGTTAATCATGTTCATTAACGTCAATGTGTCTACTCTGTGTAAGCCATGGGCTTTCCTAAAACACAAATCCCTATGCTGCCCTTGCTGTGACAAAGCACACTATTAAAATTTCTCTGTGCTACCACCTGAAGTCTCCAGAGTTCCAGGACATAACCCCCAAATCATTACAAAACAGAACCCAAGAGGCTTGGCTTACCTGAGATCTATTTCTCAAAAGATTTGCCAGATAAAATAAGTAATAACAAATGTCCTTTGCCATCTGTTGTAAGGAGGCAAGGGAAGAGACCACACACACCTCATTGGGACAGCTGAGGGGCACCACCACAGAGAAGGCTCAAAAGCTGCTGCTTGTCAGGTGAGAAGATATCACTACATTTTGGAAAGTCACCAAGGATTTGGGACTGGGGAAGGCTGATGCAGAGATATGTGTTATATTGAAATAAATTAAATAAAGCTTTCAGCTAGCATGGGGCCTGTGAAAATGTGGGCAGCGCCTGCAGGTTGTTTCCATATAGGATCTCGCATGCAGGGCCAGCCCTATCATGAGGTAGAGTGAGGCAGCCAACTTGCAAAGCAGATTACATGCATCATTAAAGGGTAGCCAATTGCGAGTCACGCTATTCTTTCCCCCCCTTTTCCCTTGTGCAAAGCTTTTCACATTAGGTGAGCTGATTGGTTTTATCTTGGTGCTTTATATATCTCTGGCTTTGAGAAAAAATATTTCTGATATTGCTCTTTTTAATTATGTTGTTATGAATTGTATTAAAAACATAAGCCAATACTCCTGGATTAGGCCAGGGGCCTAAATAGTCCAGCATCCTGCTCTCACTGTGGCCAATCTGATGCCTGTGGGAAACCCACAAGCAGGACCTGAGCACCAGAGCCCTCTCCGCACTGCCTCCGACAGTGGAGGCATTTTATTATATTACTTGAATTTGGATTTTAACCTTGCAGGCCCTTTTGCCCAAAGGGTGGCATAAAAATAATGATAACACAATTCTTTATCCCAGATACATGCTAGCTAATTTTTGATGGTAAAGAAAAGACACTGTACATGCTCAGAGGCACTATTTTCTTTTGCTATGAGCTGAAATACCATTGCAATTTTCCTCTACCAAGGACCACTTTGTGTATGTATGTGTATTCGTGCACATACCAAAGTTTGCATGTGTATCTGTGTGTGCACCAGACAGGGTGAAACAACAACAACAACAACAACAACAACAACAACAACAACAACAACAACAACAACAACAACAACAACTTATTTATATGCCACCCATTTGACTGGGTTGACTGGGTGGCTTCCAGCAAATTATAAAACCACAGTAAAACACCACACATTAAAAACTTCCCTATACAGGGTAGGCGAAACTGAACCTACTGCAGTGGTAGGAACTGCCTTGTCTTCCTGGCTTGGGGATTGTCACTTGCTCTGGCCCTGGATCTGATCTAGGGAAGAGCACTTCTGGATGGGGATTACTTTTTACCCAGGACAAAAGAGCCAGATCTCTTGATTGGACATTGATTTTAACTTTAAGAATGGTAACTTTAAAAAACCTGTGCTTGAGCTCACTTGTCCCTCCTCCCTCCCATTCCATTTTTCCTTTTGTGTCATGGCTTCTTAGACTGTGAGCGCAAGAGCGAGGAATCTCTTAAGAACTGATTTTCTTGGTAAGTTGCTCTGAGAGCTTTATTGGCACTCAGAGCGGAGGGTATAAATGAAGTAAGTAGGTAAAGTAAGTAAGCAAGCAAGTAAATATCAGACTCTAAAATTACACATGTCTTCAGCCAAACTCTGAATGACACATGTGCATTTGAAATTGCCATTTTTCTTAATGAAAGACAGGGAAGATGATGGCAAGCTTTTCCTAATTGCCATGCCCATGTTTCCTGCCAGAAAACACAGTTCTTTATACTGATGCATAAGTGTGTGCATTTTGCCCTGTGCATTCAAACCCAAGTGAGAAGTGTCCCTCAGAGACCCAACTAGCTTACATGCTGCAGTAGGCCAGATACATAAATGCAGATAAGTCTCATTTTCATTTACAGAGTTATCTTTCTTGTTAGCCACCCCCACCCTTTTTGGTCTCTTCTATTAGCTTTAAGATATGTGGAAACAAATATATAAACGGAGCTCATACTGAGATTTGAAAATAATAGAGATTTTACCTATGTAATGCCAGTACTTGTACGTAAGACGTGACATGGCTCAGTCAGGGGATAATGGCGGTGATGCTTCTGACACGAGATATCAGCTCCATTAAACCTGTATGAAAACCATAAAAATAACAATGAAAGAGACTGGCTTGTAAGAAAAAAGATTAGGAAATTATAATGAGGAGTGGAAATATGAGCATCAGATAGAAGTGGGATTTAAGATACTGATGGATGACTGAGGAAAGGCAACATTTGTAGGTAAAGGTAAAGGTAAAGGACCCCTAGATGGTTGAGTCCAGCCAAAAGCCGCATTATGGAGTGTGGCGCTCATCTCACTTCAGGCCGAGGGAGCCGGCGTTTGTCCACAGACAGCTTTCCATGTCATGTGGCCAGCATGACTAAACCACTTCTGGCGCAACGGAACACCATGACGGAAGCCAGAGCACATGAAAACGCCATTTACTTTCCCACTGCAGCGTACCTATTTATTTACTTGCACTGGTTTGGTTTCGAACTGTTAGGTTGGCAGGAGCTGGGACAGAGCAACGGGATCTCACCACCATTGAGAGGATTCAAACAGTCAACCTTCCAATCGGCAAACCCAAGAGGCTAAGTGGTTTAGACCACAGCGCCACCCATGTCCCTTCACCACATTTGTATCACCTCCCCATTCCCCCAAGAAGTTCAAGGTGGCATACAGAGGATCCAACTATTGCCCATCTGTCCCAGTATCTACTCTAACTGGCAGAAGCAACATTGAGAGCTGGACCTACTGCTGAGCTATGTCCCCACCCCGTCGGCTCATTGGGACTAGTTTATTTCAGGCCCACAATAACCCTGCAAGGTAGTCTGAAAGTGACTTATCAGCCTGGAATCCCAGGAAAGTGGAGGCTGTTTGTGCTGTGTCCTGTTGGTATGGTGGCAGCGGCACTGACACTTCTTCTGAGAGGAAATGCTCTGCTGGGGGCAGGGGACCAAAAAATGGGGGGGGGGTGAGAAATGCCCCCATTTTCATCTGAGGAATGTTGGAAGGTAAGCATCCATTAGCTCTAACCAGCACAGGGATGATGAGAGCTTGTAGCCAAAGAACTTCTAGAAGGCACTAAGTTGAAGAAGGTTGAATTAGGCTGCCGTAAACACATAGGTACCTGCCTTGCATTTGGTGCATTTGCTCAGTGCTGCCTACACTGGCTGGCAGCAACACGCCAGAGTTTCAGAGGCCAGGTACTTGAGATCTCTTGCAAAGCAGGTGCTCTGCCACTTAGCTATTGCGTAACAGTTACATAATTACATTCGCAGGCAGCGAAACAATGTTGAGATGGTTCTTTTCATTTTTGCAAAAGCTGAACTGCAGCAGACCAGAAGCAGTGCTGCTCATGAGACATTTGGAGTGGACTAAAAAACAATGGTGTAGAACAGAGCGCAAGAGGCAGGCCGTGTGCCAAATTTTACCATCGCACAGGACACCGCTGAAATTTGAGAGCCCAAAGTCTGCCACTGCCTATGGGCAAGCAGGCCAAAGTCTGGTCAAGAAACATTCTTCTCCAAGCTTCCTTCAGTGTCTATTTGATAAAGACTAACATCGCTTTTAAAGTAAATATTAAAGCGGACAATGCTCTCCACTTCCTTAGCACTGAGTTCATTTTGAGTCGTTCTTTCCCTTTTTATTTCCTCTCCCGGTCCCCAAAATGTGAGTGAGTCAGCTTTTGCCTCTTCCCCCAGCAGCCTCTGGCTCTAATTCAGTTTAAGGACTGTGACCTTTGACTCCTTTTTACTATACTAACCTGGCTAAGAGAACACTTAGTGATTTATCCATGATCTACAGGGAGAGAATCTGGATGGGGCAAAGTGGGGGAGGAGGATGAGAGTGAGAGATAGTGAGGGGTTGGGGAGGAGGGAAGGAAGGGAAACAAACTTTCACATAAAATTATGGTATATGGATAATTGAGAAGTTTAAAAACATGAATCTAATTGTGCTGTCCCTGGAGGAGCCGATATTGAGCCCTCCTATAAAAGGCTTGGAGTTACCCAATGGTGATTTATTGCTAAATCCTAGTATTTTTCAATACATTATAGTTTTTAAATTGTGTTTAAATTGAGTGTAGAAGAGCAGAGGCCATTAGGAGATGCAGAAATGATGATTATATTTAAATATTCATGCACGCAGTACCTTATTATTGAATCTGAACACTAACAAAATCAATATTAAGTGCGGTTTGACATGAATTTATTTATGAATTTCGACTCTCTAAGTACTGTATTTTTTCACTCAAAAAATGGTGGGTATAATGTAGTAATGATATCAAAACAGAGTGTCAGAGAGCATTAGCCGAGGAGGTTATAAACCTCCGTATTACGGGGCCCTGTGCCGCCCTCAAAAGTGCTTAGTGCACAAAACCAAAATGCTTTTTTTTATTTATTTGAAACACATAAACACACACACACACACACACACACACAGAGAGAGAGAGAGAGAGAGAGAGAGAGAGAGAGAGAGAGAGAGAGAGAGAGAGAGAGAGAGAGAAATAGGAAGGAAATTCTTGGTTGGAAATTGCACTGCAGAGGTTTTTCTTTGCTCTCAGGTCTAGCACGAAGAGGGGGGCAGGCTGTTCACCATATAGATTTGGATAAGGTGATGATCTGGATGGAGCAGCAGAGTGGGGAGGTTTAGATGTGATTGGAGAGGGGGGCAGGAACAGAATAGGGACTCAAGCTCTCAAAGAAAACTTGAGTTATAAGCCCAGTTTGGCCATGGGCACACAACTGCCAACTGTTTCTGTATGGAAGAAGGTTCTTTCTGAATCCTGTTTGCCTATGACTGGTAGAAGTTCATTGTCAAGAAGAGCAGCATCAGGGTGGTCTGGGTTTTTTTGCTGATTTTTGGGGAGGTGGATTTACACTATTTTTTTTAAATGTTATTTGCACAGACTTCTTTTTAATGCATTATAATATACATACTTTATTAGTTTTTGTGCAGCTGGCTTGAGGCCCCAATACCTAATGTAACACCTGTTATAACATGAACTTCCCTGAGGCACCAAGGGTTATCATCCAAGGCCCTTCTTTGAGTGTCCCCCCCAAGAGAGATTTGGAGGTTGGTGACAAGCTTTCCAGTTGTCCCCTCCATCCACAGAAAGCTCCCCTCAAGTGCTGACATGGACAGCTTTTCAGGGGCAGCTGAGCAAGAAGCAGAAGTTCAGCAGGTGTAGCTTCACAGATCACTGTGTTTCCAAATCAGGAAAAGTGGCTCATGTTGAATTTCTACTTGCTACTCAGCAGTTAAAGTCGCAGAAACTATGACTTTGGTTTGACCAGCATGCAATTCTTATTTATTTAATATATATCTACACACCTGTTCAAGAATAAAATTCTTCCCAAGGCAGTTCATATAAAATGCAGCAAATAACATTTAAAAACATCTCTATATACAACGTCATATTATTAAAACTAGTAATCCAGAATAAAACAACCACCAAAAGCAGGCCGCACAATCAGATCCCTAGTCGCTAATAGTTTCTGGAGGCCAAGGTTTATAAACCTGTTTAAAAATATCCAGGGATGGGGCCTGAATATCATGTGGGAGCATTTCCCACAATTGTGAGGCCATTACTGAAAAAAAGCCTTGACCCGTGTGCCAGCCTAACCTTTGCTAGTGGGCATCTCAACCAGACTTCAGACTGCTCTTAAGGCACAGGCAGAAAAGGGTGCTTCTCAGCAGGAGCATGCCCAGTGATGGCTGTGCCAAAACAGATAGCAGAACAAAGATGGTTCAAAGATGACTCACATATAGGCATGATGGTTTGGCACTTGCAATCACTGCTGGTTCTGTGCCACAGTTGTTGTGCTGAAACGGCTGGCCCATTTGGACCAGAGCGAACATTCGTCAGCACAAGGGCTGACATAGTTCCTGAGTGAATGAATTGTAGCCGCCAGGCGCATTTTCGCCCCTATTCCCCTGGAATAGCCCTTTGAATCCTGACACATCTTCCTGTGTTTTCCTCCAGTTGGCACTTAAACTTTTCATGATGGCTGCTAAAATGTTTATTCTAGCATCTAGGGCAGTGGTTCTCAAACTTTTTTCCTCTAGGCCACATTTTCAGAATAAAAATTTCCCTCGCACCACAACAATTTTTTTATTTATACGAAATAGGTTGGAAAACAAAAAGAAACAACTCCTGGCAGGGCCTGATTTTGAAAAGATATCTATTCCTATTCTGCAAGTTAAAGAAAATTATCTTGATACTATACTACAATGAAATACTTAAATGTTTCTTTGATTGTCGTTGAATCTTCCTGCCACACTTGCCGCCCTCTCCTGCCACACCAATGTGGTGCACCACATCCTTTGAGAACCACTGGTCTAGGCAATTCGAAAAGGTCCTAGGTCAGCTCTGCCTCCTGCCAAATAAAACAATTTTTGGAAGTTTTAGCTTCCACACAGACATTGATACTCAAGAAAGCTGCAAATCTTCAAGTGCGGCTGCTTGACACTGAATTGCTGCTCAAATGCATCTTTTCTCTTGCAACCATTTCCTCCCTCCCTTATCCCACTTTTCTTTTCTCTTTCTCTTTCCCAGTGCAGCTCCATGGGCTCTTAATGGATTGGCAAAGGTCTTGGGGGACTCTCAAAGTGACACAGAAATGCTTGTAAAGAATCCCCTCTTGGAAAGAGTTTGATTGTACAGCAGTGACACAAAGGGGGATCATGCTGTGTGCATGCCACAGGCAGCTTCTGGCCAGGGCAAAACAGTCATGCAAACAGGCCTCATTAAAATTAAATCCCTTTTTTCATTTTAATTTGAAAAGGAGACCTCGAGTATAGCAATCCCAGCTTGGGTCACATGGGCAAGGCAGGCAAATTACAATTCTCTGTATTCAAATGACCATGCTTTGGCTGCCATGAAGATGGTGTGGAACCCATCACTACACCATTCAAGCTATTTAGGGTAGGGGTTCAGTCTTTAGATTTGTGCATAGCCTAGCACTTGATAAGGGACAACAGGGTTGTACTGCAAGATTTGAGATTGTCTCAGCTCTCATATGCCTGGCTAAAATAATCATTTTTTTAAGGCCCTGTGCAAATTTTTCATCTCTGAAATATCAGTGTGTGTGTGTGTGTGTGTGTAAGTGAAAGAGAGAGAGAGAATAGGAGGCAAAATGTTTCATGGAAACTTTCTGCTGCATAATTCTGCCCCCACCCCCAATTTGCACCACCTGTTCAAATTGCAAGGTACCTCTTTCTCTAATCTTAATTAATTGGTCACATTTATATACCTTCCATCCAACCACTTCTCTGGGCAGTTTACAATAAGATGCAATTTACAATAAAATCCTCTGCAATTATTATTAGTATTATTTGCACATTCTGCACAACCAAGGGAGCCCAGTTGTGCCATGTCATCACACTGTCAATTAGACTTGGCCTCATGACAGCATCATGAAGCTGAATCAGAGTGGAGGCCATGCTTCCTGCCCTCATTCTGAATAGGCATCTTCACTCTATTTCATAGTCCCTTCCCCTTGAACAAATGCTGAAACACGTGCCTATGGAATTCATTTGGCAAAGGCCAAATTTTGATGTGAAATGCCTCCCCCCCCAATCTCTGTCATATTTGGCTTAAAAAGAGTGTTGTATGAAGTTTAGAGTTGGCTGGATTAAGCATGAGAAGAGGCCTTTTGCTGGCAGAAGCAGCTTCTATGATACTGGAGTGGAGGCTTTTAAAACATCTATTTAAAAGGGGATTTCTGCAGCTGAGGGTGAGGAGGCGGAGGCAGAGGAGGAGCCATAGTGCTTAGTGGCTCGTTGCGCCCCGCCAACCATCTGGCGGCGTGCAGGGAAAGGGAAGGCCACTGGCAAAGCCGCACAGCTCCCCCACTTGCTGGAGCGCCCCTGTGAGGCTGGTGCCCTGGCGGAACGAGCCACTAGGCCCTATGGGAAAGACGCCTCTGCCTGCATATTCAGAATATTCAAATTTCTGGATGCACCCAGGATGTGGATGCTCCAGTGAATGAGTCAGATGTATTCCAGATCCCATTGGTCTTGAGAATGGTGAACCAAGGAGGTCAGGAGAGGTTTCTGGGAAGCAGAGAGTAGCTTCTTACTCCTTCTCAGCAGCCCTGCCTGATTTGGAAAGGAGCCCATTTCAGATTTCAGCCACTATCCCTGTAAAAAACCCACAAAAAACCCCTTGCTATCTTCCATATCACTCAAGGTTGGAGTGAATTCTTCAGCAGAAGTTCCCTGACTTGGTGGTTCCTTCACCACAGAAAATTCATCAACCCCACTATATTTTCAAAGCAAGCCCGACCACTTAATTCTCTCCCCTGCCCAAGTGCCTGTATCAATATTTTAACATGAGTGTTACGAAGAAAATTGCTTCCCCCTCGCTACCCCACTCCTAATTTCTGCCATTTCAACCTTGTCTCTTTTCTCTCTCTCATTAAATCAGTGTGACGAGACTTTATTCCATTCCTTAACTAAGTGAATATCCCGGAAATTTAAAATCCCCAAAGCACAGCGACCAGATTCTGAAAGCTTCCAAATTACACAGAGAATAAGCAGCCTCAACGGAATCAGATCCTTCATGGCTTTTAAGTGGAAGTACAGGCAGGCGCCTGCAAGTGACAAAATCAGGGAAGAGTCAGCCAAAGAGGTGGGAGTCAGGGGTGGGGTTTTTTTTTGGGGGGGAGGAATAACTCTCCTGGAATAAATGTGCTCAAAGTAGGCATGGGTGAGGATGCTGGTTTCCATTTCTCTCAGTTTCTAATTTTTCCCCAACTCACGTTCAGTTTTCCACATCAGTTTGCAATTCCCCCCCCCCCAAAGGTCCTCATGAAAATTCAGCGGCATTTTATAGCGTATTTATCCTAATATGCACATTTTTGCATGACATACAAAATCTGCACAATTTTGCAAAGCTGTTTTCCCTGATATAAAGCATTTTGGGATGTCATTTTCACCAATGTATGCATTTTTTTTACACATTGCCTTTTTAAAAAAGAGAAATTGTCTGGAAAAATGCGGAGAAGAGCGAATTCAGAAGTATGGCTATGTTTGTGTCTGCCTATTGTTTTGGAAAGCGTGAATTGTGTAGGTTTCCTTGAAATGTGAACTGGATAGAATTGTTCCCTTCTCTAGCTATGACTGGGAGGCTGGCTGCATTTTGGAGTTCTGAATAAACACCAAGGTGGGAATCATACTGGGCTGTTGTGAGAATCACTATGGACGTAAAATGAAACATTTTGATCCTTTCAAATTCATATCATTGGTACGAATTTCATACATACGGGGACGTTTTGGTCAAAGGTGGCAAAAATGTTTAGTATTCTGCAACTTAAAAAAAAAAGAATCCACCCAAGGCTTAAAGAGGGGGAAGTAACTTCCCCAACCCAGTTAACATGGGGGGGGGGGAGTAGGGAAAACACACATACCTCTTTTCCAGTAAATCGATGTATTTGCTCTAATTTTATTTGGATTATAAAAGGGAGCCTTTCAAAAAGTGCTTAGGAGAGCAGAAAGGGGAGGGGAAATGATAGGGGTGGCATTCACGGTGAGCATTACTCTGTCTGTATTAAGAATCCCATCCTCACATTTTATTGTTACTGTCAGCCTGCAAAAGACAGTGCTTAAAACAAAATAATACATAATGTATTACAGGGGCATAAACATCAGCAGTCATTTTTTATCTTAAAAAGAAAATGCAAATGCAAAAACAAAAAAGCAACACACACACAGCACAACACAACCACCGTAAAGTATATGGAGGTAGCAAGCTGGAGGAGCCTTAATATAAATGTTGGCCACTAAGATAATCAAAAAGGTATTAGGGGAAATGATGGAATGAGAGACTTGCAAGGGTCTCTGCAGCATTTTAGCGGCTGCCCTTCTCATTACTTGGCGTGGGATGAGGGAAGGAGAGATGGTGAGAAAGGGAGAGCTGCTGTGAAAGCGCCAAAGACCTTACAGGAGAAGAGAAGCAAATGGGATTGTTCTTGGTGTATCCTTTTATTTAGGAAATGCATGATGCCTTTTATTTATTAATTTAATCTGTGATAAATTATTCATAATACTTAGGATATGATGGGTATCCAGCAAGATACTCGGAAAGGGCCCTAGACTGGTGGGAGATTTTTTTTCCACTGGCATTTTTTATGTGCATGTATGTGATGTGACTGGTACTCACAGCAGTTTTATCAAGATATGAGTAACAGCACCTCATTTATTTATTTATCTTTAATGGAAAAACAAGTGTTTGTGGGTGTACTTGGCAAAACACCATTGGCATGATGATACTGCATTAATGGTGGATTTATACTGGACCATCCGCACATCATTCAGCTTTCTTAGCTGTTCTGTGATGCTTCCCTGATGTTGCCGCATTATTGCTGTCTAAAGGGGCACTCTTCCACTACAGCGCAACAAAAAGTGGAACCAAAAAGATAAAATAAGCTGAAATGTTTCTGGTATGAAAAGATTTCAGCAATGAGTTACGGGGCACACTCTGACAGGAAATGAAGCCATGAATTTGTCCCCAAACTTTTGCAGACACAAACAGTATCAAAAGCAGAAGCAACACAAACAGTATCAAAAACAGAAGCAACCTTTTTGTTTATTTATTAACTTTATCAATAAACTGTCTTTTGATGTATGTGAAATAGTGCCTTGAAAAAGTGCAAATACATTATGGAAATGATGTGACCAGCTTTTGCAGGTAAATAGGGTGTCAGCAAGGCAGAAATAAATGCAGAGATAATAACAAAAATGCACACACACCCCGTACTCTCCATTCCATTCTGCAGCTGTTCAATATTATCGGTTCTTCATCGCCATCATCATCATCGTTGCAACAAGTCTACAAGGTAAGTCACTAGATAACAGCCTGATTTTACATATAGTAATTGAGTTTGCCAGTGCCTCTGCTGGTGCTTCTGCCACCGCCAATTAAAGGTAAGAAGAGGAAAGTATGTGGAGAGGAGTGCTTTTGATGCTGGATGGAGGCGGAGGAGATGGGTGGCGGGAGAAGTCAGGTATTCCTCTCCATTGAGTACCCTGAGCCTTTTGAAAAAGTAAGTTGCCCATCCTCAAAAGTGTGTGTGTGTGTGTGTGTGGTGCCGCTTGCTGTTATCATTTAAATAAATGGTTTAAAACAAAAAGAAATTAGCAAAGGCAGATGAGGAGTATGAAGAGTTCTGGCTTTCCAGAGTTCAGAGAACGGATTCACTGAGGGGTGGTGGTGCTTTCGTGCCCTGGATTTTGGGGGCTGGGACTGTTGTCTTTTAAAGCCATTCTAGAGCAGCGTTCACTGATTGTGCCAATTCTCTTTGAAATGCAAGGAAGTTTAGAGAGTCTGCAGAGCCTGGGAATGCAGTAAAAAGAGGGCTGGTGGGCCCACCGGCAAGATTCCTCTTTCTACAACGAGAATGTTCACGTTAAATATTTCAGCTGACATCTGGATCCAAAGCCTTCCAAACATCTGGATTCCAGCCCTCGCTCCCTTCTTCTCCACAACAGTCAGTGAGTACCTTTCATTTTCTACCATTTCCAGGTGTCCTCTGGGAAAGGGGGAGTTTTATTTGCCGTTTCCGTACATGGTAGCCTCAGCTTTGTCACTTTATATTATAAAGAATAATGTGGCGGGGCCACAGAGGACATATGTAGGGGACAGATTGAGCCTGGACAAGTACTTTTTTGAGGGAAGGGAGGAGGATGAATGTATGTCAAGAGGAAGGATGGAACCCAGAGGGAATGTAATTAAAGAGCCCAGAAAAATGGAGCAAAAAGACGACTGTATTTTGGTTCTATTATAGATATTCAGCTTATTGTTTCCAGTTCCAGATTATGCACTATATATATATATATATATATATATATATATATATATATATATATGTATACGGTTGAATTCTGCACTGGCATGATGTAAATTTTATACCACAAAAAGCTGAATTCTCTGGCTTTTGATATTATTCAAACTGATTGCATTTAGCACTTCAGTGCTTCTTTACATGTACTAATTGTGCTCTGCTCTTCAAGGGGAGGGGAAAATAACTTCAGCAACCTTCACTAGCGCTCCATCTGTGTCATGACTGGCATCCACTTCCCATTCAGACCAGCCATTGAATCTTCAGCAGCAGGGATGGAACAGTGTCTTCAGTCACACCTGGGTGCAACAAGTTCACAGGGCATGCACAACTCTGTCCTCCCAACACCTTGTTGCTGCTTCCCTGCCTCCGTCTCAGGACCTGCTGCCCGAGGCAAATGCCTTACTTAGTCTAATGGAAGGGCCGGCACTAAACTTTGTTCACAAAATCTTCTCTTCAGCCACTGCCCTCATTTCTGAGGCTTCAGGAAACATTGGCCACACATTTTCAAGTCCACATTGGAATCCATTAGGGCTGAAAACTTGCTTTAAAAAACAGTGGTACTGAGATTCTCCGTACATGAAATTCCATGCCCAATATAAAACTCTACACTGATTAATTTTATTCATATCCTATCCTTACTCCCAGGAGCTCAGGGTAATGTCTGTGGTTCTTCCCACACTGCTTAATCCTCAACCCTGTGAGGAAGATGAGGCTGAGTGAGAGACAGTGACTGGTCCAAGTGAGGGCTTCATGGCTGAATGAGGATTTGCATCCGCACATCCCCAGCACAGGACTGAGCCTGACACGCTAATCACTATGATATTCCACTGCAAGCAAATCCTTGATTATATCCCTTATCTTGAACAGCACACCAGATACAGTATGTTCCTTCTGTTCTATGTGATATTGCTTAACCAAAGTAATCATTAGTTTTATGTGAGGAACATTTGGACAAGCAGGATCTTGCTTCGGTGCTTGGGGTTGGACTAGATGATTGTTTGGGTCACTTTGTTCCCACAGCTCATTCACCACCCACTCTTTCCAATAAATAAATAAAGTAAAACAGGGTATGCAGAAAGAATGCTAATCTTATCCAAGCCGGTGATCATGTGAACCTGGTGTACTGGACTAGTGTACAAGACTTAATAAAAACAAATAAAAGGAATGAACTAGCCAAGTAGACTATAGCAAGGGCAACTCAGACTGGAAGGAGAAGAAAGAAAAGAAGAAGAGGAGCAACAAAAATTGTGAGCTGCAAACACTGGTACCATCTCCTCTGCCAACCACAACTCCTTCACTATATCTCTTATCCAGGATCTTACGATGGATTTTAAGCATTTTAGGAGCCAACCTTGGTTGAAAAAGCCATTTCCAGTTCTCAGAGGGATGACATTGTGGGCTGGTCACAAGCCTGATTCGTGTGCACGGGACGGGATAGCCCCTGCACCATTGGGAGTCCTTGGCCGCGTCATCCCTTGGGCCAACCAATCCGGTCAGTCAGGGTGTGTGGCTTGGGCTATTTAAACTACCCACAGTCGAGGACTCACACCCTTTTCTGCTTCCTGCTCGCTCAGTTTCACATGTCTTTATTCTGCTGCTCAGGTTTGCACTTCACCGGTTCAAAATGGTTAGTATCCTATATACGAGAGGTGGGGAATCATTGGCTCGCCAGATGTTGCCAAACTACAGCTTCCATCAGCAAGAGCCAGTGATTATGGCTGGTGGGGGTTGCAGTCCAACAATACCAAAGTCCAACAAAAGGTTCCCCACTATATACTACAGGTGCTGCATTAAAAGATTTTACAGTGAATCCTATTCCATCTCCCATCCTGGCTTCACTGATCCATAGGCCATGTACTGCCCAAATTAGGGATGGAAAGATCAGCCTATTTTTATTCCCTGTCAGATTCATGTGTCTGGTCATAAGTCTGTGTTTTTGTTTTTTTGTTTTGCAAATATATATGTGTATTGTGTGGCGATACCCCGATCCCTCCCAGAGTAAATAAGGACACTGGACAAATTGCATAAGGTTAATGGGCGTTAAAGGCCACAACTTTATTGATTACGGATGTAGAGAGGTATTGGCATAGGCATTGAACCTAACCGTCTATATCCGACTCCAGCCCGCTCTGCTGGCAGTCTGAGAAGGGTTAACCACCGTTGGGGAGTCCTGCGATGCACATCAACTAGGACTCACCCTGGGGCCACCGCTAGGGGGCGTGCCTTTTGGCCCTCACCTACCACGGCTTCGGACTTGGCCACGCCCCGGACTCCTTAAGGGAGTACCCTTCAGCATTTTGGGGGAGGTGATGGCAGCAACCTCCCCCCCACCTGTAACCTTTCAGAGATAATCCAATGCCTACCACCGAAAACCAAAGTTGTGACGAGTTGCTACGAAGTGGCCATATCTAGTGTGGAGGCTATTAAAACCACCAGGCCAGAGCCAATTCAAAAGCCAATTCAAAAGCCAATTCAAAGGCCAATTCAAAAGCAATTCCAGAGCCAAATTAAGAGCCAAATCAAGAGCCAAATCAAGAGCCAAATCAAGAGCCAATTCAAAGCAATTTCGAAAGGAAGGGCCCTGCCTAATGGGAGGGTGGGCGGGAAAAAACGTGGCGGCTGGGGTCAGGAAAAAAGAGACTGAATCCCAGCCGCGCGCTCGCTTAAATTAGCGAGCCACACCCCCCTGGAGTGTCGAGATTGGACACGCCAAGGGAGCACCGCGTCTGGGAGCCAGCCAATGGGCTGGGAGAATGGCACCCCATTCTCCCAGCACGTGCTCGGGCTCGTGGCCCGCCCACAACCTCACCTCCTTCTACGTCGGAAGTGACTTTATAGAAAACACACACACACACGCATTACAATTGTTGTTTTTATTCTACTAACCCATTGTATAAGGTTATATGTGTGTGTGATTTCCACCACCACTATCCCTTAGCTCTGGCTAATAGTAATCAGTGGGCAATTTTAAAATTGGCATACTGCATTTAAATTAATCAATCCCCTCCCCTTTGGAATAGGTGGTGAGCCAAGACAGCTGATCTCAGAGGTCCTTCTCTTTAGTGTAACCCTCTTTCTTTGCCCAAATGATTAAGGAAAAGCAGCAGGAGGGGCATGATCAATGAAATAAGTCATGCTTTCCTCATAATCAAAGAGTGCCTCCACTAGGGTTGCCAGACTCAATAGAGGACAGGACTTCTGTGCCTTTAACTGCCCTGCTCTCTTTTGAGTCTGGAAACCTTAAAGAGAAACCAGCAGACCCTTTGTTTAATTTCAAAGCAAAGGGTCTGCTGGTTTCTCTTTAAGGTTTCCAGACTCAAAAGAGAGCAGGGCAATTAAAGGCACAGAAGTTCTGTCCTCTATTGAGTCTGGCAACCCTAGCCTCCACACTAGATATGGCCACTCCTTGTTCAGTCACTTTTGACAAGGCAACTCTATGATTTCATCATCACACATCATATTGTGTTTCCTCCTGCTTTTGCATTGGTTTTAATTTGCCCCCAGATGCTTTGCCACCTGCACTGAAAAAATTAAAATATCTGCACAAATAGTGATTACTAAATTGTGGTTCATTTCTTTGCAAAAGGCTGGGGGAAACGTGTGTTCGCCATGCAGCAATTGTAACCAACATTTCCCCCAAAAAGTTAAACAACTCTATGATGAATTACAATTAAGTGCTATTGCATGAATTTGTTAAAAAATGTATGTGAGAAATCATTTTAATGCAATGTTTTAAAAACAGGTCTTAAAGTATGCTTCTAAAGTGTCATGCTCAGGTGCATCATTCCTTACCCAACCGTAAGATGGTGATGCACCAACTAATGTGAACGGAACACAGTGAGAGGTAGAATTCCTTGTATTTCTGATGTTCTCACTGTGAGTGTTGGTTGCCTATGTACCCAAAATGGCACCACCCTCACACAAGAGAGAGGCACCAGCAACCTTCAAGGAACTTCAGGGTTTGCAGAACTGCAAATATTCTTTTGGGGGGAAGAACTCTAGGAGAGAATTGGGGGTGGTGGGAAAGAGGTGAGAGGGCAAATGCAATGGAGTAACTGGAACTCTAACCAGCAGTACTCAATGTTGCAACATTTTGTTGCAGGCCCCACTGCTGCAAGGAAAGTGCCATGCCAGCCAAAAATGAGGAAAGCATATAGCTGCTAACGGAAGTGAAATGACTGGTTTGGGGTAGTGTTAAAAGCCCCATTCTGGAAGCATCCTCAACATTTACAGATCACTCTTGTCTACTGATCAACAGCCGGCTATCTACAAAGGAGAGTAGAAAGTTCTTGAAAAGTGTCTTCTGTCTGCGGAAGGGTTCCTGGCGCCACCTAGTGCTGTGATAGAACAGTACAGTTCTTGCAGGCAGCATGAGATAACTGCAGATGCAGTGGGCTTATTCATACTAATACTAATGTTATCATTTATAGAGATGGCAATAAATAGTTCATAATTTATACGGCTTCCAATGTTCCCGATGCCGCACAATCGTTAACTTAATTGTGCTTACTTCCCTGACAGAGGCTTGAGACAGACCATGGGTATCAAGGGAGTTGGTTAGAAGTGGTTTCAAAGAGCTTCTGCTTCCCATAGTGCAGATTTACCTGTTTTCATTTTTGCCTCCCTGCGAAAGAACAGGTTTCAGAAGCAGTAAAAACACCTGGTTCGAGCAGAAGTAGAAGTGCGGAAAGTGCATGCTACATAAGGGGCTGTGGACCCTGGGTTGTATCCTGTGCTAATCCTACTCAAAGCAGACCCAGTGAAGTTGATGGACATGGCTAATTTAGTCCATTCATTTCAATGGGTCTACTCAAAGTAAAATTTAGTTGGATGCAATCCCTCTTCCAAGCAGTCTTCAATCACTGGGAGAAAATTATCTTCTGTCTCCGGCTGCATGACGGACAGAAATTCAACAGGTGTATATTTCCCCAGCATGGAGATTCAGTAGTTGGAGGGGGGACGGGACAGTCACATACTGACTGTGGCATAGCTCCTAAAGAGCCAGAACTTGAATGGGGAGGGGTGGGTGGCAGCAGCAATTCTCTCTGCCATAATAATGGCACCACTTTGCTGTCCAGTTTACATACGGGGAAGGGAGTGATTTTGCCACCCAGCACAAGCCAACAGCAGAGTTAATATTTGTGCTCTGCTCTTCCAAGCCTGGGTGGTTCCATCATAAGAGTTATCCCCTTCCCCCTTTTGCATTCACAAGTTTGTCCCTTGAGATAGCTCTGTTGCCCAAGGTGCTCAAAGAGAGGAACTGGGGAAGAAGGAGGGAAGGGAAGGGAAGAGGCAGGGAGTTCTGGGTTAAGGAAATAAAGTTGAGAATAAACAGAGAAGAAGACTAGTTTGGCCATCTCTGTATCTTCTTGACCCTCATCCATTGTGGGATGAAAGGTCTTTGCCTACAGGAGGAAGTGGGGAAACAACAAAGATGCCTAGTCTGGAGGGAGGTGGGGAGCAGTCGAGGCAAAGGGTGTAATTATCACCCAATAATCACACCTCAACTGAACAAGGGAAATGTCACTCGGCAGGGCGCGCTAATCTTCCTGCCTCCCCTTCTCTAGCATGTCAGGAATAGAAGCTAGCAGTTACATGGGTTATTAGGGAGGGGGACCGCCAAGGAATTTGTAAATAAGTGATACAGTACTTGGAATTCCGTGCTCTAGAATCTCACTCTGTCTTGGGCCACATTTAATAATCTCTTTGTAGCTGGGAAGAGGCAAGCCTAATCATATCCAAGGTTTTTCTCATTAATTCAAATATTTTGTGGGGGCAATGATGAAAGCCAAGGGGTCGTTATTGTAAGCCACCCATAGAACTTTGCTATTGGGTGACAAGTAATACCTGTAATGATCTTTTGTACCCAATGCTAATCCTACACAGAGTAGACCCACTGAAATTAATTGGCACGGCTAATTTAGGTCCACGAATGTTAAAAGGTCTACTCTTGAGTTGGATGTAGTTGAATGCAACCAGATTATCAACATCACCATATAGATTTCTTAACTGAAGTTCACCATGAGGTTGTAGGGTGGGTTGCAACAATGTAAAAAACAACAACATAAAATCAGTTAAAACAAATTATAATATAAGGAAGATCCTTAAAAAATGCTGCTGATGATAGGTGCATGGACTTTGGTGAAGTAAGTACATTTTTAGATCAGCACCATAGCTGCCAAGTTTTCCCTTTTCTCGCGAGGAAGCCTATTCAGCATAAGGGAAAATCCGTTAAAAAAAGGGATAACTTGGCAGCTATGATCAGCACTGGGTGGAGATTATATCACATTAACTCCAGTGTAACCATGCTGAAAAAAAGATTCCCTGTACACCACTTAAGCCAGTGTGTTGTGGTGCTCAGAGTGTTGGACAAGGACGCATCAGGCCAGGATTTGAATCCCCACTCGGCTATAAAGCTCATTAGGTGTGAGCATGCGACAGTCACAGCCTCTCAGCCTAACCTGCCTCACAGGGTTGTTGGGGGGGGGAAGGGGAGGTAAAACAAGGTGGGAAGAGCCATGAGCACTACCTTGAGCTCCTTAGAGAAAAACGTGGGATATAAATGCAACAAATAAGTAAATAAATGAATAAGAAAGTGGCGCCTTAATGCTGCAGGCAGTCCTTTAATGGGAGGAGGAGGTCTTGGTTGACCTTCCTAGTTCCTCCTCTCAGAATATTCTGGTGCTGCTCTTTACAGTGATGAAGTTCATATCCTCAAGGAGCAGAATTATGGACATTTCCCCATGAGCAGATCCACTGGCAAGGAGCTATGGATGGGTGACATTGTCAATGCTGGTTTCTCCCAGTTTCTAATTTTTCCAATCTTAAATTCCGTTTGTATTTTTTAAGAAATAAAAAGTATTTGTGAAAACGAACCAGCATTTTAATGCTACCTTTTCCCTATCATGCACATTTTTGTATGAAATTTGTCCTAACATAATGCATTTTTAATGTTGTTTTCACTAATAAATGCATTTCTAGTGATATGTTGCCCTGGCACACACATTTTTGTATGCTTTACTTGGCTGGAGAACAGCTCTGCAAAATTCAGAGCTGTGCAAATTTCGAATACAATTTTGCCTATTGCTTTGGGAAGTGTGAATGAGGTGGTTTGCCTTTAACTGCAAACTGAGTCTTTCTCTGCCATCCCTGCAGAGGGTGCTGCAGCAGAAAATGGAACTTTGCCTAGTTGCAGATCTAACTTAGCCCACAGCTGGCAGCAGATCTCTTCACTCTGTTCCAGGATATGGGCTGCTACTGCCACTGATGGACTCTCCACCACCACCACTAAATCACCTTGCAAGGAAGCACCTCAGGCTGTTGCTTCACATGCTAGGTGAGAGGTTGAATAGGCCTCATGTTCCCAGTGAAGAACATTGTGTGGGAAGCTAGGTCCTCCTGGGCCAAACCCAGCTCCACCTGGAATGTTGCTTCAACTGAGGGATCGTTCACACTTCCACTTGTCCTGTGCCTAGAAATCACAGATTCAAGTGGGTTTCTGCTTGAGCTGTGCTTTCTAGACAATGGCCCAAGTAGTTTCCCCCTGACCCCACTCCTTTCCCAGGGAAAACCCACTATTTAGCTCTAAATTGGAGCAAACATCAATCCTGGAGAAAACCGGGGGGGGGGGGTGGCTAGCTGCAAAGCTAAATGGCGGCATAATCTTATGTCTCTGAACACAGCAGGGTGAAAATCACATTGAGACAGACCCTTCAAATGTCCTTATTTTCCAGGGACAGTCCTGAATTTATAGCAGCCTCCCAGTTTCTTATTTGATCCCAGAATGTCCCACTTTTCTTAAAATGTCCCTATTTTCATGAGAGAAATGGGTATGGAGTTATGCAACCTCCGAGCCAAGGAAATAAGTAACTATACAACCTTTAGAAGACATCTGAAGGCAGCCTTGTATAGCAATTTTTTTAAAAAAAAATGTTTAATGTTTTATTATGTTTTCATATATCTTGGAAGTGGCTGGGGCAAGCTAGTCAGATGAGTGGGTAATAATAATAATAATAATAATAATAATAATAATAATAATAATAATCTCTCCCTATTTTCATCGGAGAAATGTTGGAGGGTATGGTGACATGATCTTATGTTTCTGAACATGTTGGGGTGAAAATCACATTGAGGGACAACTATAGGCTTTCAAGGTTTTAATAGCAAGTCTGCACATTTACTTTTAAAAGAGTAAATTGAAGGCTCAATATCTCAGGACTCAGGCAAGTCCTCAGACTAATGAACACTCACTTGCAAAAGGGCAGGAAAGTGGAAGCAGTTATGGAGGCTCAGGGCCATCTCAAGCAGGTTGGGCGCCCCCGCCCTGGTGCCCCACAACACCGAGACTACCCCTAGAGCCGGGCCTGTGGAGGCTGATAGAGACTCAGACGCCTACACAAACCGAATTCGCCAAGCCCAAATGTGTGACTGGACCACCTTGTTGACACCATTTGCGCAGAAATTTGATGACATTTCTAATCAACTAATCCTAGAGAAAACCCAAATTGTTGTTAGCCCAGACTGAGTTTAAATGAGCGGTTTCCGAGGGGGGCGGGGCGGACGGGGGCGAGAAGCA
Organism: Zootoca vivipara; assembly: GCF_963506605.1. Lineage (NCBI taxonomy): Eukaryota > Metazoa > Chordata > Lepidosauria > Squamata > Lacertidae > Zootoca > Zootoca vivipara. The sequence goes on from NC_083281.1 coordinate 84,694,997, forward strand.
GCAGGATAAGAGGAAGTGTGGATAAACCCTGAGTCAGCATTTCCTTGTAAACACCTTTGGAGAAAACAAAGGGGGGGAATACTGGTGCTGTGAACACAACATATATAAACCATAAGCTTGTTGTGCATTCCCCCCCCCCCAGCTAAGGTCCCTGCTACCAGTGTAAGCAGCTCTTCTGGAAAACCTCTCTGCCCGCAATGGTCTTCTTGAACCCAGTTAACAAGGCCCTTTATAACACACACGCACAACAACAACGCTGTAAGGAGCTAATCAGAGCATCCTTATTAATTTCCACCCCCCTTCCCCACAAGCTAATCATTGCATTAGAAAGATGAATATGTAACGAAGCCGAAACCACAGGAGCTGCAATGGCAGGAGGGGAGATGGATCTCATCGCAGGTGGAAGCCCTCACATTAGAGGGAGCGCAAAGACCCAGTGCGGTTTTCACAGCCGCAGGCAAGGGAAACCTCCAGAAAGCTTGACTGTTTTAGAGCTGCAGGAGATGGAGGTCACAGTGGGGGGCTTAGCTATACAGGTCTTTTGCCCCTGGGGGTCAGATCGGCCTGCCTCTTGCTCTGCTGTGCTTAACGGCAGCCAAACGCCACCATCTTGCATTGGCTGGATGTTTCGATGAATGTGCATTGCGGCCGGCAGGTTGGACCGGACAGCCCTCCACCCCTGAATATGTTGCTAGGAGTGTGACATGTTCCCTGTAGAACCAAGTATCTGTTTGGAAGAGCAAACAGCTGTAGGGTGGCAATTAACTCGCCACAGTTTCATGGGAGGACGCCCCCCATTCCCTCCCACCGCAACCACTACTCTGCTGCCCCCTGCGGTGTGTGTGCCATCTCTGCTTGGTTGGTCCAGCCTCTGTCTCCCCAGCGCTGTTATGAACCCTCCAGCACACACGGTTAATTAGGGAAAATATCCTTTCTAGCAATTTAAATGATTTTGGCATTTTCAGGAGGGCACATGTAATATTCAAATTACTTCCACTCTGTGCCGCCTTGTCTTTGCTTGGCTCGTCTTCCCAGGTGAATTTGCGGTCTCTGAAATGCTCTAATTTCCCCACACAAGCCATGTCAAATATAATTTTGGTGCAAAGTTGGTAATTATACCTAACATCAGTCTGATGTTAAAAACACTGAAAAATTTAGCAAGAGGAGACGAAAGGAGAGAGACATGCGGCTGAGGCCAGAGAACGAAAGGCGGGTGCAACCCCCCCCCCGCTCCAGTATTTGTGCTCTTTAATTAATAATAGCATGTTTTCAGGAACCAAAGGAGAAAAAAATGAGATGAGTTCTCCCGAACTGACTGAAATTTGCTTTTGTCCCAAATATACGTTCTCACTGAGGAATCTGGTTATAAGGTAGAGCCGCTGGAAACACTGCAAACAAAAATGCAAGGCCCCAGCAAAGTCCTATGAGTGTGTGACCACAAACTGTTTCTCCCCTTTGGAGATAAATCTACCCAGTTTTTTTTTGGTGCTTTCTAGAAATCCTTTTATGAGGCACTCACTGGATTTGCTAGCATATGCACACACATCTACAAGAAACCTGGTTTAAAAGAATAATAATCTAATACACCCTTTCTCAAAGAAGCATTTTTAGCAGATGTGATGTGACTTTACCCCAAAGAGAGGATTTAACATGCAGAATGAATTATCTAGCTGTCATCCTCAGCCCTCCAGCCCTGGTTTTGCTGTCCCCCAAAGATGTTCTGCCTATTTTTGTAGAGTCCTTAAAACCCTGACTTCTCTTATTCCTGACATGACCATCCCACGCTCAGATTTGCCTTCCCATCGGGGGGACTGCATGGATCTCTTTGAATGTTAATCTCTGCCATTCAGAACTGGTCCAGGGTTAAGAATTCCAGGGAAGAGATTCCTTGCCTTGGCCAACGTGGCATAGTGAATATTGTCATGTGTTTAGTTATGGAGGAAAGCAAGTGAAATTTCCACCCCTGGAGGCAAAAGAGGAAGTTAAAGTCTAAGCGATGGGGATGGAAGAAAAGTGGAAGAGCCTGATAGCTGGCTGCACTATAAGCAAAGTGGCTCTATTGCCAGGGCCAGCTCTGTGCAGGGACGTCAGCTCTTAAAAGGAAATTTATGGCTTTAGCCTCCATAAAGTATGTCTAGCAATGCCCCGGCCCATTCTCACTGCACACACGAGAACAGAGACAATCTTTTGGTTTGCCACAGCTGTTGCAATGATGTGCTGACCTCAACAGAGTCCCTTGGATAGCCACTGTGCAGCAACCACAGAGTTTTGCACAATTTCTGCGCTGGGCTTGTTTTGCCAGCTAGCAAATGCCGTCTCTGGGTGGGATTGTGCCTGGGAAAACAGGCTAACAAGGTTCTGCAGTAAGCCTCATTGAGTCCTGTCGACACCACATCCCAACTGGCGTAATCTAAAACATGCCTGAGACTTAACCCTCCCACCCCAAGTGGATCAAATACAATTGTAAAACACAAGGGTGCTGACAAGGTCTCTGGCAATATGCACTGGATGTAGCTTTAGGGTTGTGTTCCTCACATTCCCGCCCGCACCACTTGTGTGCAAGAGAGGAATCTCTGTACATATCCTTTGCGTATCTCATTTCCCTTTGCCCCCCCCGCCCCCATTCTATTGAAAAAGTTGTGTTGGGGACACAGCAGTTTCCCAGGAAAACAGCCCCCTGGGTGATTGTCACATACGTTCATCCAGAAATACTTCCCCATGTAGAAAACCACTCACATTTGAAGATCGAGATCACCTGCCGGGATTCACCCAGGCTCAGCAGCAGGAAAGGCACTTTTTAACATAAATTTCAATAAATGATGGTTGAAGCCTGCCACCCTTTCTCTTCCCCCACTTCCAGGGACAGGTGGCCACCATAATTGCTTCCTATAGATCCTTCCTGAACTACTGTCTCGTTTGGCTGGTGGTGGAGGTACATGAGGCAAGGAATGACTTTCTGGGCTAGACAGTACCCTCCCTTCTCTAATAGCTTTATTGATAATCTGCCATGCCTTTAAATTACAGGCCTTATCCACAGGCTACCCAAGATTCTCTGTGACATTAAAGTGCTCGCTCCAGCCACGGAATCCTGGGGAACCGGCTGTTTCCAATGCTGAGAGTCAGTGTGGTGCAGTGGCTAGAGTAAGACTTGGATATGGAAGACTCAGGACTGAGTCGCTGCTCCCCTGCTAAGCTTCACCTACCACAGGGAATCTGAAAGCTGCTGCTCTGGGGTTCTTTGAGGAAGGGAAGGACACAGATAACTAAAATTTCAGGCAGCATTGTCCACACTACACCAGTGTAATACACCAGGGGAGTCAAAGCAGGCAACTCAGACAGTACATTCCAGGTTCCCTACTCCCTGCACCACCAAGGCTGCAGGTTGGAGGTTTCAGTGGCTGCTTCATCCTTTGCTGCAGCATCACCCTTTTAAGGGCCAGAAAGGACAATGCTCTGTGGGACACAGTGACCCAGCAGGGGTTTCTCATTGACCCTTTATAACTGTTGATCCAGACTTGAACCCTCAGTTGGAGCAACTTGCTGCATTGAGTAGCAACCCAGACTCACTGGGTAAGAACATAAGAAGAGCCCTACTGGATCAAGCCAATGGCCCATCAAGTCCTGTATCGTCCTCAGAGTGGTCAACCAGATGCCCTATTAAAAGCTGGTGTGGGGTCTATGTGGGCAGCTAACATGCTTCTCATTAACCACCCCAAACTACAATTCAGTTCATAGTCTTGATTTTGCCTCTTAACTGAGGGTTAGGGCACATAAGAGACTACCACTTCCCATGTGAGTTGACCCTTTTATACTGGAGAAGCTCTCCTTCATGTCCCACCAATATGAGCGTTGCATTTGGCAAGGGTACAGGAGAAAGCCTTCTTTTTAGTCCCACTTATGGCCTGCCTTGCCCCTCTCTGGCCATTTTTTACCATCTTGCAAAGGCTTTTCTTCCCCAGTAGGGATTTGGCTTGCTGAGCTGATTGCTGCTTTGTTGATCCTCTGTTCTCCTTTTTTTTACATCTGTTCTCCCTCTTGTCTTTCTAAAATTGTGAATTATTTATTTTCTTCTTGTGTCTTATTTTAATATTTATTGTAAGCCCCCTTTGATTGGGTATTAAGGGAAAGTTTGGGGTATAAATATTTTTATGAATTAAAATAAAGTAAACCCTGTCCCTCTGGGTCCTGTCCATTGCTCCTCTAACAGTTCAATCACATTAATATTTACTCAGAAGTCTGATGGAGTCCAGTAGAGATCATACCCAGATAAGTGGGTATAGGAGAGGTCCCCCAGAATGTGCTTGACAGGGCATATCTTGAAATCTAATAAACTATTACAAGGACCACCAAATGCCCATTTTGAAGAAGGAAAAATTGTGTTGCTCTCTGAAGAAACAGACAACATCTACACAGCAGATAAGATACAGACCACCAAAAAACAGGCAACCCATCCACCAAGCAACAATGACCAAAAAGCATAATAATAATTAAAAACTGGGCCTTGGCAGGTGCCAGCAGAACTGTCTGAGGGTACCATGGTTCCAACATATGCCATGTTGGGGACTCCAGGGGTATAGGATCACAGTCTAAAACTCTTATACAAGAATAGCAAATTGCTTTCCGAACACAAGGGTACACAGTTCCTGAAGATGCCTTTTTATTGCCTGAAATATCTGGCCTCTTCTGTACTGAGGTCTGGCTGCTGAGCATCCACTCTATCTCTTCAGCTGGGGTGGCGTGACTGGACCACCTTTGAAAAACTGTTGGCACCCTCTTCTGCATCCTCCTCAGTGCCAGCAGATATGTCAAAGTGAAATTGCTCTCTTTCTAAAGCCTCTTCCCTTTTCTCTGCTGCATCCTCCCCACAGCACTCTGCAAAGGCTGCATCTGGTATGAGTCAGGCCTCCCATTTGGTTCCAATCTGCCAGTTTCCTGCTACTGTCCATAATAAAGGGAGACCGACGCTGTGGCTTTCCACGAGTAGAACGGTCTAATTGGTGCCTTGTTGTGTGTGCTGGTGGGGCGGGGGCTGGGGGAGGGCGGGAGTTGAAAGTGGAAGAGATAGGATGGGCTCTCTATGGGAGCAGATTTCTCTGCCCAGATTACTCCATGCTCTGTGCATGCATGTAATTCCTCGGCTCCAAACACTCCAGTGCACATTTCTACCCCCACCCCTATCAATAGCTGTTCCAGCCTCCTAATTGAATTCTTCCCCAGCTAAGGCAGGCGTTCCTCATTAGAAAGAAGCCAACACATGGATCTAATCTTGGTTTGTACAGAAGAGGCCTTCAGAGGCTTTTGTGGGTGGCTGACCTTGCTGGGGGAGAAAGGCCACCACAGCTACTGTTAACACTGCCAAAAAGGTCACGGTTACCGCCGCCCCCCCAAATAGGTAACTGGGTGAGAGCAAGGCTGCCCCTCCCCACTGCAACACAGCAACCAAAGCTGAAATCCAAATCTCAAGCCAAGGGAAATGAGAAACTAAAAATTCCAAGCTGAGACCAAGGCACAGGACTGAAATTGAGCTTAAATGCACATTGCATTGGCTTGCATCTATCTATCACTTGCTGCCCTCGATTCTCCCATTCATCCCCACAACTCCCTTGCATCAAACTCATGCCTGCCACATTAAAGAAATGCTTTCATGGAGCTCAGATTCCAAGTGATGCCCACATCAGTTTTGGATGGCCGCTACTATAGGGTTCCATATGATGACAGACTCTGCAAATGTGGCTAACCTCAGGTGGAGGACATCATATGCTACTTGTTAATCTGTCTTTTATACTGATTCCTGAAACCTTTGCTAACTCCAGGAAGCAGGATTTACTATGTCAGAAAATGGTTCATTTTTGTGTGTGTTACACTAAGAGATTTGTGACACACAGAGTGGCACTTCATGCTCTGGCTGCAAGAAAGGTTAGAAAGAGAGAGCTAGACAGTATTGCAACAAGTTGTGCTGGCGATTCAGAGGTCTAATGGAAGTTAAGCTAGGTATGTGCGAACAGATGATATTTACGAATTCTGACTCCCTTTCTTTATGTAATTGTTGCATGCTGTATGGTATAGTTTGTCGTGTGGCAAATTGTAATGGTTGAAATTGTTATGACCTTTGGTTAATACAATAAACTTTTGATTGATTGATTGATTGATTGATTGACAACTCCTTTGCTTGTTGTCCTCCCCGCTCATTTTCACCCCACATGGCAAAATATGTACTGTATGTTAAGTGCCTTGAAGAAGGAGCCTTTCTGCACCCAGACCCCATGCTGTGCTTTAAAATAGCACTGTACAGTGTTATATAATAAAATGCAATAATGACTAATAGCGATAATATTAGAAATGGTGTATGTGCTTATGGAAGTGGGTGCCATCTTAAGGGGATGGGGAGGTTGTCAGCAGCACTGCCACAGAGGCTGTTGCATGGCACACAATCAGTATTTGTTTGTGCCTCTTTGAAGACGGGAGATGAAAGGAGTGCCCGCCTGGGCTGCCTTTGATTAGCTTCTCATTCTTAACATTGCAGCTGCAATTCTCTTTTCCTTTTCCTTCCAAGTCTCTCTCTCTCTCTTCCCCCAAGTGCCACAAAACTCTGCAATCCCCCTTGCTTCTCTGGGGAGGCACAACTTCAAGGAAATGTAACAGAAAAGGAAGGGTGGATGTAAAGGAGACTGGACAAGATGGGGACCCAACAGAGATTGGTGCCACTTTTGTTTTCAATTCCCCCACCACCCTCCAACCACAACAAGCCCCAGGAAGGGAGGAAAAATCACTTGTTTCTTCTGCTTTTTAAATGGCAGAGAAAATAGAGCGGGTCCCAAGATTTTTGCAGAGCTGTCATAGAGAGAGATCACGTGCATAAGAGCAGAGAGGGATAAGATTCTAGCTACTATTTCTATCATTTCCTAGCAAAATGCCAGTTGATACGGAATGTGGAGTTTGTGGAAGGAGAGCCTGCATTGCAGGAGGCCTGAAGTGTGCACAACTGTGCATCGTTATGTCTCTACGCTCTGCTGAGACACTGAGTGGGGGTTGGGGAGGCAGGTCACCCACATTTAAGAATGGTTGGCAGGTTTTTCCTGTCATCAAAAAGTTGTCTGGTAGGTGTGATTGGTAGCCATTAACCTATAGAGAAGAAAGCAAATGGGTGCCCAAAGGGATGCCGTAGGAGTGAGGTGGCAGCACCTACTGTGTACAACAGGTATATGGGCAAACCCTGGTACAGCCAACTAGAAGTTAAGTTTAGCCTATCTCACAGTGCAAATTATTTGGCTCTATAGGAACATAAGAAGCTGCTGAAAGATTCAGGACAGGCAGAAGAAAGCAATCCTCAAACAAGTGCATAAACCACAGAATTTAGAGTCTTGTGCTCTACCGCATGGGCAGGCAAACTAAGGCCCGGGGGCCGGATCTGGCCCAATTGCCTTCTAAATCTGGCCCGCGGACGGTCCGGGAATCAGCATGTTTTTACATAAGTAGAATGTGTCCTTTTATTTAAAATTCATCTCTGGGTTATTTGTGGAGCCTGCCTGGTGTTTTTACATGAGTAGAATGTGTGCTTTTATTTAAAATGCATCTCTGGGTTATGTGTGGGGCACAGGAATTCGTTCTTTTTTCTTTTTCTTTTCCAAAATATAGTCCGCCCCCCCCCACAAGGTCTGAGGGACAGTGGACCGGCCCCCTGCTGAAAAAGTTTGCTGACCCCTGCTCTACTGCCTGAACTATTCTATAGTCCTTCTTGTGGGCTCCCCCCAGGTATCTGCTTGACCACTGTGAGAATAAAATGCTGGAATAGATGGGTCTTTGGCCTGATCCAGAAGCCTGGTTCTTCTTATGTTCTTAGAACTATGTCAAACTATGGATCCATTTAGCTCTATGCTGTCTACACTGTCTGGCAGTGGTTTTCCAGTTTCAGACAGGAGTCTTTTCTCAGCCTTACTTGGGGATGCTAGAGATTGAACCTTGCAGCTCTATTATCCTTGAGCTCTATTATCACTGTGCTGCAGCCTATATGGAGGGGGGGGGAATCTTGCAGGCCTCTGAATCTGAAATCTGGCTGTTATTGGCAGCTCCCCCCACCCCCAAATAAGTGTGCCTTCGATTGCAGCCCAAGAATGAACAGGGGACCTTTTGCAAAAACCTGTTAAGTTTCCCCTTTCCTATCTCGTCACTGAGGCAGGACCTGGACGCCACATTTTAGCTCATTCCCTTTCCACATGTCACATCTGGTGAATGTAAAAAAGGAGAGGGGGGGAACCCAGTCCCACATGTTTTGATTGAAGCCTTTTTTCTTCAAAAATGCCAACATTAAAGGAAGGTTTTTGCTTTGTAAAACTGAAACTGTAAAATGGCTCCGTAACCCAATCTGGGGGATTAAAGGAACCACATGAAAAAGGGGCTAAATAGCTGGACATTTACTTCCGACACAGAACTTTGAGAGGAACATGTGCCTCCCAGGAGCCTGCTGTTGAGAAAGGGGACCTTTCACGAACATCTCCATCTCTTGGTTTTTTGTGGAACTAAGGAAATATATTTGAGATCCATCTATGTATTTCTATATATAGATGTATATGCCTTTGTTCATGCTTGTCCCAAGGAGACTTTCAGACAACCTAGGCCACAGACACCAGATGAAATGATCAAATTAGGTCTACGGCTTTCTAGCTATATGGGAAGATAACTGCCTTGGGAAATGTGTTTAAAAAAAGTGCCACAGAAATATATCTGTCCATCATTATGACAGGTAATGGGTGCTGGACAAAGGGCCTGTGTACTGCAAGGACCCAGAGGTCATAGGGCAACATGTCTGCCCCCACCCCCACACTTATGTCCTGATACATCCCTGCCTGTACCTGGGACTAGTGCATAGCTTCCCTCAAAGAATCCTTGATTGTACCCCTCAGAGCTACAATTCCCAGGACTCTTCAGGGGGACCAATGTGCTTTCAACGTATGGCATGGATGTAACCCAAGAGTTATGCTGGATCAGACCAAATGTCCATCTACTGCAGCATTGTGTTCCAGGGCAGCCCCAAGACATTTTGGTACCTGAGGCAAACCGCAAAATGATGCTCCCATCCCACCAGAGAAGAAGCGGCGAGTGAAGATCTATGTTAGGAACAAATAGGGAATAAAGATCTACATTGGGATCTGATGCCCCTCTGGATCCTGCTGCATGAGGCGGTCACCTCATCTTGCCTTATGGGTAGGCTGTCCCTGTTCTGTTCTAAACAGTGGCCAGACAGATGGAAGCCCACAAGCAGGATATGAATGACTGGCATGCTTGGAACGGCCTCACAGAACACCTGTGTGATGTCACTCTCTTGTTTCCTACAGGTCCCTCCTCAAAACCCAGCTTTTCCATGAAGCCTTTAGCACTCAGCATGAAATGAAACAAAGTGAGCAAATGAAACCACCAGGTATTCTTGGCTTACTCCTGCCTTCACTTTTCTCTCCTTCCTCTGTTGTTTCTCCTGAATCTAATGTTAAATTGTAAGCTACTCAAGACAGGGCCCTGTCTTCTTGTATTCTGTAAATGCCATTGCACATAGATGGCACTGAGGCGGTCACATCTAAACAACACGTATCAAGCATTCTTATATGGAGAATCCTTGGAACTGTAGTTTGTTAAGAATGCTGGGAATTGTAGCTCTGCGCAGTCAGCACCCTTAACAAACTACAGTTCCCAGGCTTCTTTTAGAGGAAGCCATAACTGATAGTGGTATGTGAGTGCTTTATATGTATGGTGTGGATCTGACCTGAGTGCCTCCGGACTGTCACTATTTTGCAGGAGGGATTTAAGCAAAGTGAAGTGGATTCAAGTGCTTAAAAAACAACAACCAGCCACTAGATTTTTTGCAATAGGGAAAGTGTTGGGGAGATGCACTTAAAAGTGTGGGATGAACGAATGATTAATGAACAAATGAAGATGTGTAAACATGACCCAAGCAAATCAAGATGATGAATGCTCTTTGTCATATAACTGCCCTGTAAACGAATCAGAATGAATGCTCAATAAAGCTCAGACATAATCTAACAACTATGTAAGCTTTCTGCAAACAAATCAGGATGAATGCTGAATAAGCAGGCCCACTATATTCATAACATCTCAGGCAATAGTACTGTAGGGTTAGCCATCCAGTATCAGGCAACAATATTCATTCAAGCCAGCAGCCTGTACAAGAAGAAAAGAAGTAGCAGTATCTAGTGATAGAATAAGTTAGAAGATAAACCAGTCATATAGGAACCAGTTTCCAAGTGAGAAATTAACCGGCTACAGTATAACAAATTGCTTTGGAACAGTAGCTAATGTTAAGGAGCTATTAGCAGACCCAGTTGGGAAGCTGGCGGCTTTGGGGAAATCTCTGTGCGGAGGTCCCCCAGCCCATGTATATGCTGCCCCCACACATAGGATTCAGCTCTCAGCATATGTTGGGAAGTGGCAAGAAGTGAAAGCAGAATCCTATATGCTTAGTGGTAGATGCACATACATTACCAGCTTGCTTGTGGGGCGGCGGGGGGAGTGGGACACTAAAGGGAGGCATTCCAGGTCCCCACTCCCCTTGGCTAGCAGATGCCAGCCTTACAAATAAATCCGCAAATACTTTTGCTATCCTACCTGGGCATATGCAGCGATGCGACTTATTTGAAACTAAATTATGTTACCATGTTCTGGCACCCATCTGCCTGAAACAAACAAAGTCCCTTCCTCTTTACAAAACTCCCTTGATGTTCAGCTGCTAGAAAGAACTGACATTCTTAGTTGTTACTAGTGGCTATTTGCAAGCCTGGAATATACGGAATATATGGAAAACGAGGCAATTCCAGATATGGTGGAAGGAAGCCATTTTCTGTGTTAGAGAGTGTCCATTTTCTGAGTCAGAGATGTGAGTTGGATAGGTGTGTTAGTGCATGAGTCAGCTCTTGGAGGAATACTTGGGTCTTGATCCAAGCCACAAAGTATCACTATTGCATCAATAGTTTGGCACTGGGTTTTTTTTGCCACTAAAGCTTCATTACAGTGCTCTCTTTCTCACCCTCATAAATTTCAGTGTCCTCTAGTGTCTCCCAGCAATCACTTGATCTAATATTAGGATATAAAAGAAATGCAGAGTGATTTTAAGAGACTTATTAAAATACAATTAGCTGTGTGCATGACTTAAGCAGCAAAATCATTTTCGCTTTTGAAAAAGCAAAAAACAAAGAATAAGTAAAAAAACAAAAACAAAACCCACAAGCTGATTGTGTTGAAAGCTATGCACCTTTCAGAGATAATAAAACTGCCAATCAAGGACATTTTCAAATATGGAAATGTTCATCCTTATGTTTTATGGTCCCCTCAGTGAACATTAAAACTTATTATGAAGCTCTCAATACAGCAGCAGCAACCTCCTAAATCTGCATTCATAACTACCACAATAATATTCATTTTCTGCAAGAGCCAACAGTCCCAGTTTCGACTGATATTACCCCCATGATCCTTCCAAAGGCCAGTCCTCTGAGATTTGACCCTGTTGGCACGAAAAGCATGTGTGGAGGGTGCTGTTTTGGAAAAGAAAATGGCATTCTATGTTTTGCCATATAAAACTTTGGATTAGTAAAAGATAACAAACTACTCCTTCCTCAATATCAGTATTAAAAGGAATTTCCTCCAGCGGTGGAGTCATACAACAGTTAACACTGCCCCCTCATGTCCAAAGTGAGAATCCCACAGATTTGTGGTGGGATCAAAGGACCAAGAGAGACTCGGAGCACAATCCTATGCACACATACTCCAAAGTAAGTCTCATTGAACTCAGTGAGGTTTATGTAACTGTAGGCAGATAAAGCTATTAATAGTAGTCATCATGGCTAAAGGTACTGCCTCTAAGACCAGAGGCAGCTTGCCTCTGAATCAGAAGAGTCATCTTCTCTTTTTTTAAATAATATTTTTATTAAATTTTCAACAAAAATAACAAAAATAAAAAACAAACAACAACAAACCACAAACAAAGAAAAATATACACAAAAGCGATATCTAATCCATAAAATGGGATTCTGCGAATCCCTTGACTTCCCTCACTCCCCTCTCCTGGTTCTTTAAATTTCTTTTTCAACTGCATATCATTTTTATTCCAAATTATTTTTCTACCTCAACTTTCCTGTATTATTTTTAAAACCCTTAAAATTCTGCCAATGTATTAACCTGTTTATAATACTTTTGTAAATACATAATAAACATTTCCCATTCTTAGAGAAGCCCTCTTCCCAAGATGATTGAGGGGGCCTGATGCAATGTCCTCACATTGTGCAGTGTCCTGATGCCGCAAGGAGCCAAGAGGTGGAGCCAAACACCCTCTGAACATTGAGGGGGCTGGCCTCCTTAAAAAATGGGGGCGTCAAGAGTGGCTCAGTCCCTAGGAGCTGGTGCGTATGCGCTAAATAACACAGATTGAGAAACAGCGAGAAAGGGCTATTGTCCTCATGTCTACCATGGGGTCAACTTGGTTGGTAGGCATGAGAGACAAGCCCTTTCCTATGGTGGCCCCCACAATATACAATTATTTCCCCTCACAGTGCTCAAGATCCCTATGCTGTGCATTTTTATATGGGTTTCAAAATCCCAATGATTTAGGACCGCTATTTCTAACTAAGGCTTAACAGGCCTTTAAAAAGGGGAGGGGCAATGTTTCTGCCTTTTTTGTTTTACCGGTAGTTATTTTTATACTGTATGTTTATTGTGTTTTTACGATATTGAGAGCCACCTATGCCTAAAAAGGTTCCATATACATACTTTTAGAAATGACATGAAATGAAATGTCCTGCTTGTGACATGTGTTTGGCTTGCTGTCAGAAACAAGAAGTAAGATTGGATGAGTGTTTGGTTGTACAGCTCTTCTTATGTTCTTATGCATTGCAGTCCAAAGCTGCAATCCTAAACATCTAAACCCTGTATTTTTAAAACTTTGTTTCTGTTTGTCATTTGCTTGCTGGGTGGTTTCCCTCTAAAGGCTGGCATAAATTTGCACCTATACATATAAATAAACACATGCAATGCTATGCAAATTTGTGGCATGGTCCCGTGCCCCCATATCTATTAGGACCCTTGCTCAGTCTAGAGCAGGAGTACCATAATCCAACTCTGGTCACCTCAACTCAAAAAGGCTATTGTAGAGTTGGAAAAGGTTCAGGAAAAGGCAACCAAAAGGATGAATGGGGTGGAGTGACTCCCCTATGAGGAAAGGTTGCAGCATCTGGGACTTTTCAGCTTAGCGAAAATGTAAGATGAGACACGATAAAAATTTATAAAATTTATGCATGGCGTGGAGAAAGTAGATAAGGGAAAGTTCCCCTCCTCTCTAATACCACTAAAACATCTGGATATCTGATTAAGCTGAATGCTAGAAGATTCAGGAGGCAGAGATGGCCACCAACTTGGATGGCTTTAAAAGAGGATTACACAAAATCATGGAGGACATGGCTATCAATGGCCACAAGCCACAACGGCTGCATTCCATCTCCACTGTCACAGGCATCATGCCTCTGAAGACCAGTTGCTGAGAAGTGTAGTTGGACAGAGTGCTGTTGTGCTCATGCCCAGCTTGTGGGCTTCCCACAGGCATCTGGTTGGCCACCATGGGAAAAGGATGCTGGACTAGATGGGCCATTGGCCTGATCCAGCAGGTTCATCTTATGTTCTCATGCATCTTAGGGACCTCATCATTTACAGTTTGCGCAGAGAGAGGTGAGCTATCCAGGAACTACCAATAAATCTCCTCAGACAACTCAAGGACTGAAGCATGAAACAATGTAGTACAGGGCGATATCATCTGGTCCCTTTCTACAAGTATTACCCCCCCCCCCAATATTGGCTGAGTCAAATGCCAGGAATTAGCAACTTGACTGGAATGAATTATAAACAAATTGGATTGTTTGGATAAAGCCAAAGAGGATGTGTTCATTTTTAATGAGGGATGGTATTTCATAATGGCTAAAAAGCTGAGCTATGACTCCAGAAGTTATTGGTTCAAATGTTGTCTCTGCCCCCAACTCGCTAGGGAACCATGGGCAAGTCATTCCCATCTCAGCTTATCCTCCACTGTATGGGTTTTCACTGAGTAGGTTTTCCTCATGTCCTACTCCCCAGGGCTTGCCATTTTGGGATGCAATAAGGCACCATTTTCTGTTCTGCCCTGTTTCCATTCTGCTGCAGTCCATCTTCCACCCAAAACGCCATTTGTTTGCCATGGGGTTATATCAAACTAAATCTTCCTCAGAGTAGACCGATTGTAATTAATGAATTTAAGTTAGACATACCCACTAATTTCAATGAGTCTACTCTGAGTAGGCCTAACACTGGATACCACCCATTGGTTCTATACATTTTGCCCCTTTCGCTTTCTTGTCTCCTGTGCTCCTCCTCCACATTCAATTCAGGGGTGGTGATGGGATTGGCCAAAATGCTCTTGGTAGGCCCACCTCTTTGCCACTGTCACCACTGCCCATTCATTTGCCCTCTCCCTCTGCATTGATTCTAAATCAGCACCACTGCCCTAAAAAGAGGCCAAGGCAAGAACTGCTTTCCAGATGTTTTTGCTTGCACATTTGGAGAGGGCAGCAAACACAGAGAAATATAGATCAGGAGGTTCTGGTGGGTCAGCAGTAGGCCACTTCGCTGGGTATGGGCTTCAACAGGTACCCAACAATGCCAAACCCTGAGGCTAGTGCTGCCTGCTATGATAGCCAAATGAAACATCCATGTTCAGAGCCGTTATATCTCAGACCCACAAGCTGCAAAGAGACAGAAGGGAGCCAGCAGTTGTCTTGTGCTGACACTCATCCTGAATGAAGTCCCCCAAATGCTGATTCCTCTTTCTGCATTGAGGAAACATTTCTCTTACTGTGTGAATAGCTTATATGCAGTCCTGGCCAATCATATTATCGACAATTGCCCTGCAGGGGTCAGGGTTGCTCTTTGTATGCATGCTGTCTCCTTACAGCTCTTTTATGCTTGGCTTGGGGGAGAGATGGGGGTTGGAAGCAACAACTCTGCTCCTCAAAGAGACTGTGGACCATCATTACACATAAAAAAGAGAAGGTAATGGCTTCTGTAATTTGATTCTAAGGAAGAAGCTGAAATTACCTCCTCACAATAGGTGCATGGGGAATGGTGGCGAACATAACTGTTTACTATCCAGGACTATCTAACTTGGGTAGAATTATAGACAAGGTTCTCCAGCAAAATGACTTTATAGCAGCAATGAACACTCTCCATGGCTGTTGGGCATTTTTAAAAGGATGTAGCTTTCATGGCTATCATGTACTTTGGTTTTATTTTTAAACCCAGTGGTCTTGAGTGTCTTCTAGGGATGAGGTGCACATTTCTAAGAAGAAGAGATGTTAGGGGTCATTCTTTGGCTACCTGGTCACCTCTACCCTTGTAGCACCCAGATGTGGAGGGCACTGAGTGGCGAGTGAAAGATACTCTGTATGTGTTCAGAAGAAGTCTATAACTTCATTTCAAAGGAGATGTTTAATTCTGGAAGTATCATACTGGAGCTATGTCAATGTTTATGAACACCACAAGTGTAAACATTTCTGTGCGACCCTTGTTTGATCACCTGATGAGGAGCTGATGATGTCTCCAGACATTTCAGGGTTTGCATAGACTTGCCAGTGTGGGGCTTGTGTACTGACAACTGCGTTGTGCTTGGTGACACAAAGACTCTTCACCCAAGCCAGATTTTGTCCATGGCCTGGACTAAAGGGCTGTTAGGGGACCGTCTTCATCCATATACAATCACTCCCCACCTACTGACTATGCTTAGGGCCACTGTCATGAACTGACGGGACACTGAGGAAGGGGAAGAGGATCCTGGTGAAGGGTGTAGCCATGATTGGTACACACTGAGACAAGCTAAAGATGTGGGAGGGCAGGTTGGGGACTTAGGAGGTACTCACGGGGCATCAGAAGATGTTGCAGCAGCAACTGATAGTTCAGGGAAGCCAGGGGAGAGAGGCACATCACCAGAACCAGAGGTGCCCCCAACTCTGCAAACATAGGGGTCTCTGAGACATCAGGAACAGTGGAAATGCACTCCAGGAGTTAGAGATGAGCTTGCAGTATCTCCAAATCTGGGAGAGTTGTGTACAGTTATTCACCAAATGAAAAACAACAAAGCCAGTGGACCTGATGGGATCATAGCTGCCAAGTCCCGGTTAGAAAAATACGGGATCAGCAACTTCCGGCGCCGGCGGTGCCCGATTTCTGGTGCCCAGACACCAGCAGAGCGGCACCGGAAGAAATCCGGGGGAATTACAGGATATTTTGCCATTCAGGATGACAGCGGGAAACGGCTTTTAAAAACGGGGTTTCCCGGGGAAAACGGGAGACTTGGTAGCTATGGATGGGATACCTGCCAAAATCTTCAAAGTGGGCAGAATTGAACACACAACAACTTCACAAGCTCATCGAAAAAATCTGGGAAAGAGAAGAAATCCCAGCAGACTTTAGGGATGCCAAAATTATCAATATCTTTTAAAAAGGTGACAGAACTGATTATGGAAACTATTGAGGCATCTCTCTATTAGCTGCAGCCGGCAAAATTCTTGCAAGGATCTTAGCAAACCATCTGGTAACAATATCCGAGGTGACCCTTCTTGAATCCCAAAATGGTTTTTGGCCTTCTAGGGGGACAGTGAACATGATTTTCACTGCTCGACAGCTTCAAGAAAAATGCAGAGAGCAAAACCAACCCTTGTATATGGCATTAATTGACCTGACTAAGGCTTTCGACACTGTAAATCGTAATGCCCTGTGGACTGTCCTTCTGAAAATTGGCTGCCCAGATAAATTTGTAAACATCATTCGGCTCCTGCATGATATGACAGCAACAATTGCAGATAACAATGACTCTCAAAGTGAACCATTCACAGTGGTATCAGGTGTTAAACAGGGTTGTGTTATTGCCCCAACTCTATTCATTATTTTCATTGCCATGATCCTACACTTTGTTGACAGGAAGCTCCCCACCGGAGTAGAAATTATATATCGAACAGATGGAAAGCTCTTCAATCTGAGCAGGCTGAAAGCAAAAAGTAAGGTTACCGTAACTTCCGTCATAGAGCTTCAGTATGCTGATGACAATGTAGTGTGTGCACGCTCAGAGTATGACCTCCAAACCATCCTAAATACCTTTGCAGAAGCTTACGAAAAGCTTGGCCTATCACTCAACATCCAAAAAACCAAAGTGCAAACCAAGTACAAAATAACCCCTTTGCAGCGCCACAAATCCAACTCAGTGGTGTAACGTTGGAAAATGTTGATCACTTCTCCTACCTAGGCCAACATTTCCACAAGGGCCAACATTGATGCCGAAATCCAGCATCGCCTGAGCTCTGCGAGTGCGGCTTTCTCCCGATTGAAGTGCAGAGTGTTTGAGGATCGGGACATTCAAAGGGAAACCAAAATGCTTGTTTACAAAGCTATTGTACTACCAACCTTACTATATGCTTGTGAAACATGGACCACTTATAAACGCCATCTCCAACTCCTCGAAAGATTCCATCAACGGTGTCTCCAAAAAATTTTACACATCACTTGGGAAGGCAGGCGAACTAGTATCAGTGTACTGGAAGAAGCAAAGATCACCAGTGTTGAAGCAATGATTCTTCAACATCAACTTCGTTGGACTGGTCATGTTGTGCAGATGCCTGATGATCATCTTCCAAATCAATTACTCTATTCCGAACTTAAAAATGGAAAGCGTAACGCTGGTGGTCAACAAAATAGGTTTAAAGACTGTCTCATGGCAAATAATAATAATAATAATAATAATAATAATTTATTATTTATACCCCACCCATCTGGCCGGGTTCCCCCAGCCACTCTGGGCAGCTTCCAATAAAACATTATTGGAATACAGAAATCAAACATTAAAAGCTTCCCTAAACAGGGCTGCCTTGAGATGCCTTCTAAAGGTCTGGTAATTGTTGTTCTCTTTGACCTCTGGTGGGAGGGCATTCCACAGGGTGGGTGCCACTACCAAGAAGGCCCTCTGCCTGGTTCTTAAAAAATGTAGTATCAACACTGACAACTGGGAAACACTGGCCTGCGAGCGCTCTGATTGGAGAACAGCCTTTACCAAAGGTGTCATGGGCTTTGAAGAAACTCGATCTCAGGACGCAAGGGAGAAATGTGCTAAGAGGAAGGCATGCTTGGCAAATCCACACCATGATCAACTCCTGCCTGGAAACCAATGTCCCCACTGTGGAAGGACGTGTGGATCCAGAATTGGCCTCCACAGCCACTTACGGATCCATTGTTAAAACCGTGTTTATGGAAGACAATCTTACTCGATTACAAGTGATCGCCAAGGGGGGGGGGGCAGGCAAAAGAACACAGTCCAGCTCACTAGTGGACCAGGCAGAGATCATGGGGGCTGTTAGGTCTGATGGAGTCTTGTGGTTACTCAGGTGGATTAAGCTGAGAGCAGGTGAGGATCATATGCTTCATCAAGTGGCAAGGCAGAGTTGCTCAGCTGGAGCAAACTCATTTGCAGCAATCAAGATTGGAAGCAAGTCAGAGACTCTGTTTCTGCTCAACTTTCCCTGTTAATGTACCACAGCTTGGCTGTTTAGGGAACTCCACTGGACTTCAGGACTGACCCCAGGTGTTCCAACCCTGGATCTTCTGTAGAGGTGGGAACCTGATGCTGCAGATTGAACCTTGCTTGTTGTATTGGACCTGGACTGGTATTTTATCATTTGGACAGTCTGGCTACTCTCTAGTGTTGCCCTTGGGACTGTGTGCACTATCAGGACATAACTCTGGGTATGTTGGGGTTCAGGACATCCACCTGATGAACTGCTTCTGGGCATTTTTGGTCGGCAGCTGAAGTTGCAGAGAGAGAGAGAGAAGATGCTGCCACAAACCCTTGCTGTCTGGGTAACTTATGGAACTCACTCCACTGCAGCTTCTAGCCAAGCCTTCACTGCAGTGTTGTTCTTGGATAGGTAGTGAGGATTAGGACTGAACACCCACAGTAATAACTATAACAAAGTTGGGAAACTAGTATAACAGGGTGGGGAACATCTGGCTTGTGGGCTTAACTAGGTCTACAAGGACTCCACATTTGACCCACCAAGGCCATTTTGGCCAAGCCACACCTACTTACCCTACACCCAATATCATACATGACATCTGGGGTGGAGCAGGTAAAGGTATGGCTAGGTCAAAAGGGGGATTGCAGGCATTGCCAATCACCTGCAAACATTTTACAATGTTGTGTGGACAATGAACCAAGGTTCCTTGGTGGCTCATCAGTGTTCCTGCACAAAGAACAGCCTTGTATGAGAGAAAAACCAACAACAACACAGGGCTCCATCCAGACCATTAAAAAAGTCTCTAATAATCACTGTTTGCCCACTTGGACAACATTCACCCTTCCCCCTTTACAGGGAAAACTAAGAGACATTTATTCCTGGCCTCTTTGTTGATGTTGCTGCTGCTATGAGTCCCTGAGTGCAAATGACTTTCTGCTTTTAATGAGAAAACAGCTGCGCTGGAGCAGCTCTGCTGTCGCTCTCCTGCTGTGGTAATTGCCAGCTCTTATATGTTATTTAGACTGGGATCTTTTAGCTGCTTATATCTTGCTGTGCTGAGGGAGCTAATGGCTGAAGAAGAGAGTGTGCTTGCAGCAGTCCTAGTGAGGACTGCTTTCTGCCTCCACACCTCGTGCACACCGACCCCTGCACTGCCTGAGTCATTCACTTAGTCTGAAGTAGGTAATCCTAATGTTTATCTAAAATTTTATGTAAACCGCTTTAACTAATTAACAAGAGAAAGAAGGAGGAACTTTGAATGCTGGTAGTTCCTTTTTAGATTTTGGGTAGGTCAGCCATAGGAAAGAGTGCAGCGCAGGGGAGGCTAGATGTTGAAGGTGAGCAGAGCTACAACCCAGAAGCCCCAAGCGTATGCCCATTTTTCATCTCCACATTCCCCAGGCTATAATCATTTTATTAGTGAACCCTTGGAAAGGTGTTAGCTCTACTTCATATGTGAGAAAAACCAAGAGTGAACTAAAGAGTCAAATATGCCATGCTAGGAAGTTACCTGTAGCTAACCTCTTTAGCGCAAAGCTATATTAAGATGCCCATTAGAGCTCCTTTGCCACTCCAGTGTAACCTTTATGAGGGTTGGTGGCTAATCATTACACTGTGCTTGCTTGCCCACACAGGCACATTTAACCTGGGGCAACAAATCATTATTGAAGTGTGTTATGTACTGTGCTGGCGGGTGAACTTAGCTGAGCACACTTGGCGGCTACAAGTGCTGCTTTTGTTTATACCCAGCGGACACTCTCTGAACTCTCTCCATGGCATGAGGGTAAGCTGGCAAAGCACATATTTGTGTGCCCAGCAGTGCTGTTAGGCCAAGAGAATTAGTTTGTCTTAATTGCTCAGCTTAAAATGGTAGGTTGAGGATATGGTGAAGAAGAAAGCAATGGTACTGCGGAACAATTGTTAAAAGAACTCAAAAGTCGAGCTTAATGTGGACTTGTGAAAAAGTGTCATTTTTAGACTGCAACTTTTGCAGAAATTATTAAAATGACTTGACAGCAACAATTGGAATCTCCAGAAATGCAGAAAACATTTTTCAAAAGAACCGTGGGGATTGGCATTTCAAACCTTTAATAACTGATCCTCTTGAAGCTGCCCAGCTAGTTGTTGCTCAATATTGGAAGGACCTAACAAGTGCTATGTTAGCTAACTGGTATAAGATGGTTTTGTAAGTCACTTTGGTGGAAAAACTAACAAACTAACTATGCCTGGCTAAGGAACAAAATAAAAAGATTCTATCGTGGCAGGCTGGCACTTTTTTTATTGTTTATGCAAGCAAACAAGAAACACAAAATATGCACAACCTTCTGGCTGTGACAAACATTGTGGACTTGATTTTTGATACTTTCTGATGGGCTGTGGACAGATTCATGTTTTTGGTGTGTCTTTTATTTTACTTTAGACTCCCCTTGTCTCCTCTCTGAGGTGAGGAGGGGATTGTTTTGTAGTATTAAAATTGTGTTACTAAAAAAAATACTCTGAAGAAAGGTTAAGATCAGTACAAAACATGAATTGCCATGCAGTGTGTGTGCACATTTGAAGCCAAACTGTTGTTGATCTCCCCCTTTCTGTTGTTATTATTTAAGTACAGACTAGAAGAAGCTGAAATGCAGAGAGTGCCTGCTACCTTTTGGGAAGATGTGTGACCTGTGTGAAAACTTCTCTTCTGAAGTGTTGTTAGTTGGCTCCTCTCACTGCCAGGTCCTCTCACTACCATCTTCCTTAGACAGAGATTGCTTCTGTCGCATGCTGTGGAAAAAGGGGGAGGAAATGTTTACAGAACAAAATTTGATGTGTATATGTGAAATGTGCCCACAGTGGCAACAAAGTTTTGCAAAAATTTACAATTTGAGCTTCTACATGGACACTACATGGCTCACCCCTCCCCTCCCCCCCCTTTTCAAAGCAAAGACTTCAGAGCTTTGGAACCAAATTATAAAGAAAAGGGCTCCTTTGAGCATTTTATGATTGCTTTCCATTCACCTCTGAGTAACACCTCATATTACAAAGAGGAGGAAGGGCTTCTGAGCATGATGGGACCCTCGGGTCTCCTCTTCATAGTAATATAGTTAGAGAGGATCCCGATTTTTCCAGCACTGAAAACACACTTTTCATATGAGCAAACATCAATAAACTGAAGCGACTTTGTAAAGAAGAGTGGACCAAAATGCCTCCACACAACGAGGTGAACGTCTGATAAAAGTCATGCCATGTGTGAAGAACTAAGTTACATTCAGTAGCTTGTAGAACCACCTTTAGTAGTGATAATTTGAAGTACTGTAATCGTTTTTGTTATGACTTTAAAATATTATTTACTTAAGAAAATCTTTAATAAAAATATTTTTTTACTCATACAGAAAACAATTGCTTTGAGTTATTGCTGCTAAAGGCAGTTCTGCGAGCTACTGAATGTAGCTTAGTTCTTCACACATGGCTTCTCCATTTTGGCTTTATTTTTGTTAAATACATCGTGACCCAGGTCATGTGTTGTTGTTCATTTGAGGTTGTATTTACCTATTTTAAGAACTGCTAAGGAACAGGTGTTGGGTTGTTATTATGTCCCAATATGTAAAACCACAGAATCCAGAGAGTGTGCACTCCCCTCCCCCCGACAGGATGCATTAGAATCCATTGTAAAGTAAAGGTAAAGGGACCCCTGACCAGTTGTGACCGACTCTAGGGTTGCGGCGCTCATCTCACGTTAATGGCTGAGGGAGCCGGCGTACAGCTTCCAGGTCATGTGGCCAGCATGACAAAGCCACTTCTGGCGAACCAGAGCAGCACACGGAAACGCCGTTCATCTTCCCGCTGTAGTGGTACCTATTTACCTACTTGCACTTTGACGTGCTTTTGAACTGCTAGGTTGGCAGGAGCTGGGACCATTATAGTTGGGTGAAAAATGCTTTCTGGGATGTCCCTGCCAGATGTAACTTGCAACTAAAGGAGCTATTTTCATTGATGGATCAGTGGAGGAGGAGATTTATTATTTGCTGTTTTGGAAGAATGAACAAATAAACGGAAATGCAGTTATTTTAAATGTTGCATGTTACTGTATCAATTACTTTTGAATCTGTTCCTTGCCTGTATCAAGTTTATGAGGCAGCTAATATAAGTAACGTCTCTACTTGTGTAAACTCCTCAAGGGTTTTGAAAGAGGTTTCCTGGCCTGTCTGGTGCTGAGGAGAAACAGAACAAAATACCTCAAAATCAACTTTGGACAACAAAAAGTAACTCTTTTTGGGGGGGGGGGTTAATTACCTCACAGAAACGCTGCGGCTATTGCGCATGCGCTTCAACATAGATTTTCCCTCCCCCGCCCCGGCAACCGTTTTCTCTCACGCTTCGCTGACAACTCCTGCGCACTCGCACTACCAACTACCGCTACCCAGCGAGCTTTGCTCGGGTCTCCTTTTTCCTCCTCCCTTTCCTTAGCTCACAATTTCCTCGAGCGCATGCGCGGTACGCAGCCGAGTGGACCATACCACTCTCGGTTTATGGCTAGAGGAAGGGGAATGCCATCCACTTTCCTCTCGAACACATTATTTAAACGGGGCCGCCCCCGATAAGCACGGGCTGGAAAAGCAACACATTTGCAATCCGAAAGCCCTATTTGCAGTCTACGGAGTTCTCCTCGAAGCGGATAACTTCTCAGCGTCTCGAAAAGACCCCTGTCGCCTCCCCGCGCGGTCAGGATGGACCGTTCCGACAACGCGCCTTCGAGCCTCTTGCTTTTGAGGGGAAGGAGGGCGCCGCCATTTTGTCGGCAGGGAGGGAAAATCCGCGGAAATCCGAAAGTCCCCCTCCTCTTCCTCGCGCGGCACACGCAGGGGCTGGAAGTCACCGGCGCCGTCGTCGTCGTCGTCCTTTGGTCGGTTGTTCCCTCAGGCCTCGCGCCGACGGTAAGCGAGCGGGATCGGAGGCTGAGAGAAACTTGGGCCCCGCTCCTGAGCTGGCTTAGGGGTGGGCCGAGGTGGCCTAGCGGAGGCCTCAGAATGGCTTTCGGGCCTAGCGCGGGAAGGCCGGGAAAGTGAGCGGTGAAACGTGGTGAGGGCCGTTGTCGTACACGGTGTATCTTTCGTGGAATAAACTAGGCTCAGGACGATTCGAAGCACATATATAAATATACAGTGTGTGCACACACATACGTGTATAAAGGCCGTTGGCCGCAGCGCAGCTTACCTCAGAGTAAACGAGCGCAGAGGGTTTTCCTGTTAAACGCGCTGGGGGAGGGGAGAGTCGATCCTTTATTATTTATTCTTTACAGTATTAATAATACCAAATATAATCTTTATTATCGGTAGTGGTAAGCATTAAATTTATTGGTAAGATTTTTATTTAGTATTAATAGAAAGCGTTATCTTAATAATGGCAAGCACAATCTTAATTATTAATTGTAAACATTGCGTTTATTATTAATTCTAAGCACAGTCTTTCTTAAGGGCAAGCATATTTATCACGTCTTTACAGCTGAATGTTCTGTGTGTTTTTACTCGGAAGTAAGTGTTAATATTATGTTGATGATTTCTTATTCTTACCCATGTTACACAATGAGGTCTCAGGATGGGTTACAATAATTTAAAAATAAAATATCAAAAATGTTAAAATACACTGCAATCAAGAGAGAAGGTTGGGCCAGGTTAAAGAGGTATATCTTGAGCATATCACAAAAACGATGCAACAAATGTGTTCTTAAATATATTAAATCCTGATGTTACTGATGTAGATTTTTTTTACTGCAATTATAATTTTGTTAGGTGTGGATAATGATTTATTTCTAACTCCCAATATTTGTCGTGGTGGTTATTTATTATGTTAATTTATAGGTTCCTACTTTATAATAATAATTTATAGGTTACTATTTTATAACAGGGACCCAGGTGGCGCTGTGGGTTAAACCACAGAGTCTAGGGCTTGCTGATCAGAAGGTTGGCGGTTCGAATCCCTGCAATGGGGTCAGCTCCTGCCCACCTAGCAGTTCGAAAGCACATCAAAATGCAAGTAGATAAATAGGGACTGCTCCGGCGGCAAGGTAAACGGCATTTCCGTGCGCTGCTCTGGTTCGCCAGAAGCAGCTTTGTCATGCTGGCCACATGACCCGGAAGCTGTCTGCGGACAAATGCTGACTCCCTCGGCCTATAGAGCGAGATGAGCGCCGCAACCCCAGAGTCGGACACGACTGGACCTGATGGTCAGGGGCCCCTTTACCTTTATTTTATAACAACAAATTTATTACTTATACCCTGCCCATTTGGCTGGATTTCTTTTTCTTTTTAAAAGAGTAACCCACCCCATCTGTACATCCCAGGGTGGGTTTCATAAAATTATAGGATTGTCAAGTTGGAAGGGACCACTAGGGTCATCTAGTCCCACCCCCTGCATGCAGAAATATTTTGCCCAGTGTGAGGCTCGAACCCATGACCCTGAAATGAAGAGTCCTATGCTCTACTAACAGAGCTATCTTAGGCTTATAAGCAATAACATATACAACAAATGCACAACTTGAAACAAAGGTGCATTTCCTCTAATCTCAATAAAATATACAAAAATGCACAACTTGAAACAAATAAAGGTGCATTCCCTCTAATGATCTCAAAGTATTCTACATGCTTCAGATTACAAGAAAGGAGAACTTTCTGACAGTAAGAGCTACGGACTTCCTCGGAAGGTGGTAGACTCCATTGAGATTTTTAAGCAGAGGTTGGATGGCCATCTGTCATGGCTGTTTTAGTGGAGATTCCTGCATTGCAGGGGGTTGGACTAGATGATCATTAGAATCCCTTTCAATTTGACAATTCCAAAAATAACTTTTCTAGGGATATTCATCCTTGTTTTCTAATATTTTTTGAAGGGGGAAGCACATTCTGGATTCTGCCATTAGACAGGAGTAAGGCCAATGAAAGGTGGTGTATTCTGTACTTTAGAGAAAACACATGAGGTCATTCTGGCCCCAGCCATCTGCTGGAGACAATAATTAATTACAGAGAGCTCCTCCCTCCCTGGCAGGAGGAACTCTTCTCCAACTACCACTTGCCTTGGGACTGCTGAAGTGAGAGAAAGTGCTGTGGCAGAGGCCACAAGGTAGTTGAACCTCTTAAACTAGATATAAATGCTTGTACTACTTGCCATTTTCCTTTGGCTTTGCTCAGCTCATTTCTATACGTTTCTCTTGTTTGTTTTTAATTTTATTTCCATTTGTAAGATGAGATCAGGATCTGAAGATTACTGATTGATATGAACTGATTTTGGAGACAATTTTCATCTGTAAAGCAGAATAAAATAAGAGCTGGCAGATTCACTCAATGGACACGACCAACTCTCATCCGTTAATTTCAGTGGGTCTACTCTGAGTAAGACTTCGGTGGCTATAACTCACAATGTGTATAAGAATACGGGAAGCTCTCTTACACCAGTTCAGACTATTTGCAAATCTAGCTCAAAAGTAGATTTGAGTGATAGTGACTCTCTAGTCTTTCAGGTAGAGGTCTTATTACATAACCTAATACCATGTTGTTTTGGCTGGAGATTCTACAGACTGACCTGGGACCTTCTGCTTGTGAGGCATGTGCTCTACCACAGAACTATAATAATTGTTTATCTGTACTGCTTAATTGGGGAAATGGAGGGACATTTCCTTCATTTCCTTCAGAGAGGCGTACATATAGTAAACCACTTCTACAGTAACTTGTTACTACCAACAATTACAGTTTTTAAAAACTAGATATTACTCGCTTCTCTCTTTTTTTATTCTTTAGCAACACCACGGCAGAAATGTCAGAATACATTCGGGTTACCGAAGATGAAAATGAGGAACCCATTGAGATTCCTTCAGAGGATGATGGGACTGTCTTGCTCTCCACAGTTACTGCTCAGTTTCCAGGAGCATGTGGTCTGCGTTACAGGAACCCCGTGTCTCAGTGTATGAGAGGGGTCCGATTAGTGGAAGGAATTCTGCATGCACCGGATAATGGCTGGGGAAATCTGGTGTATGTTGTTAACTATCCCAAAGGTGTGTGCTTTGTTTGTATGTGATTTATTTTGCTTTTAAAAAAGAAAGAAGCATGGATTATTTTTGAAAATAAAAACCTATATATGGATAATTTATTTTCTTTTACAAGGTAGGTAGCCGTGTTGGTCTGCCGTAGTCTAAACAAAATAAAAAATTCCTCCCAGTAGCACCTTAGAGACCAACTAAGTTTGTTATTGGTATGAGCTTTCGTGTGCATGCACACTTCTTCAGGTATCTGAAGACCAACACAGCTACCTACTTATTTTGCCCTAGAATTCTAAATCCCTATAAGTTGCTCAAATTGTTAGGCAGTTGGGCAACTTTTATTTTTTATACCCCACATTGATCAACTAAATTATTATTTTTTCTTGTGATGTTTAGGAAGGGCAGTATATAAATATAATAATGATGATGATAATAATAATAATAGTAATAATAATTCCTGCCAACCTAGCAGTTCGAAAGTACATCAGAATGCAAGTAGATAAATAGGAACCGCTACAGTGGGAAGGTAAACGGTGTTTCCATGTGCTGCTCTGGTTTGCCAGAAGCGGCTTTGTCATGCTGGCCACATGACTTGGAAGCTGTACGCCGGCTCCCTCGGCCAATAATGCGAGATGACCGCGCAACCCCAGAGTCAGTCACGACTGGACCTAATGGTCAGGGGTCCCGTTACCTTTGCCTTTTTAATAATAAAATAGTAGTATACGTCCCCCCCCAAATCTTTTAGATACAAGTTGCCGGTGGCAGCACTTTAAAAGGTGAAAAGGATTAATATAAGACTTCCCCCAAAATGCAAGTGGGAGCAATTGGTGTATTTATAGCAAATACACTTTAAGGCTGGAATCCTAAACACGGTTACTAGGGAATTAGCCTCATTGAACACAGTGGTACTTCTGAGTACATGCATTTTAAGGGAAACATTTAAAAAGCCCTACATTGAACTCTAATGAGTTGGCTTCTGAGTAAATTTAGGATTGGGCAGCATGTAGCTCTAGAATGATCTGCTCCACTAAAATGTTTCATTGCAACTAATGGGATTATTTGTTTAGTTATTTTTAAAAGTGCTGACTGTTTGATGGACACATCTATCTTTAGACAACAAGAGGAAAATGGATGAGGCAGATGCCTCATCAGCTGTTAAGGTGAAAAGAGCAGTACAGAAAACATCAGATTTGATAGTTCTGGGTCTTCCGTGGAAAACGACTGAACAAGACCTGAAGGAGTACTTCAGCACATTCGGAGAAGTTCTTATGGTGCAGGTATCTAGCTTTCTTTCCCATAAACAGTTATGTCATTGGACTGTAGGGTAACTGTTGTACTCCCTATCATGAATGCTGTGCTGTCCCTAAGTAAAACAACTGACCATTGCTTCTGGTTATGCAGAGGAGGAAGAGAATGCAGTCTGTTCCTTCCGTTTGCATTTAGGCTGGCGACAGGTATGAGCCACAATTAGTTGAACCATAGAAGTGCAACTACTGTTGTGTGTCGGAGTTTCTTAAGCAGATATTGCTTGACCCACTGCAAAAATGGTGAAGTTAGCGATTTCCTATTTTCTTCCCTTTCAACTTGGCACCCTGCCTAAGTTCTCTGAAGTGCTGGATTGCCTAATTCAAATATATTAAGATGTTGTACATTTATTTACCTTAGAATACTTATCTCCCACTTTATAGTGCTGAGAGGCTCTCAAAACGACTTCTAAAAATTTCACAATGAAAATTGCATCCCAACCTGGTATCGAGAACAGAAATTTCTTTTTGGTAACAGAATTGTTGAGGTGCCATTTCCTATCCTCAGACATCTGATTTCCTTGGTGTTGTCCTCTGAGGCAAGGCAATGGGACTGAACGGCTATAAATGTTTCAGAATTTGGCTCAATTCCTGGTTTTAGTCTGTTTTAGTATTGAGTTTTGTCAGTTGAATTCAATGTGGTGAAAATGAATAGTTCTGACCTTTTTCATGCTGGTAGCTGGACTTGTTCGTCTAAATCCGAGTCATGTGTTTGTGTGTGAACCTTGAAAGTTAAATGGCATATGCCACAAATATAACCTTTCTGCTTGAATGGAAATTTGCACACCATGATTTAACTTTTTGATTGTCAAAATAACATTATTTGAAGCTTTTTATACCCTGTTCTTCAGTCAGAGAAGCTCAGAGCAGCTTACATAAGATTTGTAACAAACAAGCCAGTTCTTTCCCCTCAGGCTTACAGTATAAAATGCATGATTCAAGGTAACAATGAATGAGGAAGGAAGAGGCAAACTAGCCAATTTGGACACCACTTCTTAAAGTTACAAAGCTCATATAATGATCAGCTTGAATGGAAACAGTCCAGAAAGAGCCAAGCTGAGCTGGTTTCTCAGTAGAGCTGATGGAGTGGCCCCTTCTCCATTGTCTCCCTCTGCTGTAGCCAGATAGAAAGATTGTTGAGGAGGGACAGAGGAACCTGGTTTCTATGCTGTAGCTGTTAGCAAGGGAAGGTGATTAAAGCAGGATGAAATATTTTGAACTTTTTTTTGCACTACATTTTGAAATTCAGTCTATAAAATAGCTGAATAGAATTAGTACATAAATGCCAGCGCATTGTGATTGTTCTAGCCATGTAATCTCTTCTCTTAACTCCAGGTTAAGAAGGACATCAAAACTGGCCACTCAAAAGGGTTTGGTTTTGTAAGATTCACTGACTATGAAACCCAGGTGAAAGTCATGTCTCAGCGCCACATGATAGATGGAAGATGGTGCGACTGCAAACTTCCAAATTCTAAGGTACTAAATGTAACTTGTTCTAGGCTTTGTAAGTATGTAAAGCCAAACTTGTCAAGAACGAGTCCCAAATAATATATAAAATGAGATTCTCTTTGGTTCTAAATACATTGGCTGGGGTTCAAAATACTGCATAAGCATCATCACTCCATGCCACATAGCAGATCACTTTTGAAACTGATGGCACTTTTCA
The DNA here is from genome assembly GCF_963506605.1 of Zootoca vivipara. NCBI lineage: Eukaryota > Metazoa > Chordata > Lepidosauria > Squamata > Lacertidae > Zootoca > Zootoca vivipara. The sequence goes on from NC_083281.1 coordinate 84,724,553, forward strand.
AAATCAGTTAAAGAGGAACAGCAAACAAGTGCCTTTGATTACACCTGAAATAGTTCTTTGGGTTCTGGCTAGTCACTCACTGTTCCATACAGAACAGGGCTTAGGAACCTTTTTCAGACCACCTGAGCAACTTTTCAGGGGCCACATTCTTGTGGTAGGAGGGGTTAGTGGCAAATGCAGCCTGGGTACAGTATTCTAATGTTGCCTTTTTCAATGGGCTAGTTTCTACACATCTCACAGAGCCTCCTGTATTCCAGGCAAACAAAAGGCATTATCAAGAGTTGAAGCGCACATTTCAGCCGAGTAAAAATGCTCAGTTTTGGGTGCAAAGCAAGGCTGATGAAGGATATGGGCTGCCAAGTACGGGTATGGCATGGTGAGATCTCCAGGACCAGGCTTGATTTGATCTCCAAGCCTGAGGTTCCCCACTTCTGAAATAGAACTTCAAGGAAGTGTTCTTACCATTTCAGCCAGCGTGTCATGTTAATCTCTTGCAGTGTTTGTCTAGGAGTGCAGATGAAACAAGAAATGGCTGTGCTGCTTCTCCCAGTTTCTCAATGTTTACAGTATAATTAACTCTGTCTTCTAAGCTTGACACAAGTTCTGTGTTTAGATTGTAACATTCCTTGTTTGCAAGTCTGTTTCTAATCCTATGTTACTATACATTGGAGCATCAAAAGATACAGTTATAGTATCTAGAATGGGTTTCATGGTTAGTTTCTGTCTGTTTTTTAGCCGGAAAATCTGTCTTGTGCAGGGGTCAGCAACCGGTCCACTGTCCCTCAGACCATGTGGTGGACTGGACTATATTATTTTGGGGGGGGGGGAAATGAATGAATTCTTATGCCCACAAATAACCCAGAGGAGCATTTTAAATAAAAGCACACATTCTACTCATGTAAAAACACCAGGCAGGCTCCACAAATAACCCAGAGATGCATTTTAAATAAAAGGACACATTCTACTCATGTAAAAACACGCTGATTCCTGGACTGTCTGTGGGCCGGATTGAGAAGGCGATTGGGCTGCATCCGGCCCACGGGCCTTAGGTTACCTACCCCTGGTCTAGTTTGTACAACTGTGCATTGGATTGTTGGTTATTACAATAGCTAGGCAAAAACATTTGTATTAATTAAAGTCTTTTGTTCTGCATTGACACCAGCAAAGTCCAGATGAACCTTTGCGTAGCAGGAAGGTGTTTGTTGGGCGTTGCACCGACGACATGACTGCAGATGAGCTCCGTCAGTTTTTTTCCCAGTATGGAGAAGTGGTTGATGTCTTCATCCCCAAACCCTTCAGAGCTTTTGCCTTTGTTACGTTTGCTGATGATCAGGTATTCATCCAGGGCCCTGATTTTTCACTGATGTGTGGCCAACTTGTTCTTAATCATTGCTCATTTTCCGTTTACTTATTGTGTATAAAAACTTAAGTGCAGCAGGCTTATGAGTGATAAAAAATTGTTGTCTTATTGGATGGCCATCTTTCATAAATACTTTAGCTGAGATTCCTGCATTGCGGAGGGTTGGACTAGATGACCCTTTCCAAGTCTACAGTTCTATGATTCTATTAATAGCATTCCTATTGGGTGCATATCACTTTCACTCTTAAGTTGGAAATTTGGGAAGCTTAACCTTGGAGGTACCCCTGTTCACTGACTTGCTTAACAGATGCAGCTGGATACTGCTCCAGCTTGTCTCAGTGTTCAGTTGCAGAGCTAGACACGAGGCAAGCCTTGTCCAGTAGAATTAGTAGTCTCTAAGCTTACTAGCTTAATTGTCTAAGTATACATATTACACATTTGTAGCACACCAACTGATTGAAAGGAGACTGAGGGGTGAAGAGGAAAAAAACTCGTAGTTTCAGAACCTTTTGTTCGGCTTGTTGCTGAGAAGCAGTATGTTCTTGCCACAGACCACCTGTTGAGTCACTGTTTACAAGTCTGTGCAAAGTAATCTTACTGAACAGTAAACTATACAATGTTGATGTGAGCAAATGTGCTGCTTCTTTCCTTGGCTGTTCATATTGAGCAGAAACAGTAAAGAGGTCCAGGGCACTTAAAATGGAATGTTCTCGTTCTACAGCATCATTCTTTAAGAGAACTGAATTGTCCATTGCAATGAGGGGACCAATATTACTTTTGAAGTGGTGCCGTGTACATAAAATTAAGCCCTATAGTTTTGTATGTTGCTTCTGCTTAAAGTTACTTGTGCCTGATTTTTGTTTTCAAAGTTACTCAGTTTGTATACCTTATTTCTTATAGGTTGCCCAGTCCCTTTGTGGCGAGGACTTGATCATAAAAGGAATCAGCGTCCATATATCCAATGCTGAACCTAAGCATAATAGCAGTAGACAACTAGAAAGAGGTGGAAGATTTGGTGGTAATCCAGGAGGCTTTGGGAATCAGGGTGGATTTCCTAACCGGGGGGGAGGTGGTGGAGGTGGAGGGTTGGGGAACAACCAGGGCAGTAACATGGGTGGTGGGATGAACTTTGGAGCCTTTAGTATCAACCCAGCCATGATGGCAGCAGCTCAGGCAGCGCTCCAAAGCAGTTGGGGGATGATGGGCATGCTAGCTAGCCAGCAAAACCAGTCTGGGCCATCGGGGAACAACCAGCCACAAGGCAACATGCAGAGGGAGCAGAGCCAGGGCTTCAGTTCAGGGAGTAACTCTTACGGAGGCTCTAACTCGGGTGCAGCAATAGGGTGGGGCTCATCAAATACAGGCTCTAGCAGTGGTTTTAATGGAGGTTTTGGCTCAAGCATGGAATCCAAATCATCTGGCTGGGGAATGTAGGCAACCTAATAACTGACTCTGTGGTGGGAAATCAGATTTTTTTTCTAGAGCTCCTGGTAAGTATATTATAAGATGCATATACTGAAACAAAACTAAACAAAAAAAATCCAAATTTGTTCAGCGTGTAGTATATTTCAACAATATTTTTGACAAATTTTTCTTTTCTAATGGGGAATAAAAGTAAGATTAAATGGAGTTTTATAGGTTTTGTTACAATGAGTTGGAATACATGAGTTGGGATATTGAGTGGTTTGAAAGTGAACTGCTGTTCGCCTGACTGGTAAACAGACGCTCTGCAATTTGATAGGAATTCGTAAAAATTTGATTCCTCATTTCCTAGTCAGCTGAGATCTTTGCATGTTTCAAAAATGGAAGCCATTTTTCAGAAACAGCATCCTTTCCTTGTTAGTTTTTTTTTCTTTAAAAATTTAATTTGATCCCCCGCCATAAGAATTTTTCTCTCTCTTTCTCTCCCTCCCCCTCCCCCAAATGTCCTGTGTGGAGAATGCAATGTTGGTGTCGGCTTTTTTTCCTTTTAACACTGTCTCCCCTCCTCATACTAAAGTACGGTATGAAGACCTCATTTAATCCTTGCAGTTCATCTCATTTCAAATGTGTATGGAAGAAGCACTTCATTGAAAGCAGTGCAGTTAAAAAAAAACCTGCCTTAGGAATACTCCTGTCTCCATGCTTTCCTCATCCAAGACTCCTTCATCACACTGCACATGCTACGTCTTAAGACGGTGGGTGTTCCATTTTTATCCGCTACTCTTTTTATTTCATGGAGTCGTATTCAACGCTATGAACGCAAGGCTGTGAGATGGAACCAGAAGGCTTGTTTGAACTTTTGAAAAACCTTGTGTGGGATTGGATTGGATTGGTGGTGCCGAGGCATGTGAGGGCTTGGTATGTGCGAGAAAAAGGAGGAGGCGCATGCAAGAGAGAGACCTGGTGGTGCATTTTGGGATTTTTTAAAAATAAAAACAAAAATTCTTGGCACGATGTCCCTCGATCCTGTGGCTTTGGTGAGAGTGTGCGGAGAGAGCATTGGGAGCGGACGTACGAGTGTTTTTCTTTCATTCAGAAGGACATCGTGATCCGGAAGAACTTAAGTGGGGGGGCTTTTTACTTAGTTAACCGATTAGTTGGATGTGTTAAGTGAAATGAATATCTGTATATATATTTTTTCTCCTTTATGTCAACTCTGCTGTGAATGCTGTATGGTGTGTGTTCTTTTCTGTTTAATGATCCTGTAAGTGTGGTAACGTGAACTGAAGGTGGGGCTTTTGATGGGAACATCCAGCTTGTGTGCTTTGTGGGTCTTTTTTTTTTTTTGTAGCAGAGCTCACTTCCGAGCTTGGGGGTTCCCTTATGGGTGGAAGATTTTTTTTTTCTGTCTGTAAGATATCCATATGAATGCTGTTTGCTGCAGTTCTGTGTTTGGATGCTTTTTATAAGATTTGTCAATGTAGGACATTCTTAAATAAAACTGATTTAAGTAATATGTGTGTGTGTTTGACAGCCCCCAAATGCAAAGAGTTCATAGCAGTTAACTTCATTTTTTATATCTTATGTTGGGATAAAACTGTTGTAAAAAATTATTTGCTGTTTTAAGTTTGCTGTTCCATCAATGTAGTTGAACCCTGTAGCTCCACTCAAGTCCCATCTGCGTAGCATTTTGTGATGATACACATCTGAAATCCGGTTCTGCCAAATGAGGTATCCCATCCCTGATCAGTTCCCTTTAGAAGACTGAGTGTTGGAGACAAGAGCCAAAACACTCAGCATACCTGTGGTATTGAGGCTCCAGTGTATTCTGTTTATGTGACTGAATTGGTGGGTTACAGTATTAAGTCCTCAGTTGGTTTCACCATAAAGGACATCCACTTAACCATGTGTTAGTAGAAGTGTTAGGTTTTCCTGTGTGAAGGAGCAGAATCGACAAGTTTGTCGACTCAGTAGTCCTAAAAATTTGTTAAATCACGAGGGTCATTCCATTACTTGATTTAAATTTTACAGCTTCCATTTTGCAGACTCTGGAAAACTGGTATAGTGCTGTTTCATTGTGAATTTCCCCCAAACCCTGGAAAGTTAGCTTCCATTTTCCCCTTCAATCTGCAGTTTATATTCTTTCTTTTTAAAAGACTGATGTGGACACTTAAAACGTGTTGTTGGGTGTTCATACTGGCATTGCTGTTTAATGCTAAAATCCACATATACTCCAGCACCTGCCTCTCATTGTAAAACAAATCTGACTATTCCAGAGAACAGATATTCTTGAGTAAATTGATTAACCTTTTCTGCACCTAAGTCACATCCATTGCCAAACTCTGTACCATCTGAATTTTGCATTTTAGCACTTGCAATAATACCAGCTACTGCTGCTGAGTAACACTTAATATGGTATTCTCGGACCTCCAAAGGCTAAACTGTCATCTCGGGAAGGATCATAAGGGTAAGTTTAATACATCACTGGCATGGTTTAAATTTTTTTTAACTTGTTTTTTTTTAAAAAAGTTTAGGGCCAAGGGGGAACACATGCTGTGATATTTTAATCCCATTAGATCACTAAGGGTTCTTCTCTCCCCTCCCTCAGATACCTAAATGTATTAATACCTAAGTGTATTAAGAAACATTATTCATATCTTTAATTTTTATTTCCACCAGTGTGTTAAAGCAAGTTAATAAAAGGTATTCTCATAACTTGAGTGTCTGGAGTCTTGTTTTGCTTTAACTTTCAATAGACTTGTATCTATTATGCTAATGTGATTTAAAGTGTCAAATAAGGAGCACAGTCAGTTTAACACTGCTAGAAGGATTATATTGCTAATGAGCTTCATTTAGTAATAAACAGCATAGTAATTTAACAAAGGCCCTATGTGAGCAAATGTGTTTGTGTGTTTCGGTTACCTACTGAGCATCTCTTAATTACTGAGGCGATGCTACTCAAATAGATGTAGTGTTGACAATTTCTTCTTGCAGTCCAAATTTGTGTGGGTGTGAATTGAGTCTTGGAATGCTTTGGTCTCAGCAGTTGCAAATGTAATGTTGCAGCTGATTAAACAGCACCTCTGGGGGTCTTGTCCTATTCCTCTGAGCTGTATGTATCTGTTTTGGCTGTCAGTACATCTTGCTTATAAGAACAGAATAGTTTCTGAAATCATCTCAGTAGTAGGTAGGGCACAGGGGGGTTCCATGGGTGCTACAGCTTTGTCAGAGTTTGCATAATTTTGGGGAGCTACAGTACTAGATGTAGATTGACAAAACAGAAAACCAAGGCCTCGGCTGGTGATTAAGATTGGGCTACGGAAGGAAGTTTAATACCATTAGGACCAATGCCTGCAGTTTGGACAATGAGTGGAGGAATTTGTAGAAGGTAGTATTGTCAGTGGCAATTGAAGTGGTAGAAAAAACACAACTTAAAATCTTCGAGCATGTCACTAAGAGATACTAAGTGACTTTAGGGACTGGATTCTTTTACCACCTCTATGAACCATCTGGTTCTAGATGATCAATATATTACATGGAGTGTGTTTCATTTTCTTTGAATACATGCTGCCTTCTGTCAGGAATTCGGCCATCTCGGGGGGCCAGCTGTTAGACTGGTCCCACAGGCCAAATATGCGATTGCTCTCACAAACTTGAGGAACAACACACAAGTCAGTAAATAAGGCTTAACTGCTTTATTTACATATAAACAAACTGGGAGCTCTACATCATGGCTCCCTCTCTTTGGCATAACAGCCAGTAAAGAGAAAGAACAAAGGAACAACAGTCCTACTTAGGAACACAGTAAGACAAACATCCTGTCTACGTCACTTCCACTCTGTGGGAATGAAAACTCGTACGGTCATACGATACACAATAACCCTATGACTGCAGACGGGGAATGAATCTCCTAACACCTTCCCTGCCTCGGTAGCTGACAACACTGAATTCCCTCGGTAGCATATGATTTTGAGTAAACATGCACAGGTTTCTGCTGCACATTGAATAACCTGGAAGCTTTTACTGCTTGATCTTGGGGATATTTACCTAAAATTTAAGTCCCAGTTAATGTGCTATTTTTTTATTTCTTGTGTAATTGTAATTTTATGTAAAGCTTTTCTTGGTAACGTGATACAAATGAAATGGTAAAAAATAATCAAGAATTTTGGGAAATGATGTCTTCAATCCATGAAATGTAGTTGATCACTTTAGTATATACGCCATACAGCTCTGCAGAACCACACTCTGTAGGACCCCAGGACACAATGCCGCCTGCAAACCACCTCTTTGTCTCGGCATCAAAAAACACCAGTGACCCACCACTATCACCACTACAGGAATCTCTTCCTCGTTCGTATCCAGCACAGAACATGTTTTCTGTCAACACTAGTTGCTTCCCCTCCAAAGTCTGGTTTGCATAAGCAGCTTTACACTTCTCTGGATCAACCACATCTAGCTCAGTGTACATCAGGTGGTGTGACGGCATCCCTTTCTCTGTTCTTCCCCACCCAGCTACTACACCAGTGTTGGTTGTGTTTATGTGGAACCTGCTGCTTTGTCTTGGCAAGCAAATGGGAGTGATGTTTGCATTAATGGGGACTTTGTGCTTCAGTTTGATCAAAGCAATATCATTGTTGAAATTGATGCCATCGTTGGTAAACCCTGGATGCACAAAAGCAGATTCTGCCCAGGCCTGGTGGTAGCGAGTACTTCTCTTTCTTAGAAGCCCCAATTTCAGCATCAAGGACGAAGCAGCTGCTGAATCTGGGATGACGTGGGCAGCTGTTAAGATCCAGTTATCGTACAAAAGAGCTCCACCCCCAGTTGCTCCTTGTCCATCAGTGATCAGAACTTGCCAAGGGAACTGGCCAGGCAGTGCCCTCTTTCCACCAAAGATGCGCTTCAGAGTTTTTGAAGTTTGGACTCCACAAACTTGAGGGGGGGGGGGAGGAAGAGAGAGCGAATAGTGTTAGGGTGTCATTAGAGAAGTAAGACTTTTAACTCAAGAATATTGCTTATAGTTCTAAATGCATGTGTTTCTGAAAGAAGTCCTGAATTTGAAGTGAACAGCTGTAGAACGGTAGCCTGATCTAAAGGGGGGAGTAGGTTGGGTGGGTGAGGGACAGCCTGTGCTCTATCCTTTTCAAATTTTCTGCCCAGAGAAGACTGGCATGTCAGGCCAATTTCTTAACAGGCTAGTTTACCCTATGCTGGGAGCTTCTGAGTTGGAGTAGTCAACCCTGGTGTTTTCCCTACCTGTGTTCAACACAATTGTGGGAGGGCTGCATCATGTGTGGGTTTGGGATATTTTCATAGGAATAATATTTATGCCTTGTGTGCAGCTGGACATTTGGTCCATTTAACTCAATATTGCCTGGAGCAGGGATGAGTATCAAGGCCAGGGGTCAAAATGAGAGTGCACCCACCCAAAGGTTACATGGTCATTAGCCTAAAACAGTTTCCCTACGTCTAGTCTAGTATAGACCTTCATTGTCTGATAGTGACTCTAGGGTTTCTGTCAGGAGGCTTCTCATATCTACTTGGATGTGTTGGGGCTTAAATCTCAGAACCTCTGCAGGCAAAGAAGTCAGTGAAATATATAGATCTGAGTTAAACTTCATGTAACGTAAATTGCCTTATATGCTCAAATTTACAGTACACAGTTCCTCTTTATTTAGGGTCTTGGCATTTTCTGACTTTCATTTTTGTTTCTCTTCTGGTTTTAATTTGTGTTTGTTGTAGTTAGTGTGTGGAGGTTTTCTCCTCAAAGCTATGGCCAAGATAGGACTGGGGAATAGGTTCCCTCTTCCTGAGGGCCACAGTAAACTCTTGTCTGTTGTTGATTCTGTCTTTTAGAAGAGGATTTAATCATATCTTGCATTTTCTGCTCTCCCTGCTGACCAGAAGAACACTTCATGGTAATCCCACGTTTCCATTTTGAATTTACAACTCCCACAATCCCTGACCCTTGTCCAGATTGACTGGGGCTGATGGGAGCTGTAGTGCAAAACATCTGGAGGGCAGCAAGTTGTGGAAGGTTGATCTCATTTAAAAGATGCAGTATGCCTGAAAACAAAACAAAAAACCCAGCCTCAAGCTGTCAATTTTGCAGTACAGTGGTACCTCTGGTTACAAACTTAATTTGTTCTGGAGGTCTGTTCTTAAGCTGAAACCGTTCTTATCCTGAAGCGCGCTTTCGCATCCTGGGGCAAAGTTCGCAACCAGGAGCAGCTACTTCTGGATTAGCAGAGCTCGTAACCTGAAGCGTTCATAACCAGAAGCATTTGTAAACAGAGGTACCACTGTAGTATGTAAAATAAGGGCTAATTCCATTGTGGCATCTACTTTGTAGAATAATCTCTTGGCGATAAGGGAGATACTGATTTTTGTGTGTTCCTGTTGGTAGTAACATCCTTATCGTGTTAATGCCAGTTCCTGGCATTTTTGGCTACTTTAATTAACTGATTGCAATGGGTGTTTTACTGCAGTTTTGGTGATGACTTTTTCATTATGTTTTTGATATATGCTATTCATTTTGTTGTAGATCTCTTTGGCATTGCTTTGAAATGAAAGGTGGCACACAAACAATTTAAGAGAGGCCATTCTCCCTTTTTGCAGGGGAAAAATTGTATTACCTAGAACTGTTTGGTAACTGAATACTTTTTAGCCTGAACAGCAGAAGACTATGGAGTCCGCTATACATACAGCTGCAAATATAACATTTTGAGTGTGTTGTAAACTGCATTATAGAAATGTGACACTAGATGGTGATGGCAAGCTATGGCAAATTCAATATATTTTTTTCAAAACTTTTTTTTAAAAAGCATTTTCACAGTGTTTATATGGTCTATATTCCACCTGAGTGGAACATGATAGCTCTCTTCAGATACCTTGAAGGGTTGTATAGAAGAGTGGAGATTTGTTCTTGGTTACCCTAGAGGGCAAGGCTAGATCTAATGGTATTATGTTATACTGGCGGGTAGATTTTAATTGAACATTAAGCAACTGCTCTTTGATGGTACAAGCAATTTAAAAATGGAACCAGTTCCCTGGAGGGGTATGGATTCTCCCTTGCTGGAAGTCTTTCATATAGAGGCCAGGCAGCCATCTGTTAAAGATGCTTTACCTTTTGATCTTCTGCACTAGGCTAGATGGCCTGCAACATCTCCCTCTTAACTCACGGCTGTAGCTTTCTCTTTTGGGACATGGCATGGTCCTTGGTCAAGAATGGGGAAGATGCAGCCCTCCAGATGTTGGACCTCTAGCTCTGGACGGGTTAAGAGAACGGGGGCTGATGGGTAGAATAGGGTACAAATGCTACTTTGCACCATTTTAAATTCTGTGAAGACAAAAGTCAGGAATGGGGAACCTGAGGTCCTCTAGCTGCTGTAACTTCCACTGTCCCTGGCTGTTGGCTATGCTGGATGGGGCTGAAGAGAACCACAGGTTCTCCATTCCTGGTCAAAACTGAGGCGGGAGGGAGGGTGACAAAATGGGATACAGTACTTCATACATTCAATATCAGTCAAAAATATTCTGACTTTTGAAGTGAATTTGGAGAGGGGGTGAGAACAAGATGTTTCCAGGCCATTTATCATGTGAAGGATTGTCTGGCTATGTATGGCAGGAGTGGGGAACCTGTGGTTTCATACATTACCTGGTTCACATCCAGGAGGTGCTTTGTTTCCCATGGAATCTCTCCAGTAGCCATCAGGGGTGCACATGTACCTGCCTACATTAAAAAGTTAAGTAGTTGAGATGTCTGCACAGAGCAAAGCACTTTACAATAAAACCACTTGGAGGTTTTACTACAATCAAGAGGTATATAAATGTTGTTAAATGCGCCCCCAATATACAGCTGGCTTTGTCAAATCACTGAAAAATCCAGCTCTTTCAGACATTTTGCTGTTCCTGTGTGTGTAAATCTATTTCCTACCCGTTATCTTCCCTAAACCCTGTGAGGTGTCTTGTTTGAGTTGCTTGGTTGAGGAATACTCAGGTATGCTGCAGTGACACTGGATTATGTGTGTGAACATGCTGTGACATCATAGCAGCACAACCACTTGCTGGGTAGAGGGTATGCATGCAAATGTCAGCCACTGTTGAGCCCATTACAAATACATTTATGGCCCTTTGCTTTTCAGTCAAGAGGCATGACTAAACTCTGATGCAATATCATAAAAGGCCAATAGAGAACTCTGCTCTCAAGTATTGATTTACTGGTAGCCAAAATGACACCATACAAGCTCAAGAGAAGGAGGTAGCTGGAGGCTTGTTAGGACTAAATGTTTGGAGAAGTAGGCAGAAACCGAGGAGAAAGCTCTAAATCAGGCATTCCCAAACTGCGGCCCTCCAGATGTTTTGGCCTACAACTCCCATGATCCCTAGCTAACAGGACCAGTGGTCGGGGAAGATGGGAATTGTAGTCCAAAACATCTGGAGGGCCGAAGTTTGGGGATGCCTGCTCTAAATGGAAAATCACCGTAAAACAGCCCAATGAAGAAGGCTCAGTGGGCATGGAATGCTGGCTGACTGCAGGGGGAGATAGAACACATGACCTCTTTCAGGATACTGACTGGCTAAACAAGAATGGTGCAGTAGGTCCTACCGTAGTGTGATTGTCCCATTTGGGACAATGGGGTTTACATTTAAAGATGTGTGTATCAAGGCCATGCTCCCTAAAACTCATTTCTCTTACCAGAATATCCTGCTTTCAGAGCATAGTAGGGGCTCTCGCATTTGTATTTGATCTCAGTTTGATATGTAGTTCTATCAGGTCCTGTGATGTACACAAGTGCACCGTTTGCTGTGTCCTCGGCTGGACCACAGTCAACAACTGAAAAGAATGGAGCAGCAACAGTTTTAAAATGCTTTGTAAGACTGGGTGAGGGAAACCTAGGACTAGCTAGACTGGTAAAGAACCAAAGCTCAGTAGCAGGTTACCTGCTTTGTATGTGCATTCAATCCCTAGTATCTGGAACAGCCTTCTGCATCTTAGCTACCTTATGGATGTTTTGGACTACAGCTCCCATATTGTGTTGATCAGGGCTGATGGGAATTGTAGTTCAGAACCTCTGGAGGATGCTGTATAGAGGCAAGCTGTCCTAGTGCAAGTAATCAGATAGCAGTTGACAAAAAATATCCTTGCTTGAATCTTCAGCTACATGGATAAACAGAAGTACTATCAGGTGGCTTCCTATGTTTTTAACTCAACCTGTATCTTACCAGTACAGTATGAACTGGTGCTAGTAAAAATGCAATTTCACAAACACATTTTATGTGAGCATTCACTCCCTACACTTGTGGTGGGTTCACAGATGCACTTACCACGTTATCAGGTCAACCCTTGAATTCAAAAGTAGACCTCCAGCGTGTGTGAGTGAGCGTAGCTTGTGGGACCATTGTATTCTTGCAAGCACATCCTTTAGCATTGCAGACTGTTCTCTGCAGTGTGAGCTACACATCCAAGTTAAATAGATTAAAAGTCTTCTGAAGAAAGTGGTACAGTTAGATACTACCCCTAGGGTCCATTGTCTAAAGTTACCTGTAAGGGTGCTGTTGTGGCTACTGTTGAGTAACAACGTCCAAGACTGCTCTGTCTTTAAGAGTTTTATTGTGCATAGTACAGGCATCCCCAAACTGCGGCCCTCCAGATGTTTTGGCCTACAACTCCCATGATCCCTAGCTAACAGGACCAGTGGTTGGGGAAGATAGGAATTGTAGTCCAAAACATCTGGAGGGCCGAAGTTTGGGGATGCCTGGCATAGTATTTACAGTGCAGAGATGGCAAAGAACATGACGTCTCAGTCACTCGCAGAATCCGGAAGTGGACGTTTCCGGCTCCGGGACCAGCATAAGAGTTTGGGCACCCTGAAACGCCTCCTCCTGACCTTTCTTTTGGTGACGCGCCTTAATTCGGGCACTGGAAGAGGCTGCCTGTTCCCCTGCACCTCTTGGTCCTGGCGGCGCAGGGGCTCTCCAACATCGCTGAGCCCTGACATCTCCGTCCCGCTCAGTTCCTGATTCCCCTCACCTGACTCACTGCTGCTGCTCTCACTGGGCGAAGTGCTAGTCAGCAAGAGGGGAGGAGGCTAATGGAACTCCTTCATTGCTTACTGCCCAATGATCTTACAAGACTCTCAATTGAAGGGTCATGTCTTGAAGTACACACTTAACATTTCTCCACTGCCATTTCATGCTTTGCAACAACACCTACATCTCTGATTATGATTTTTTAAAAAAGTTTTCCAAACCTAATGGAACACTGAGCACATGTAGTTTAAACTTGCTGCAGTGAGCACCATCATGACTACAGGAATAAAATGGAGGAGCTGGCTGCTTCTGCTCTCATGCTAATCACGTTCAACTTGAATAAACAGCCATTTTGTTGATGGGAGGGCTAAAACATATTTTAAAGTATCTATACTCATCCATGCACATGCCCAGAGGGCTGCCTCAACTATAAAACATTTTGGGGGGAAATATATGGCAATCAATGTTAGCCTTAGTGGTTCTTAGTGTGCCCATGTTGACCCAGGTGCTGGTGGTGGGGCCTGTTTGCCTCAATTCTTGTTTATCATGCTCTGGATGGGAATTCGAGAAACCTCTGTCTATTCCTGCTCATTTTGCTGAATTGTGCCCTTGATGTCTACCCCGGAGTCCTGTCCTTACAGAGCAACTGAACCAGTAGAATTCAAATGCAAAGGGGAATCCGCTGATATATTCTAAAGACCCAAAATCTTTGGATTTCTTCATTCTTAAGGCTGCAGTTCATAAAGTAGGGTTGCCATGTTTCAAAAAGTAAAATTCCTGACACCTGCTTTTTGGAGCTTTTTTTTGGGGAAACCTAACATCAAGTGGCGCTGTGGTCTAAACCACGGAGCCTAGGGCTTCCGATCAGAAGGTCGGCAGCTCGAATCCCCGCGATGGAGTGAGCTCCCGTTGCTC